>NC_091475.1:12837125-13145793 GCF_036971445.1 Narcine bancroftii | reverse complement strand
ATCAAACTTACTTGTGGATAATTTCAACATTTTAATAATTGTGCGCATTATCAGAAATTCCTCATTTTAAGATCTTTAGACACACAGCATGCTAACAGACCCTTTCAGCCTGCAAGCCTGTTCCACCCAATTACACCCAATTGACCTTCAACCCCAGTACGTTTTGAATGGTGGAAAGAAATCGGAGACATGGGGATGGCTCCTTACAGACAGCACCAGATTCGACCCCTGGTTTGCTGGTGCTGTAGCAGCGTTACACTAGCCATATCGAGGCAGAGTAGATATCGTTACCTGAGGCATCAGATCCATACCTGGCAGATCTGAATTTCAAAGCCAATCATGCAAGATAGGAGCAGCCCTTTGACTTCTCCAACACTCACTAAGATTGTGAGTTATATGATCGTAACCTCAAAACTGCATTCCCTAATTTCTTGAGGGTGTGTGAGCGAAAACAGAAATGGGAATGGAACTCTTCCACACTGCCACTGGAGCACCCAGTCACATCTGGCTTCTTTGGCTTTCACCTCTGCATTTTTGCCGCAAAGGTGCTGCATTTGGATATCAACTTTCACAACTGCAGGGAGTCCAAAGAAATATACAGTCAATGACGTACTTAAAAAAAAAAATACAGTCACAATTGTAGAAAATGAAGCATTCAATTTTGCCCTTAGGAAGATTTCACAAACCAGTGTGAAATAACGATTGACACATTTATTTTTCCAAGTTCTTTGAGAGATAAATGTTGGTGGTACATCAGTGGAAAATATCTTGGGACATCTTCAAAATACCTTCAGTAACCACCCTTCTTCCCACATTTATCTCCGCATTGCCTAGGTTTAAATTCTTAACCTGTTCTAAAATTTCTGACCTTTTTTTTCTGGAGAATTCAATACTCTGTCCTGTGCTATCCTTTTCTATAGCTTTATCCACATTTTTTTAATCTGTTGAAATTATCCCCTACTATTTGGTTTAAAGCCAAGTTCAAAGTTCTAGTTGTGCACTTCACCTGGACCGTGGTCTGTTATCAGTTCAGGTGGAGCGCGTCCCATTGGAACTGCTGCCTCCTTCCCCAATACAGCTCCATTCCCATACCAACATGGCCTCATGCACTGCCAAACAAATACACCCACCCATTGGAGGGACAACACCTAATATTCTGTTTGGGCACTCTCCAACTGGATGGCATTAACAATGACTTTTCTTTTATGTTACTCCTTTCTCTCTCTCTCTCCCTCCCTATCCCTCTGTCTCCTTTCCTCCAGCTTCCCACCCCATTTCCTCTCCATTCAAAGAGCTATCCCCAACCCCTATCACTTCTCAGCTTTTTTTCTCTTCTGCTTTCCCACTCATATCCACCTGTGCAGTGGTGCATTTAGGGAAAATACTGCTTATGTCAAGCACTGAAATTGCAACCCCCCCGTTATTTCAACCCTTGACCCCACAACCATGCCTTTCTGTTGCCATGCCATTCACCTCGCCTTCCATATCTGTCCTTGCTGCTGTAGAACCCAAAAATAGTCATATCCAACATTGTGTTGGATATATTGAGATACTGGAAATTAATTTACACCATAAAAATATGACAGTCATTTCAATTAAAAGAAACCCTCTGCCAGCATATGCAGAATGAAAGCAGCAAGTGGCGTTCCCCAGGCTGGAGCGGAGCGGCTAAAGTTAAAGATGGCTGTCACTGTCCCTGCGGTCACCCTCTCTTTGGTGGAAAGGTGACTCTCAGCGCCAAGCACCCGGTGGGAGAGAAAGCAGAAAGATGCCAAAGCCCCCGTTCTAACTCATCGTTCAGCACACACTCTTGCTCCAACGGGGGTCAGGGGAGGGTTTGGAGTTGGGCGTCAGAAACTCCAATATAGGCCAAGGGGAGGAATTGGAGTCGGGCATCATGAGCTCTGGTGTATGCCAAGTGGAGGGTTCAGAGTTGGGCATTGGGAACTCTAGTGACTGGAGCTCCTGCCGCCTGATTCCAAACCCTCCCCTTAAAGTACTAACGCCAATTGTTTTCTTGCAGATCTGAAAAGTATTCTGTTTGAAATCAATCAGACAAGCGATGTTGGGAGAGTCAGGCTTGGGGCAGGGTGGGGTGGGGGTAAATAATTGCCAGACTCTGCCTGTGTGTGCGTGCCACAAATTGCCAACTTTCATCCGCTTGCTTGCTGTGTTCGCTGTGCATATTGCGTAGAACATACTTTTTTACGTCATTGTTAAAGCAGGATTGGTGCTGGAGCCCTCATCCCTAGGAGCATGTTCAGTGCTGGGTTTAATAGGAAAGCCACAGCAGAATGTGTGTGGGTTTTGGTGGGTAAGCAAGGACACCAGCAACAAAGGGGACTCTGAACTGGCACCTCCGAGGTGCAGACAGGTCAAGGGAACTGACATTGAGCGGCAGAGGGTGTCAACAATGTCTACACTCATCACCAAACTCCATAGCACTGTTCAAAACAAGTGACTGGGCTGCCCCAGTATCTCAAAGTCTGTTCAGTGGCACTTGTGGTGCACCTTCCTTCACCGAAACTAAACCCTTTGACACAAAATATTTAAACTAATCCCTAATGCTGTCAGCAGATCTGAAACTTTCTTTGTTTCCAGGTCTCTCATCATTTTGGATACAGGCAAATGGTGCTGCATCTCTCTTTGCCTTCAGTTTATATCAATTTGTCATCAGATGACCAGGTTTTTTTTACAATAATGACAAAGGGGAGCTGAAGGTTGTTCCCTTTCCGGTTTCCCTTCATCTTTAATTCTCACATTATTTCCTGATTTATTTTCAAATTTACTGGGATGAACTACATTAACCTTTTGAAAGGTTTTATTGGGCATAAACGTAACCTTGTGGGTCAGAGCATTCTCATCGGCTAACTTTGCGGATTTTTGCCAAGCTCCCACTTCTCTTTCATCTAAGTATGATTTTATATCATTTGGAACACATCTTTTGAATTATTCAACTAACATCAGTCCTCTTAATCTGTTGTAATCATTCTTTATTTCTTTTGATGTGCACCACAGGCAAAATCCATATAAGATTGATTCATTGATCTCCTCAAGGTCCTGAAATTTTTTGTCTATAAGCTGCAGGAACCAATTCCTGGCTTTCTTTGCTATCTTGTAATAAGGGCTGAGTAAACCTGTTGTGCTTCCCGTTTAATTACACTTTGTAACATGAGGGACCACTGATCTCGTGGCCATTTTAAACTTTCAGGTTTTTTTTCAAAATGTTGCAAGTATTTATCAATTTCACTTTTATCAAATGGAGGAACTAACCTCACCTCTCTAATGGCTCTAAACTTCTCAGTTGGACTAGAAGGTAGAACTCTGCTTTGTCTCTGCTCTGCCTCAAACCTCCTTTGTCTCTCTTTTCCCTCTAACTCCATTTGTATTCTTTTTCCCTCTGCCTCATTTAAAAAAAACTCAGTCCTTTCCAACTGCAGCTGTTGCTTTAATGGATTTACTCTCAGGAAATTTCTCCACTCCGCCTCTTCAAACTTTCCCTCTTCTACATATTTCCTTACTATAATTTCCTTTATCTCCTCCTTTCTCAGGGATAATTTTCCTTCAGCAATTCCCAACTTTGGAGCACATCAAAAGAAATAAAGAATGATTACAACAGATTAAGAGGACTGATGTTAGTTGAATAATTCAAAAGATGTGTTCCAAATGATATAAAATCATACTTAGATGAAAGAGAAGTGGGAGCTTGGCAAAAATCCGCAAAGTTAGCCGATGAGAATGCTCTGACCCACAAGGTTACGTTTATGCCCAATAAAACCTTTCAAAAGGTTAATGTAGTTCATCCTTTTTGTTTGCCTTCTGCAGGAGATGGTGACTCCAAAAATCATTCAATATCCATCGCTGCTTTTATTCACACAGCCAAGCCTCTGAATTAGCTTGCAAAAAGGAATTTAACTACCCAATCAAAATTTTATTGATTAAAAAGCTCCAAATTCTGTGCTGCTTCTCTAGCACATACAACATAAGCTTCCCAATTTGGTTAAGCTTCAATTAGCTCCAAATATGTAAAAAATTCCAGACAATGAGCCCCCAATTTTGTTACGAACCACAAGTAACAAGCAGCAAAAGGCAATGAACCAGACAGTGTTTAATTTTAAAACTTATTTTATTTCTAACTCTTAAACTATAGTCTTAACTTTAAAACTATCCTTAACACTAAATCTATCCCCAGCTATGCGCAGGTGTCTTGTGTGTGTGTGTGTGTGTGTGTGTGTGTGTGTGTGTGTGTGTGTGTGTGTGTGTGTGTGTGTGTGTGTGTGTGTGTGTGTGTGTGTGTGTGTGTGTGTGTGTGTGTGTGTGTGTGTGTGTGTGTGTGTGTGTGTGTGTGTGTGTGTGTGTGAGATATACCCAAACCATTACAGTCCAGGCCAAAATCCAGAATGTTACTTCAAAGTTCAGTCTTTTAAATTCAGTGTTGAAGTGAAGGTCTTTGAAATTTTATGCCCAGAATTAATGACGAACTGATGGGGAGACTGGAGTTGTGGCCACTACAGACTCACAAATTCTCCTTGTGTTGCACTTGAAGGAATGTCCATCCACACGAGCTGTGGTCATACCACTCCTAGTCCTTTTGTAGGCAAGACTCGAACTGGGCAGCCTCCATCAAGCTTCCAAGACCCTGGCACTAGTCTCTCCAAGTGACCTTCACTGTTAGTCACAATCAAAATAATTTGCTTCCCAAAAGACCTTCTTGGCTCAGGTCAATGCACCGAAAATGCCCAGTCATTCACACACCATGCTTAACTATGAATTCCACAAAAATTGCTGGCCGCAAAAGGCTGTTTTCTCTCTAGCTGTCAGAATGGTTCTCCTTTGCAAAATCAGATTGCAAAAGTATCAAATTCTGGAACAGACTGTGACAAGCCTTCCCTCAGTTCTTCCAATGTATTGAATTATTGCTGGGCCACGACTTGTGTTTGTGCGAAATGTTAAATGCTAACGGTGACCATTCAGTCCATCCTGTATATACTATCCCTTACAGTGATAATCCCATTTAAAATGGGAGCTTGTAATACTAAAAGAAAGGTACATGATCGGAAAATGTTAATGTGATTTTCATGATTGGCAGCCGAAAATCCATAAAATACACCCAACAGTGTACAAGCAAAATCTTTGTGATCAAGTTGTAATTATCCCACCATTATTTGCCTCAACCCCTTTACTGCTCATGTGTGCCACATTTACATTAATCCCTAGTGCAGTATGAACTGCTGGGTCAGCTCAAAGATTATGGAAATTGCTTTATAAATGCAAATTATTTCTGCATCACTTTGAATGTGATGTGGTTTCTAAATAATGGACTGTAGTATAATGTAAATGTCAATGTAAAGAGAATGGTCTTAAAGTGATTGCATGGAATATTAAGAGTGTGAGCATTAGAGTATTTGTCTAATAGTTTAAGAAAACTATCAGACTGTTCAAACCTAAATGGGTTACCATCTTGATTTAAGTGCCAATTAATGCTTGCTCAGTTCAAGCCCAATTATAGTTTCTTGGTCAGTTTCTTTGATCTCTTCATTAATAATTTTAATGCTTATAACAAAATCCCCAGGATGCTTTGCAATTACATCAATTTTCCATTTATATTGCAGGTCTAACATTGCCAAAGTGCTGAATAAGGAAGCAATCAGATTAAAACAAAGGCCAATTACGTCAAGAAATATTAGGAATGTTGGGTTTTACAGGTCATCCAAATGAAGGAAGGAGAAGGAGAGGTTCAGGGGAGGGAATTCCAGGAGGAGTGGGGTGGGTTGATTGAGGCTGAAATCAGCCAAGGGAGCAGTGTGAAACCTAGAGTTCAGTCAAAAGGGAATTCGTCCGGCTTTGGCAGTTGTAAACGTTGTCCTCATTGGTCGAGCAATTACATTCGGGGATCATCAGAAGGGCTTAACCGGAGGAGAGAAGGGATCTCAAATCATTCCAAGACTAGAGGAGATCACAGAGAAGGGTAGGGTGCCTCAAAAGACACCATTAGTGCCCCTGTTGTTTGCCTGCCAGTTGGTAAGAGCCGGCCAGTGGGGAGAAGCAGAAAAAAAAACTGTGGATGCTGCAATCTAGGGATGCTAGAGGAACTCAGTAGGTCAGGAACATCCATGGCTAAAATTGGCCAGCCAATATTTCAGGTTGGGATTCTTCATTGAGTAGATAAAGGGTCCAGACCCAAAATGATGACTGACAATTTCTACCCATGGATACTGCCTGACTCTTTGCGTTTTTCCATTTTCTCACAGATCACTACATCATCTGTAGGTGGCTGTTCAAAGATGAACCAATCCATTCGAGACTGTCCTTCAGGGCTCCAGACCTCTGATGTCAACAGAGACTACAGTGTTTATCTATGCTGTGATTATATTCATAAAGCATTGAAAGATTCTACAATTAAAATGGACAGAGCCTGGTGGCATGGTTAGTGTAGCAGTTAGAGCAAGGTTGTTAAAGAGCCAGTGATTGGAATGAAAAAAATTTAAGTGATATGTGCAGTATTTTCTATATCAAATTTCTAACATCTGCCTATTTTTTAATATTTTCATTTACAATAAAATCTGGTTCACTCTTGCAATTATACATACAATCTTTTCTCTTTTTTTAATATGTATGTTTGCTTAAAACCGACATTAAAATTTAACTTTATCATTATCAAAAAGCATGATTACAATGTGCTCTTTTGGCCTGCCTCATGGGTTGGATATCATCCTTCCTTTCTCAGACAGGTTGGTGGGTTGGGCTGGTCTATTTGTTACTCCTGATGTTTTAGAGCAGTGGTTCTCAACCTTTTCTCTTTCCACTCACATACCACTTTAAATTATCCCTTTGCCATCGATAAGGGATTGCTTAAGGTGGTATGTGGGTGGAAAGAAAAAAATTGAAAACCACTGTTTTAATCGTCCCTAATTGACTCGTTATGTGCACGGCTTCATAACTCCAAAGGAAATGGGTCAATGGCAATTTTTCTCAAGTAAAATATTTCAGTAACAATTGGGTCTAGAGCAGTGGTTCTCAACCTTCCCTTCCCACTCACATCCCACCTTAAGCAACCCTTACAGAGCATTGATGACATAGGGATTACTTATAATGGTACGTGAGTGGAAAGAAAAAGGTTGAGAACCACTGTTGTAGAGGTTAGTGTTGGTTCTGATATACACTGCTTAGACATGTCTGGTATCGGCCAAAGGTATATTTTTTGTTCCATCTCATTTTCTGACCTTCCTGGCGCATCAATTTTAACAATCATTTCAGGCCTTCATAAGTGGATCTTGCACGTGCATTGCTTATCCACTCGATATCACTGGAAATGATTTAGCATGGTGGGTGCAAGGTTGCTTTACTTTTAACCATGCATCAGGCAGTTATTGTCTTACTGCTTCCTGATCTTGTGGAGGATCTGATTTGCTTGTCATTCAATACCTTGGCTGGAGCTTTCAAATAGATGCAGTCTGGAGTGATAGTAAGACAAGGTTGGAATCCTCGACGCCTCTGTACATTTGATATTAATCTTCTAGATTGTGTGGAATGCCTCTGTTGTCAAAACCATGCCCATTCAGATAATATGGAGATGTGGCCTCAATGTGAACTGGTTCTTGAGCACACAAAGAACTGTTGCAAGTCAGGGGTAGAAATGGCCTGAGTCAAAACTCTTCAACAAGACTGCAAAATGGCACAGTGCTACAAGGTCTTTAAGTGGGCTAGAGGTGAATTCAGATCAATTGTCATGCATCAGTTTCTCAGGAACACCCCCCTCCCCCCATCTTACAAACAGGATTAAAACTGCTGTTGTGCTCTTCTCACTTCCATCAATCCATTGAACAAAAGTGCGTGGACCTGGAGTTTATTACCAGAAAGTTTTATGTGTAAACAAATGAGCTCCTCTGGGATGATGAGGCGTCAAATGTATTAGCAACCGTCACCACTTGCTGATAGTTTCCTGTATCTCTGTCCCCTACTGCATGTTAACAGCATTTTCTCCATAAAGACATAATCCAATACACAACTGATCTAACCCTCTTTGGATTTCTTCATAATAAAGTGGCTATCACGTATCTACTAGGGTAAATTCTCCTTGCATGATGTATCATTTAAATTTTAAATTTAGACATACAGCTCGGAAACAGGCCATTTCGGCCTATGAGTCTGTGCCACCCAATTAAGCACAATTAACCTACACCCCCAGTACGTTTTGAAAGGTGGGAGGAAACCAGAGCCCCAGGGAAAACCCATGCAGACATGGGGAGAACATATAAAGTCCTTACAGACAGTGCGAGATCCGAACTCCGGTCCTAAGCACTGATGCTGTGAAGGCTTTGCGCTTGGACGTCTTCCCTGCTGACCTTGGAGCCGTCAGTGATGAACACGGTGACAGGTTTCACCAGGACATTGCGACCATGGAAAAGTGGCATCAGGATAACTGGAATCGATCAATACTGGCTAACTATTGTTGGACACTGACACGAGAGGCATCAGATGTTGAGCACAAATAAAAATCAGTGGCAAAACTTTTTTCGGTCAGTGGAACTAACCCAGTGTGTCAGTATTTTTATGTAAGTAAACATGCTAAATTCAATAAGAGTCAATTTAATGTTTCTCCAACTTCCTACGTGATATAGTGAACCTGAAAAGATATTTGTGTTCAGCTTGAAATTCTCTATCATAATCCCCAATTTTTTTTCAGGAACCAAACCTTTGGAAAAATTTTGTGGTCCAGTGTTTATCGAATATCTGCCCTTCCCATCCCCTTACTCTGACAGAAGAATGGTAGAGTTCCCTTGGTCTTCACCTTTTACCCCACCAGCCCCAACAAGATTCCACTGCCAATCACATCTTCCCCTTTCCTTCCTTTTTTTTATTTTCAGCAGGGATTGATTCCTTCAGGTACACAGAGTGTGCCCTTCCACCCATCTCCACCTACCCCTCCCTGTCCCCTGGAACCTTTCCCTGTAAGCACTGGTGTAAAACCTGTACCTTTACCTCCTCCATCACCACTACCTTGAGACTAAAACAACCCTTCCAGGTGAGAGAGAGGTCCACCTATACAAATGCCACCCTGATCAAATGCACTCAGTGTTCATGATGTTGCACTGGTCAAACTAGATCTAAACTAGGCAACACCTGCATTCTGTCTGCAATGGCCATCTGGAGCATCCAATTCTAAGTTATTTCAAGTTTCTTTCCCATCCAAATCAGCCTTCTGCATCACTACACAGAGGCCAAATGAAAATTGGAAGAACATCTTATATTTTCCATGGATAGCTTGCACTGAGATTTCCATTTTCAGGTAACCCATACCTCAGTGTTTTCTGCTCGCAGAGTCACCCCCCCCCCCACCACATTTTCTTCTTCCTTTGTTCCCCCATTTGTTTCCATCTGCTCATCATTCTCTTCCCTCCAGGCTCTACCTATCACCTGCTAGCATCTGCCCCACACCCAATTTCATTCTTACTGGCAATCTTCCTGACTTGTCAACTTATACCTGTGGCCTCCACAGATGCTGCTTGACCCATGGAGTTCATTCTGTGTTCTGCTTTTGTTCTATGGATTTATTCGGCTTTGATTGATTCACTTTTTTTCAGACATACAGCGCCGTAACAGGCCTTGCTGGCCCACGAGTCCATGCCACCCAAGAACACCTAATTAACCTACAACCTCTGTACGTTGTAGGAGGAAACCAGAGCACCCGGAGGAAGCCTATCAGACACGGTGAGAACATGCAAATTCCTTACAGACAGTGCCAGATTCAAGCCAGGGATGCTGGAGCATAGCTTCACACCTCTCGACTTTATGCTCCTCCTGTGGCAATATGTGGGCTTCATGCTTTTACGAAACATTACTCTCCTATTTCAAAGAGAAGCCGTCCCTGAAGTTTCAAAGTAATTTAGTACTTGACACAAGTTTCTGTAGATTTGTTCTTGGAGACTGCAATAATTTTCCATCACAAATTTTCTTCTGTAGAAATTGGTGTTCAACTTTTAACATCCATACCTAACTGTGCATAGCTCTCTTTTTTTTTACATTGGTGTATTTTATTTCTGCTCTAGCTGTTATATAATTGGCCGCAATACACAAATGTGCGGGAGAAACTCAGCAGGTCACCCAGACTCCAGAAGAAGTAAAGGGTAAGCCACATTTTGGATCTGAGCCTTTCGTCAGGAGTGAAAATAATTGGCTTGTCATTTTGCACTCTGATGACCTCTGCTTCATTAGTTGAGACATCTGTCAGTAAGATGATAGATTTATTTTGTGGTCATATGACAAGCGTTTCTTGGTGCTTAGCTCCACCAGAGGTTTGTGAAAATTTGTTTTGTGGGATTATGACCAAGGTATTCAACATTTTCTCTCACTCTTTCTCTTGGGTTTGCCAGTAAGGGGGCGGGGGGGGGGGATTCTTCATAACGAGATTTCTTGTCCTTGGACTTTACATTTCAGAAGCAATTTAGCTGAAAAATCTAAACTAATTTCTGTTTACTGCTTTCCAGAAGAGATTGAATTTTCTCTTCTGAATGTCTAATTCTCTTTTTGTTCTGAATTCAAAACGTACAGATTGAATTATGTGTTTTTCTCAAACAGATATCTTATTCATAATATGTACTGCAAATACAATGGGAATATGTCTTTCTCTACATTCACTGCACCATCAGTTCAATACTTTGCAAAAGTACGTAATGCGTTCATGGTTTTTCCTTAAACATAGTGAAGTGTTTGAGAAGCCCTCACAGAAGGTCCATTCCTTGTGTCTCCATTGGCAGCAAGGATCCTGGAATGTGATTCCTCCCGACAGAACCTTCTTACCATTTGGGACGTCACCTTTTTTTTTTGCAATAATCTACTGGTTTTGAACACACTTGCATTTGGCTCAGGGGCTTTCAGTGCAACAAATGATTGATTATGGATTTATATCAGGAGATATTTATATCTATTTTTACTGGCAGGTGTCAAAGATTACAAATTTGCGGGAACAGCCAGCGAAAGATATGAGCTTGGCAGAATACAGGTCATCTGCTTTGCTTTGTAAATCAGTCAGGTTCAGAGCATCTTGTTCAGAGCTAATCTAATTATGACATTGATTGGGCATGTCAGGAGTGGGCAAAATGTGAATGGTGAATCAATCAAACAATGAGCATCAAAAACGAACAAGATGGAAAAGTGGGAATAAAAGTACAGAGGAAAGGCCGGATTTGCTCATTCAACTTGGCAGGAATTGACCTGTTAATGTGTCATGAGCACATTCTTCTTCAGTAAAAGGTCCAAGTGAGAAAGCTGGGCATTTCAGAGAATTATTATTCTAAAGCAGTGGTTCTCAAACTTTTTCTTTCCACTCACGTCCCACTTGAAGTATTCCCTATTGCCATCGATCCTCTGTGATTAGTAAGGGATTGCTTAAGGTGGGATTTGAGTGGGAAGGGAAGTATGAGAACGACTACTCTAGACCCAATTGTTACTGAACTATTTTGCTTGAGAAAAGTTGCCATTGGCCCATTTCCTTTGGAATTATGCATCGAATCCATGCTGCTGAAGACCCAACTGCGCTGGGTGGGTCACGTCTCCAGAATGGAGGACCATCGCCTTCCCAAGATTGTATTCTATGGCGAGCTCTCCACTGGCCAACGAGACAGAGGTGCACCAAAGAAGAGGTACAAGGACTACTCAAAGAAATCTCTTGGTGCCTGCCACATTGTCCACCGCCAGTGGGCTGATCTCGCCTCTAACCATGCATCTTGGCGCCTCACAGTTCGGCGGGCAGCAACCTCCTTTGAAGAAGACTGCAGAGCCCACCTCACTGACAAAAGACAAAGGAGGAAAAACCCAAAACCCAACCCCAACCAACCAATTTTCCCTTGCAACCGCTCCAACCGTGCCTGCCTGTCCCGCATCGAACTTGTCAGTCGCCAACAAGCCTGCAGCAGACGTGGACATACCCCTCCATAAATCTTCATCCGCGAAGCCAAGCCAAAGAAAGAGAAGATGAAACTGTGCATATAACAAGTCAATTAGGTACAATTAAAACAGTGGTTTTCAAACTTTTTCTTTCCACCCACATACCACTTTACTAATCACAGAGCACCTATGGTATAGGGATTACTTAAAGTGGTATGTGAGTGGAAAGAAAAAAGGTTGAGAACCATTGTTTTAAAGAAATCCAAGGCACTGCAAGGCAGAGCCAAGAAATTTGGGTTGAATTGAATAGAATTAATTTGAGTTGTCTATTTTCATGAATACCGAGGTGCAATGAAAAAGTTTGTTTTGTGTGCTATGAGATTTTAGATTTATTGTCAGAGTACATTCATGACATCACATACAACTCTGAGAATACATTTCCCTGCAGGTACGGCAGAATTACTGCTAATTGGAAATACAAAAAAAAACTTTACACTGTGTAAACTTGTAAACAAATAAAAGAGCTGTAAACAGATAACAAATGTGAACAAACTGACTGTGCAATAAAAGAGAACAAAAGATAATCAATAAAATGCACAAGTCAGAGTCCTTTAATAAGTCTCTGATTGAGTTTGTTGCAGAGTGGGTGTTACAAATACCAGAGGACATCCTCCCTTCACTTTGTACAGATGTCCTCTGGTGTTTGCTACACCCATCCTGCCTCTCATAATCTTGTAGATCTCTCTTAAGTCACCTCTCATCCTTCAAAGGATCCAAAGAGAAAAACCCTAGCTCTGTTAACCTTGCCTCATAAGATATATTTTCCAAACCAGGCAACAACCTTGTAGATCTCCTTTACACCCTCTCCGTAGCCTCCACATTCATCCTGTATTGAAGTGACCAGAACTGAACACAATATTCTAAGTGTGGTCTCACCAGAGATTTATAGAGCTTCAACATTACCTCATGACACCTGAACTCAACAACATCATGGCTGAAAGGCCTGTATTGTGCTGTAATGTTTCATGAACTAAATTTAGAGCTATAGCATGATGACAAGCCCTTCCAGCCCAAGATAGCATGCCATCCATGTGACCAATCAACCTATCAATCCTATACATCTGTGGAATGAGGAGAAAACTAGGGCACCCATTCCCATTTCCATTTACCCTCCTTTTAGGCGACAATAATGGTGACCGACCATTTCCTCGCAAATCTGGCAACGAATTAGCAAAAATTAATGTATCCTGATCATTTTCAAAAAATTGAGACTGAAAATTTCCATAAAAAACTTTAACTACAGCCAGGTAACGAAAGGCAAACTTGTAACCCTTTTGCCACAACACTTCTTTAGCTGAATTAAATTCTCGGCACCTTCTAATAGTTTCTTGACTCAAATCCGCATAGAAAAACACTCTGTTATTTTGAACCATTATTGGAGTCTGATTTTGCTGCGCCTTCTGCACCGCAACTCGTAATATCATTTCTCTATCTTGATATTTCAAACAACAAGTCAGAACTGCCCTCAGTGGTTGACCTGGAAATGGTTTTTTCCTCAATGCTCTATGCGCCCGATCCAACTCTAGACCATCCAGAAAAAATTCCTTGCCCAGTACCTCAGTAATCCATTTCTTAAAATTTTTTACCAGATATGAACCTTCCATATCTTCTGGGAGACCTACTATTTTAACATTATTTCTCCGACCTTGATTCGCTAATGAATCAATCTTCTTCAATAATTCCTTCTTCTGAATCCCCCAATCCATGAAAGAGTTCTCCACTTTTTCTCTATTACGCTCTACTTGATTCTTACATTCAAAAAAAGCTTCTTCAATTTAAAAAAAATTATCCTGTACAGTATTCTGTTTTTATACATCTACTAACATCACTTTTAACTACAGTTATATCTTTCTTCATAGAGGTCATCTCTTCACACATATTATTTATTTTAGTTTTCACTTCCATAAATCCTTGATTTATCTGAGTAGATATCTGCATTGACATATTTTCCATTTGATGAGCAATCCCTTCCAATATTGTAAACACAGAATCCATTCCAGGTTCCGTCACTTCCCCTTGAGGCCTACCTTCTCTGGTCTCAGTCCCCATTTCTTCCCGTGTTAATTCCAGTAACATTGAGCTCTCTTCCTCCCCTAATGCAGTGGTTCCTCTTCCAGTGCGGCTGTGGGTCTGGACACCTGTCGACAGCGCGCCGACCTCGTCAGCCCTCCGTCTTTTGGGCTCCCCCACAGTCCACACCTTTTCCAATAACTCACAGACCTGTGACGCACCGCGCATGCCCGACAAAGTCACCGACCACACAGATGCGTCTTCCGATGCTATACTGTGCACCCCTGGACCACCAGGAAATACTGTGGGCTCGTGAGTCTGTCCTCGCCAGGCCGATCCGCCCACGCGCCTGGTTCATGGGCACACGAGTCAGGGCCGGCCGAGGTTCGTCACTGAACCGGCGCCATCTTGCAAATGCGCGATCGGCGCCGGTGTAACACTTAGCCAAGCAGGAGCCCTCTGAGGCTTTGGAGCTCCAATCGACGTGGTAGGTAGGCCTCAATTCTTCAACACTTTTATAGGGTAATTTCTTTTAAAATTGAGCTTTTGATTTCTTCATGTTTGTAGCCATTTCAATCCTCCACTATTCCAAAGTCTGTAAATACTATTTTTAACCACTTTTACAAGTTTTAAAACCAGGTATTTATAAGACTAACTGGGGGAAGGTGCCCCTGATGTTTCATTCATTGAATAAATGATCCCCGAACAGACCATTGTATTCGTCCAATTATTGCTGGTGTCAGTAATTTGTTAACGACAGGAGTGAAGGAACATACATCAATCATCATCCCACAATTTGCACCCAGACTCAACAAAACCACATTTGCGCTTCCTGTACAGAATTCAGTTTGCTTTACAATTAAGTTTCTATCCTGGGTCTTGGCTTCAGTCTGAAACTGGTGAATTAAATTCTGAACAAATTTTGATGCTCAAGGAACAGAAAAGATCGATGCAATCTAACGGGAATACACTTTACGATGAAAGTTCAAAGTTCAGATTTATTGTCAGACATGACATTATATACAACCCTGGCATTCTTTTTCCTGTGGGCCAGATAAAATTTCTACTCATCTCCAAATGATCTTGATGAAGAGGCAGAAGGGTGGGCCAGTGAGTATGCACATGGTACAAAGGTTGGAGGAGTTGTGGATGGTGCAAAAGGTTGTCATAGGTTACAAAAGAATATAGACAGAATGCAGAGTTGGGCAGCAAAGTGGCAAATGGAGTTAAATCCGGGTAAGTGTGAGGTGATGCATTTTGGAAGGATGAGAGGAGGCTTAATAGAGGTCTACAAGATTTTGAAAGGCATAGACAACCAGTGCCTTTTTCCCGGGGCAGGAATAGCAAACACCAGGGGACATCTCTACAAAGTGAAGGAGGAAAGTTTAGGGGAGACATCAGGGGTAAGATTTTTACGCAGTGAGTTGTGGGTGCCTGAACTGCCTTGCCAGGGATGGTGGAGGTGGCTGAAACATTAGGGGCATTTAAGAGACTCTTAGACAGGATGAAAGAAAAATAGAGGTTCACAAGGGAGGAAGGGTTTAGATTTTTTTTGCAGGAATATAAAGGTCAGCACAAAATTGAGGACCGAAGGGCCTGTACTGTGCTGTAATCTTCTATGTTCTGTTCTATTATCAGTAGTGCAATCTCGAAGTAAATAATAAGCACTTGAACCTCTATTTACAAACTAGTTAACAGAGAGTTTCAGCTCCACTTCCTCCTGAAACTTTGTTCAGCCATCTATGTCTTATCTCTGTGATCGGCCTGACAGGCAGTAACAGGTACCTGTTCATTTGGCTGATCGGCACCTCAATGGCATTTACCCATTTCTGATCTTTATTCATTAGTATAGGGTTTTCAATCACAAACTGGAAAGTTTAAATTATTCCAAGTCTACAGCCTTGAAGTTTCAGATTGCCAGTAACTGAAGTAACTTCCTAATTTCATTTTTGAATGCCAGATTTTAATATTTTACTGCTTTTATTCTGAATATCTCCCATCGTAGTAAGTGAAGAAATTCTCTCCATTTATGTCATTGAAGCTTTATCAATTCAAACATATTGATAATGAGCACAGAATTGTCAAGGAACGTAAAAACATCATTTGTACCGTCAGATCAAATCTGTTAGAGCCGTCCAATCTAATTTACTTCCTCATACACTCCCCACAGCCTGCAAGTTCTTTTCCTTCAGAGTGCTTGCCAACTCAACGGCTGGGTATCCAATCCAAATCTCAATAATGCAAGTGCTATTGTGCAAATGACTTTTTAACGCTGAGGAAACGGTCAAGATTTCTGTTTCGGAAGATGGTCGTTCTCTGGGGTCTGGCTAATAGCTGAGCCTCAACCCACATTATGATTAAATCAGTAATTGTTCTGCTTGTGAGAACCAGTAAGTTGATGGGTAGAATAACATGGTCAATGAAATTCCTAATCCATGATTCAAAAATCAGTGTTTATTTGTGGACTTCAAATCTCACGTTTTCCCGAAGGAAGGAAATAGGACCCCTTGTTTTATTCTATGCAAAGCAATCTGTGGAGCCCTACCCATTTCTTCATCCATACTCTATTAAAATGTTCAGAGTCGGAGGGAGGATTGTCAGTCAATTATTTAGTCATGGGACAACTCGTGAACTTGAGGGCTTATCCTACAATGTATTTGCCTTCATTGCACTTCCACTATAGCGGACACTAGAAATATCTGCGCAACTATATTTCTGCACGTTTCCTCGCTTTATTCCTCAGGATCCATCTGGGTCATTGTTTTAGTGGGCTTCATAGAACATAGGACATGGAAGACTACACCCTAACCCTAACCCTTTGGCCCTCGATGTTGGGCCAACCTCTATATTCCTACCAAAAAAAGAAGAAAAAAGTATTAAATCCTTCCTACCTCATAACCCTCTTTCTTTCATCCATGTGCCTATCTGGAGTCTCTTAAATGCCCCTATTGTTTTGGCCACCATCACCATCCCTGGCAAGGCATTACCCCACAACTTGTTGGGTTAAAAAAAACTTACCCCTGATGTCTCCTTGAAACTTTCCTTCTTCACTTTATAGAGATGTCCCCTTGTGTTTGCTATTCCTGGCCCAGGGGAAAGGAGCTGGCTGTCCACCTTATCTATGCCTCTCAGAATCCTTTGGACTTCTATCAACTCTCTTCTCAGAAAAATCACAGCTCTTTTAACCTTTATTTATAAGACTTATTTTCCAGTCCATGAAATATCTGCTAAATCTCCTCGGCACACTCTCCATAGCTTCCACACCCTTCCTATAATGAGATGACCAGAACTGAACACAATACTCTAAGTGTCATCTCACCAATGATCTGTAGAGTTGGAACATAACCTCTTGACTCTTGAACTCAACGGCCCTATTAATGAAGTCCAACATCCCATACGTCTTCTTAACTATCCTATCAACCTGCACGGCAACCTTGAGAGATGTATGAATTTGGACCCCAAGGTCTGTCTATTCCTCCACACTGTTAAGTATCTGACCATTAACCCTGTACTCAGCCTTCTGGTTTGGCCTTCCAAAATGCATCACCTCACACTTATCCGGATTGAACTGAATCTAGTACTGGCTGATGAACCTGGTCAGGGGGTAAACCTCTCGATGGGGGAGCATTTCACTGACAGTGACCAGAGCTCACTGAGCTTTAGCATAGCTATGGACAAGGATAAAAACAGAAAAAATGGGAAAGGGTTTAATTGGGGAAGGACAAATTATGATGGGATGAGGCAGGACAAGACATTAAACTGAGGTACCATCTATCCTCTCAAGTGTATATTAAATATTTTTTTTGTTACGGTGAATAAGGATATTGTAATAGCTCAGACAATTCATCGGATCCATAGTTAGTCACTGTATATGGAAATTTGATGTGTATTGAATGAATATCCTATGGAACATTCTGAAAAGCACCAGGTAAATAAAAGTCCATCCATTTTTCCTATCATCTGTATATTGTATCTGTCATCTTCCCGAGAATAAGTAACCCTGCCTGCGTCAGCTACCCAGGCAGTTTTCTATTTATACATGCAATGAGTGTGGTTAACAATTTAAAATGTACTTGTCTTTTAGCATGTTTTTTTTTAGCCCCCATTTGCAATTGCAGTCATGAATTGTTCTTGCCTCCCAATGAACGGTTGTAAGTGTAAACATACCTCGTTTGATTTTTAATGAAAATTCAATAGAGGTGACAAATACTAATCACAATTAATTGCTGGAATACAGGCATTACTTAGATGACTGCTTTGACTTCCCTTTCCAAGATGCTGAACGTGGTCAATGAAGGCATTCCCACATTGCTATTAGCAAGAGAACTATTGTGCACAGTTTTGGTCCCCAGACGTGAGGGGAAAAAAAGTATTGGAGGCAGTCCAGAAGAGATTCATCAGGCTGATTCCTTTGGATGATTTCCTTAATGCCCCATTAAGAGTGATCACACTAGCTAGGTGTACATTCTTTAGAATTTAGAAGAATGATCAAGTCAAGTTTATTGTTATCCTATTGCACAAGTACAATCCAATGAAACAACGTTCTCCGGTCCTTGGTGCAAAAGACGTAGACACCACCAGACCATGCACACATGCAATACATATGCAGGGCAAGCATTCACATATAAAAGTAAATAAATAAGTATTGCTTCAAGAATATGAGAGACTCGGATGATTAGTGTGAGCCGTTCCTTTGGTCGTTCACTGCCCATGGGAAGAAGCTGATCCTCAGCTGGCTCTGATCCTCCTGTATCTCATTCCCAATGGGAGCAGTCGAAAGATGCTGTGTGCAGAGTGGATTTTGCTTGCCCTCTTCAGACAATGATCCTGGTAGATCACAGCAATGGGGGAGAAGGAGACTCCAGTGATCCTCTCTGCTACTTTTATATTCCTGTGGATTGACCTCCAATCCATTTCTCTGCAGCAACTGTACAACACTGTGATGCAGCCGGCCAGGATACATTTGATAGAGCTCCTATCGAAGGTTGAAATAATGGTGGCCGGAAACTTGCCCGCTCCAGTCTCTGTTGCGCCTTCCTGACCACGATAGGTTATTAGTTAAGTGAACTCCAAGGAATCTAGTGCTCCCCACTCCAGAGCTATTGATGTGTAGTGGAGGGTGGTCATTCCTAATCTTCCTGAAGTCCATGAACGTCTTGTCCACATTGAGACTCAGGTTGTTGCTCTCGCACCATATCACGAGATATTCCACCTCTTCTTTGTAGAGTGACTCTTTGTTGTTGCTGACGACGCCGATGACTGTTGTGTCATCTGCAAACTTGATGACACTGTTGGAGCTGGATCTGGCGGTACAGTTGTGGGTCAGTAGCGTGAACAGGAGCGGGCTGAGCACATAGCCCTCAGGTACGCCGGTGCTCAGTGTGATGAGTGCTCGACATTCTGCTACAGACCTAGACAAACTACAGTCTTTCCATTAGAAAGTCCAGAATCCAGCGAGGACAGCTTCTCCTCCAGCCTCTGGGGAATGATCATACTAGACACTGAACTGAAGTCAATGAACAGCAGCCTGATGGGTAATTTTATTGAAGCATACATGATGAACCTGGGGAATATGATCGGATCAACATTGAGACATTTTCACTAGGAGAATCTTGAATGAGGATGAATTGTTACAAGATAAGAGATCTGCTGATCTAAACTGAGATGAGCAGAAATATCTTCAAGCAAAGTGTGGTGAATCTCTGGAATTTCGTACACCAGAGGATTGTGGAGATTTGAGCATTTGGTTGGTGTTGGGGTTTTGCAGGATCCTCTGTTGTTTGTCATAAATATTAGTCATATAGTGTTATAGCATGGAAACGAGTCTTCAGCCCAACATCTCCATGTCAACCAAGTTGTCTACCCAAGTGAATCCCAGTTGCCTGTGTTTAACCCATATTCCTTGTTTCTCATGGTGGGGGAGTCTGGGACAAGAGGGCACAACTTCAGGATGAAAGGGCATCAATTTAAAGCAGAGATGCGGAGACATTTCTTTCACCAGAGAGTTGTGAGTCTGTGGAACTCGTTGCCATAGGCGGCTGTGGAAGCGAGGTTATATGTAAGGCAGAGATTGGCAGGTATTTGACACGATTACAAGGAGAAGGCCAGGGAGTGAGGCTGAGTGAGTTGATGATGAAGCAGACTTGATGGGCCGATGGGCCTCTTCTGATTCTATATCTTGTGTGATCTTGTATGTAACCATTCTTATTCAAATGTCATTTGAATGCTACAACATTATCCAATTTCACTACATCCTCTCCTTCAGAAATCTTGACGAAGGCTTCAGGCCTGAAGCGTTGGTTATATTTTACTTCCTTTGCATGCTGTGTGACAGGCAGAGTTTCTTCAGCGCTTTTGTGTATTAAACTCATTGCCATTATCAGAACTCAAAACTGTGCTTATGTGAGCAGATTGTTACTGAGCAAGAACTGTTTGATTTCCTAATGAATCATCCCTTCCGTTACTTTGCTAATGAGTGTAAGTCCATTAATGGGTTGGGAATTGGTTGGGTTGGATTTGTCCTGATCCTTTTGGACAGGACATACCTGAACAATACTCCACGTTGATGGGTAGATCCCAGAATTGTAGCTGTACTGGAATGGCTTGACCAAGACTGTGGTACATTTTGAAGCTGCGATATAGTCAAGTCCCATAATCTTCGGTAGATCCAATGCCTTCAGTGATTTCTGGATAACATGAGGAGTGAATCAAAATTTCAGTGAGGATATTTACAGCTCATTATTGCAGTTTGTATCAAACGTTTGGGGTAATTTTGATGAAATTGAACAGCAAGCAAAAATGACTCTACCGGATATAGAGTACAAAACCGTCAAAAGAAGGAAGAGAGTACAAAAAAAAACAATAATGGGAGAGCACACGAAGCCTTAGACGGACTTTCTCCAAGAGTCAGGTTTAGGGGAAATTCATTTATCCCTGTTATGGATGCTCTTGAAGCCAGCCTAGACAGAAAAGCAGCCATGTGTAGGAGTGTAGCTGGGAATTTTTCATGTTTGGTGAACCTGCAAGCAACCAGGGAACAGATTCACAATGATGTCGAGATACTGATGCAAAAGTATCCAAAAGGATGTTGACCATATGTCAAACAAGAACCTTTCAGCCACCAAGATATGTATCAAATAATATTCCAGGAGAAAATTCAGATGGCTTTTCCAAATGTGGAAACGATTTTCAGATTGTTCCTGTGTTTAATGTTTACTAACTGAAAGATAATTTTCTAGACTAAAAAGGATTAAGGATGATTTTACGGTCAATAATGTCCCAAGATCGGTCGTCTGATCTGAGCATTCTTGGCTTAGAAAATTTAAAACTGCGACTTATTGATTTTAATAACATAATCGATAAATTTACATCCAACAAAGCTCAACAGAAACTGTTCTGACTTTGTATATAAATGTAATGCTGAAACACAGCTATGAATGTTTTGTGTGAACGCCTTCATTAATTCCATACTCCTGTAAACTTATTAAAGTCTATAAATTTATAAACAACAACATTTCAGCGATGTTCAACTTTCATTGGGTAGATAAAGAAGAGAACGAGGATTTGTTTCTCATGATCAGATGCTGTTAAATTTGGGCCTTCCAAGGTCTCTTAGCCCAGGGTCTCCAGTTGCGTTAATTTGGCACTGAATTAAATTGGCTGATGACGGCCTACCTTCCTAGAGACCACTGGTGTGGGCCAGGATGGTTCATCCTCTCAGTGCAACAAAATCAACTTCTCTGGTTTCTTTAAGCCTCCCCTCTATCTTTCCACATGTCTCCTTTCCTCTATGATCTTTCCCGCTGAATCTTTTCCCCCAGCTCTGCTTTTACAAAGCCAAAAACACCCCCTTCCCAATCAATTCTCACATTTCCTCTCTCCTGTCCTCCCAACCACATCCAATTAACATCTTTGTCTGTTGGTCTGTATTCCTCCCCCTGCCCATTCTTCCCTTCTCCCCCAGCTTTTTTAATTCAAGCCTTGAAGAAAGGCTCAGGCCTGAAACGTTGGTCATATATCTTTACCTCCTATGGATGCTGTGAGACCTGCTGAGTTCCTCCAGCATTTCTGTGTTTCTACATCCATTCACCACTTATAGCTGAAGATGAAGTGCGTGGATTAGTAAATGACATCAATTTATTTTAGACATACAGCATGGTAACGAGCTCTTTCCGCCCATGAGCCCCATGCTGCCCAATTACTCCCAATTGACCTACATCCCTGGTACTTTTTGAATGGTAGGAGAAAATTAGAGGAAACCCATTCTTCTTCTTTGGCTTGGCTTTGCGGACGAAGATTTATGGAGGGGTATGTCCACGTCTGCTGCAGGCTCGTTGGTGACTGACAAGTCCGATGCGGGACAGGCAGACATAGTTGCAGTGGTTGCAGGGGAAAATTGGTTGGTTGGGGTTGGGTGTTGGGTTTTTCCTCCTTTGTTTTTTGTCAGTGAGGTGGGCTCTGCGGTCTTCTTCAAAGGAGATTGCTGCCCACTGAACTGTGAGGCGCCAAGATGTACGGTTTGAGGCGATATCAGCCCACTGGCGGTGGTCAATGTGGCAGGCACCAAGAGATTTCTTTAGGCAGTCCTTGTACCTCTTCTTTGGTGCACCTCTGTCTCGGTGGCCAGTGGAGAGCTCGCCATATAACACGATCTTGGGAAGGCGATGGTCCTCCATTCTGGAGACGTGACCCACCCAGCGCAGCTGGATCTTCAGCAGTGTGGACTCGATGCTGTCGGCCTCTGCCATCTCGAGTACTTCGATGTTAGGGATGAAGGCGCTCCAATGAATGTTGAGGATGGAGCGGAGACAACGCTGGTGGAAGCGTTCTAGGAGCCGTAGGTGATGCCGGTAGAGGACCCATGATTCGGAGCCGAACAGGAGTGTGGGTATGACAACGCTCTGTATACGCTTATCTTTGTGAGGTTTTTCAGTTGGTTGTTTTTCCAGACTCTTTTGTGTAGTCTTCCAAAGGCGCTATTTGCCTTGGCGAGTCTGTTGTCTATCTTGTTGTCGATCCTTGCATCTGATGAAATGGTGCAGCCGAGATAGGTAAACTGGTTGACCGTTTTGAGTTTTGTGTGCCCAATGGAGATGTGGGGGGGCTGGTAGTCAAGGTGGGGAGCTGGCTGATGGAGGACCTCCGTTTTCTTCAGGCTGACTTCCAGGCTGAACATTTTGGCAGTTTCCGCAAAACAGGACGTCAAGCGCTGAAGAGCTGGCTCTGAATGGGCAACTAAAGCGGCATCGTCTGCAAAGAGTAGTTCACCAGGAAACCCATGCACCCATAGGAAACACGTACAAACTCCTCACGGACAGCGCTGATCGCCAGTGCTCTAATAGTGTCGCATTAATTGCTTCACTCACCGGGCTGCTCCTTGGTGATTTTAACGGACAGTGTTGTTCATGGTTATGAAGTCACAAAGGTCAGCTGAGAAAGAGGGGAAAAGATTGCAGCTGCGATCATACTCAGAAAGTTGGCTGGAGAGGAACTTCTGTGTGTAAAGTGATGGACGGTGAGAAGCTAAACCAGGGCAGGATCCTAAGGAATGTTTTGGAACACAGAGATTCCAGCGTGTATGAATATGGTTCCCTGATAATAACATTGTATTGACGAAGGCATATGGCATGCCTGCCTTCATGAAATGGGGCATTGAGCATAGGTGAGTCATGCTACAACTATACATTGCGTTGGAGCATTGTATACATTTCTGGTCACTAAGTAATAGAAAGGATGTGATTAAACTAGAGAGGGTGCAGAATATATTCACAAGGATATTGCCAGCTTTGGAGTGCTCGAGTTACGATAAGTGACTTGATAGGCTGGAATGAATGAGGTAGAGGAGGCAAGCTTATAAAATCATGAAGGCATAGATAAGATGGATGGTCACAGTCTTTTCAGGGCATATCTCAAACTAGAGGTCATAGATGTAAGGCAAGAGGGGAAAGATCTAAAAGGCTGATTGTGTTATATTCATGCAGCACAGAGCAGGCCCTTTGCCCCAAATAGTCCATGCCTTCCTGTAGAAAACCTTTACTCACACATAAAGTGGTGGGCATATTGAAAGCTCTGCCTCTGTGGAGGCAATTGATCAGGTTTGTGGGAAGAGGAAAAGTTTAGAAGGATATGGGCCAAATCGACAAATGGGACAACCTCACGATGGCAGTGGTCTACAGGAGCATGTTGGGCTGAAGGGTCTGTTTCCATGCAGTATCTACTCCATGACATATGCAGTGAAACATCCCAGTTGGATGGAGTGTGGCTTGCCAAATAAATTAGAATTCATGGTTCTTTCCTGTGTGTTCTGTCCTCATCCTTTGAGGTGGAGGAGATTGCAGGTTTGGGAGACATTGTTAAAGAGAATGAAACATAATGGGTGTTCTTAGGGTCCACATTTACAGTTTCCTTAAAAAAACCATGGTTTCTATCTACTCACTGATTTTTGCAGCATGCAGCTTGTTTTTGGTTCTAATTGTAAACAAGACAGCAGGGAATTGATCTCCAGTGATTTTAATTTGATTTATTTAGCAGTCCTTTCTTTCCTGATAATCAGTGTTCAGAGTCAAATCTTAAAGTTGGGCTTACCAAATTTTTCAGCCCTCTGCCCCTCCCCGCTCTCATCTCTCTGCTTCTTCCCCCACTCACCTACATCTACCTACTACCTGCCAGCCTGCACTCCTCCCCCTGCCACCCCTCCCACCATTTTATTCAGGTGGTCTGCCTGATTTTCCGCCCTCCTGAAGATGGGCTCAGGCTGGAAATGTCGACTGCCTTTTGCTTTCCATGGATGCTACATGACCTGCTGAGTTCCTCCAGCACTGTTCCGTACTGCCTACTTAAGGCATTTTTGTCCTGTCACTGGGCAATCAAAGCAGCTATGAGAAATACAATCAGGAGCAGGCCATTCTTCCCATTGTGAATGTTCTGCAATTCTATGTCAGACTGATATTTTTGCTTTGTTTTGAACAATGATGGGTTGGCTTGCCTGGATAGCACCCAAAACAAAGTTTTTCATCATATCTTGGTGTAAGCAATAAGAAACAACTTAATCCAATTCAATATTGCAAAATTGCAAAAGGTAGTGGACACAGCCCAGGAGATCACAGGCAAAACCCTCCCCACCATTGAGCACATCTACAGGGAAGAGCAGCAGCTCTCATCATTGATCTACACCACCCAGCGCCATGCTCTGTTCTCGCTGCTGCCATCAGGAAAGAAGTCTAGGTACCACAAGACTCTCACCACCAGGTTCAGGAACAGCTGCTACCCCTCCACTATCAGACTCCTTAACAACAAACTCAATCAGAGACTCATTCAATTTGTCACCATCCAGCACTGCTCTGTACAATTCCTCTTCCCCTCCCACTCCTGTGTTAGCTGACTTTGTTAGCCTCATTTTGGGCAACACCTCATTTTTAAAATTCTCACCTTTTCTTCAGATATCTCCATGAACTTGCTCTTCCCCATCTCTTCTTGCCCCTTAAGCCCCCGCTCCCCCGCCAACCCCATTCTTCCTTCTTATTTTCTGATTTATTGGCTCAAGGAAGAGCCTTAAAGGATCAAGGCTCTGGAAGTCCATCTCTAAACCACCCCACCTCTTGTCACATTCCTCTGTCACAAAATTGCTTGGAATACTTCGTCCCCACCAAATCTTTGCTCAATGTCCCTTATAGAACATACAACACAGTGGCAATTGATATTGTTGGGGCCCAGAGAATTTTCTTTAAGCTAAAGCCACTTTTTGATTCCTCGTTGTTGCTGAATACATGCTCAATACCATGGATCGGCAATCCCTATAGCAAAGCTAAAGAATTTATGGTGAAATAAATCTGCCTTCTACCCTAACTAGCACAGATAACTCTTCTGGGAACTCTCAAAGCCAGACCTTTGCAAAGCGAAGATAAACATTTTGAAAACCAATCATTGATCTGAAATGTTGATTTTGTTTCTCACTCCATAGTTGTTGACTGATATGTGAAGTATTCCTTGCATTCCGTACTGTAATTGTTATATATGGTTATGGTCACTTGCTGTTTCATTTTAAGTCATTTGTACTAAAATTCCTTACTCGTGCCACCCAGATTGATTTACATGTCCTCGAGTTCACATTTGACCTCGGTCGAGCCGCTGACAAGGCTGAGGATGGGACAGGTCTGTTTTTGGAATGGGAAAAAGGAATGAAAATGACTGGGAGTTTGCCGCTTGCACCCCCAGATAGTTCTCAATCCGATCCCACCCTTATCAGACCGTGGAAGGTGAGCCGCAAAAGGAATCGAGTTGCGTCTAAAACAAGGGTCAGTGAACCACTGACTAGAATTTAGATTGCATCTTTAATACACTAAAGATGCCCCCAAGGAGCGGCAGAGGACGGCAAAGAAGTAAATGGTTCACCAGCTCAAACTCAGCTCAATGAATGGGATATTGTGAGGTTATGATAACAGAGCATATTATATAGTCTTCTTTGAATTCCAGGCTAAAATGAGCCAACGTGGCTTTGAACAGGGCTAGCCCATCCTGACCTGTGGCAACAGACAGGGTGAAGCAGATAGCCGACTGGTTTCTTGTTTGATTTAAAAAAATATGATGGGTCAATGCAGAAACAGTGAGAGGGCAAGATGACAAAAAGCAGGACATAAGAATCAAAATCCCTCTGGGTGTCTTTTTACTATACTGAAGAGGTCAGACTGGTCCTCAGATTAAAAAAAAGCTCTTTCAAAATATCGATAGGGCTTGCTTTCTTTCCCCTTGAGTATGCGAGAGCGAGAAGCTGAGTTAGTACCTTGAAGGATTGTATTAATATTTGAAACACTGGGTGGCATGAGAGCGTGCCAAACAAGGTTGCTGAAGTTTAGAACGGCAATTTCCATTGGCTCTCTCGAAGGTGTGATGACATTAGGTTCTGCCTGAGTTTAAAAGGATCTTCTCACAGAGATCGGCAGTGCAGAGAGCTGGGTACTGAGCTCTGATAGTGTGAATCTGAACTACCTTGAAGAGAGAAAGCAGCACCACATTAATCACCCTGCAGGGAGGCATTGGCGGTCTAACCATGAGCGAGGTGAGGCTTAAAAGTAAAATGACTCGAGGCATTCTTTTTCAGTGCACGTAAACTGTACTTAATTGCTGTGCGTTCAACCCAGCACAGCCTCCTAATGCAACTTCACAAGTTATGTCTGTGTGATTAGATTTAAACTGAATGGTGTTTCTACTCATTATTTTTAATTACGCTTTATTTATGTAAGAACTTGAAGGAAAATTAGAGCATTCGATATATATCAAGGAGGTCTTTCATATTTTAAAGCAAGATTAAACAATATCCCTTTTCTTTCAGAACTGTGTGGGGTGTCCACAGGGGTGAGAGAAAATGTTTTGATTTCTCCTCCTGTCAGATACACACAGACCTGTTGCATATTTCCTACTTGCACTGTTTTCATTTTATTTTGCATCGATTATTTTAGTGTTCATCCAGTTCCTTTCTGGTTCACCTGCCTTCTATTTTAGCAAGGGTTGCAATGTTAATAATCGTTTATAACATCCTGAAGAATTTTACTCAGAGGAGTGTTGGATATAAAGCAGAATCTTATGAAAGGGCATCTTTAAAGGAAGCGAAATAGATTTGCAGAGTGGGTTAGAATCTTGTGGTGAGAAACGTAAGGCATGAGTTGGGTTCTCACTGTGGAGAACTGGACGGGGACGGAGCAAGAAAAGAGAGTGAGAGAAATAGAAAGAATGGAGAATGTATGGGGAAAAAATAGGAAAGTGAGGCAAAGGGAAGAGAGACCGAAAGCAGGGAGAATGCTGTCAGAGTGGGAGAGAAAATATACGGGGAGGCATAATGGAGAGAAGCGGTGGGGGTGGGGAAAGGGAGCACAAAAGCACTGAAAGGCAAGCAAACTTGCTCCAAAGCTTGGAAAAAGACAAACATGGAGATAATGTCAACACAGCACGGGGTCAAATATAAAGAGAGAGAAAAAACTGGCATTCAGAGAGTAGAATTGCTCATGAATAATAGAAGGTAGCATGAGGACCATATATGTACAGTAAATAGAGACGACTGCACTTGTAAAAATTCTCCATCCAGGACCCAGTGTGCTTTGATATGTTGTCAGATCAGAAATGTAGATGCTCATAATTAACAATGCTCTTCTTATAATGAATTCCATTCTCCCCCAGTTTGTTTCTGTTGCAGTCCGCTGAAGTAAACCTAAATCCTTGAGGTTCTATAAGATGTAGCCTTGATACAGAAAGGCAATTTGCTCTTTGAGTAATTCCATCTTTGTGCAGAAGACGAGCTCTGTGTAATTTTGATTCCTCATTGTTTAAAACGTGATTTCTCCTGCAGACTTTGTTCACTCAGTGCAATGCGAGGTTGAGTCTGATGATGAAGCAAAGGAGTTAATGTCTTGCTGTGCTCTCTGCAATGAATAATAGATTGTTACACTCTCGATTGGCAGAGGGTTCCCTTTCTTTCATCCAATTCAAATCAAGTCACATTAAAATACATTTAGGTGAGGTCTGCAAGTGTTCTCAGTTTTGTTTCAAGGTTCGTGACAAAAGGGAGACCACTGACATAGAATAAAGTTAACACAATAATATCTCTTCCTCATTAGTGACTCAGAGGTCGTTATTAATATTGACCCAAGGCCTCTGTTTTTTCAATATGGGGAGGAAGCATAATGTGTTAACGACAATTAGTCACAATTCTGTCGCACTTTTGGAGTGATAAAGCTGATCAAGTGCACTTTACACATATGTTTGCAACAGTGACCAAAGGTTTAGTCAAAGAGAATGGGTAGCAACCAGTATCTTAAAATGGGAAGCAAAGGTACAGAGGAGGAATAGTGTAGAATTTCAGAGCTGAATCCCCTGTCCTTTTCTATTTAACAGTGGGTGTGATCTGAACCACAGTACACTGTCCAGTTTTGTTTGATTAATTCTTTATATTCACAACTTCAACTTAATTCCAAAGTATTGAGGGGTAAATTTGTCCCAGTCTTCCCATAATGGCTCTGGGAGGAGGGCTGTGCAAAAATCCGAATCCAATCTGTTCTCTATTAAAAAATAGAATACTGGGGTTGGAATGATTAGTGGACATTCTGAATATGGCATCCTTAATTCCAACTTCCATTGTTAATGTCAAGCCTCAAGGGGCGTAAAAGGGACCCCTGGCCCAATATCAACTAACATCTCAGAAGAGCATAATTCTTTGAGCCTGTTATCTGGACTAACACGGGGAGGAATTGAAAAACTGAGAACCCTCAATTGGGATTCCTAGTGCCAAACAAATAATATGTAGCAGAAAAGAGAGAAGCTTACTTACTTCTCAGACCAAAGAGGCCATTCAATCCATCAGTTCCATGCTAGTTCACAATGGAACAACTTCACCAGCCCCACTCCCATTTTTGCTGAAGCCCTATCAATCTTTCACTCTCTGATTCCCATAAACTTCTCTTTTGCCACTTGCTCAAGCATAATGTAATTGACAGAAACGCACCTCGAATTTCTCCTGCTCTTGCATCCAAATCAATGAACCTTGCATGAAAAGCACGAGACATACTGCTGGTGCAAAGAATGAACGCTCCCCACCGCCCACTCTCCTGAGACTAGCACATGCCCTTTGGTTGCTTGAATCAGGAAGAAGGGGGCCAACATGAGTCAAAAGAGCAAAGGAGATGGTGGGGGTGCGGGGCAAAGTGGAAAAAGAAGGGAGGGGACGTTGAGTAGGAGTGGAGGGGGAGGAGAGTGTAACAAGATCAGAAGAGTGAGGAATGGGAATGGCTATTAAGCAGAGGGGGAAGAGGAGGCAGCCAACATCAGAGGAAGGGACAGAAAATTGGTGCATGTGAAAGGGAGCAATCCAGCACGACTCCAACAGATGGTCACAGAAATTAAACATTTATAATCGGTAAATATTTCAGTTGTTGCAGGACACTGCAGGATGTTGTTTAATTAGTGTTTGATAGAGAAGAACAGGGACTAATGTAAGGTGCCAGGGAAAAGACAGTTTGGGAGGATAATAAGAGAAAGCTCGAAGGTTGAAAATCAATCTCGGGATTTGAATGGTGATGGATAAGTTGAAACTGAAGCTGTGACCCTGAGATAGATAACCATCTTGTGGAGTTGATATGAATGATGATTAGAAATTGTTTTGTGTACTCCCCCTCCTTCATTTGGTGTCTGAGGGGATGAAAAGGGCCCTCCCTAACCCTCTCCCCATACTTTTTTTTTCTTTGGCTTGGCTTCGCGGACGAAGATTTATGGAGGGGTAAAGTCCACGTCGGCTGCAGGCTCGTTGGTGGCTGACAAGTCCGATGCGGGACAGGCAGACACGATTGCAGCGGTTGCTGTTATCCAACACCTATGAGGATTGGTAGAACATAGAACACTACAGCACACTACAGGCCCTTCGGCCCTCGATGTCGTGCTGACAAAAATGTAATAAACCCTCCCTACCCCGTAACCCTCCATTTTCCTTCCATCCATGTGCCTGCCTAAGAGTCTCTTAAATGCCTCTAATGTTTCAGCCTCCACCTTCCTGGCAAGATCTCAGATAAATGGATTTTCCAGTTGCTTGAGATTGCACGTTGCATGATTGAACTGACAGTGAGACATACCAACTCCAGGCTGGTTGTTGCAATCTCTCTGTATTTGTACCTGACCCCATCACAATTTCTGATGCCAAACAGGATAATGTATAGGAGGGGGCCCTCCATCTCTACCTGGCAAAGGAGCATGGGCAGGTGATGGCTACTTGGGTGAATTGAAGGATAACTGGCCTTCCTGTTTCTCACAGGCCTTAGTTGCTTTGGGACTGTCTTGACACGCAATGTATGCCTCAATTGGGATCCCTAGTGCCAAGCAAATAACATGTAGCAGAAAAAAGAGAGGCTTACTTGCTTCTCAGACACAAGAGGCCATTCAATCCATCAGTTCCATGCTAGTTCACAACAGAACAATCTCATCAGTCCCACTCCCACTTAGCTGAAGCCCTATCAATCTTTCACTCTGATTCGCATAAACTCTTTTTCCACTTGCTCAAGCATAATGTAATTTACAGTAGCCAGCTAATCTATTGGGATGTGGGACAAAGCCAGTCACAGAGAGAATACATTCAATACATACGACAGCTGACGTGAGGATTGAAAGTCTCTGCGGCAATGGACTGGCAATGCTGACTGTTCTATCTCCATGCCACACACCTTGTACTGAATAAACCTTTAATTCCAAGTGCTTTCCAGCTGTAATGCAAGAAGCATACTGCTTCTTCACACAGTGAGATCCTACAACTACCAGATTTTGACATTGTTTTTAAAAAAACAGAATTAAATTAATTAAATTAGGCAATTTGGTCCTACGAGTCCATGCTGCCCAAATTACACCCCATTAATCTACACGCCGGTGCGTTTTTGAAGGGTGGGAGGAAACCGGAGTTGGGATAAGACACACGCAGTCACTGGGAGAAAGTACAAACTCCTTACAGGCAGTGCGGGATTCAAACCCAGGTCCGGTCCTGATTGTCAGCGCTGTATCCAGGTGGTCTGCTTTCCTCCCACATCCGCAAGATGTTAATTTTACAGATTAATTGGCCACATTAAACTGACTGTGCTGTGTAGGTAGGTGGTATTCTCTGGGGACTGAGGGGAATATGGGATAAAAGAGGGTTAATATAGGATTAATGTAAAATGATGTTTGGCATGGACTCAATGGGTCGAAGGGCCTGTTTTTTTTTTGCTGTGTGACATTATTTAAACTTAATTCTCTGCAGATTTTATGCCTGTACCCGAAATGTAGGTCAGAATCAGAATTTATTGTCATGAGAATGTCACAAAATTCATTGTTTTGTGGCAGCTTCACAATCAAACATTTATATAAACCACTTTACAAAAATAAATTAAAAAGATAGTGCAAGAAAAAGTCAGAAAAGGGCAGTGTCTGTGGTTAATTGTTCATTCAGGAATCTGATGGCAGATGGAAAGAAGCTGCCTTGAGCTGCTGGGTGCTTGTCTTCAGGCTCCAAGTCTGTACCTTTTCCCTGGGGATAGCATGGCCTAGGCGGTGGGAATCCTTGAGGATGATAGAGGCTGCTTTCTTAAGATGCCGCCTCTTGTAGATGTCCTCGATGAAGTATAGTATTAGTTATTTATATCTCCAACGAATCTTTAAGATATGGAAACATCCCAAGAACCTTTGTCGAACAAAATGTATCACCAAGGTATGTAAGGAGAAAGTTTGGTCAAAAGAATTCGTTGTGCCTTAAAGAAGGAGACAAGTAGACAAATGGACCAAGATGATGGAGTCAGATTATAATAGGGACCGTTTCAATAAAAATTTGCGGAATGGATTAAGGAATCCCAATTTTGGTCCAGGATTTATGTTGAGCTGGCAGGTCGCTGTCTGTTCAATGGTAAAGGCCAACAAGGTACATCGATGGAGTAATCTCTTGAAGAAATGGTCTCTCTGATGTTATAAACCAGCCATTCCCCCTCCATCCCCTCTGGGGGAAAAGCATATTTAAGAGAGGGCCACACACAGACTGAAATCCTAAAATATTTTTTTATACACCTGTATAGTCAGCAGGAAGAAACCAACTAATTTGACTGCTTCACAGGGAAGGGGGGGGGTGGTGCATAGAAATGGCTACCTTTTTGGTCTAAACTACTGGGATACATGGTTTATGGTAACATTTGAAGAGATTACATTCGACAATTCTGTATTTCTTCAGTACTGCAGGGCACTTGTTACTTGGAGGTTCAAGACATTAAGTTGTGGCTTAGTGAAGCTGCCAGCTGATAAAGCCAAGATTTCCCTTCAGATGTTTAATTCCTTAAAATCATTGAATGGAATAAACAAGAAAGCCAATGTTGTCATTCTTTCCACATCTCTACCTTGGAGGTATGTGGTCTAACAGTGATAAGTGCACAGGCAATGGAGAATTTTGATAATGTTATTGGAGCCTTCAGAGGTCTATTACCATTACTGGATCTGCTTAAGAAGGTCGTACTTGGGGCTTACATTCAGTTTGAAATCTATAACCAGTGACTGTTCAGGTGCCAGAGAACCCGGAGCCTCCAATCAATGTAGGAGCAACAACACAATTGTAATAGGGTGGAAATCCCTGTCATTTAGCAAGCTTTCTCCTGCAACAGAGGAGCACTGAGTCAGAGTTGATAATCTGGTCTATTCCTAGATATCAAGCAACCAGGTTGGGTACAAGCAGATTCAAGAATGGGGATTATAATGCACCTTACTACCAAACTTGACATTGGTTTGAGACAGTCTTCTATTTCCACCTATGCTATAGTGTGGTAATCATTCCAAGGAAATAGCTTAGTGATGGTGTCTGTTAGCATTTGCTACCTTCCAGGTGTGCAGTGAGCCTGCACCATAAGCTAGCATTCTTGCTTATTGATGTGGAACCATCAATGGGTGGCAGATCAGAGTGCAGTGAGCACCTGTGTTTCTGTTGCTCAGGAAAATAAGCTAGTGAACTCTTGGGAAAGTGTGCAAATGGAATTGAACTTGAACAAGTGCAAAATGAAGCATTTCAGCATGTTAAACAAAGCCAGGACATACAGAGTGAATGGCAGGGCCCTGGCAAGTGCTGTTGAACAGAGAGACCTTGGGGTAAAAGTACATAGCTGACAGGGTGGTAGACAGGTAGACATTTGGCATGCAAGCTTTCATTGGTCAGGGTGATGAGTATAAGAGTTAGTACGTCATGTTACAGCGTACAAAACAAAGGGAAAATATTTTAAAAGGACCTGAGGTCATTGTTTTTCCCACACTGAGTGTGGTGGGAACATGGAGGCGGTAGAGATTACTATAATTTTAACAGGTACGTGAATGGGAAAGGTCTGGAGGATATGGGCCAAATTCAGACAAAGGGGATTAACTTTGATAAATAATTTAGTTTTGATGAATAGTGCCAGAGAGCCTGTTTCTGTGCTGTGTTGCAAAAACCCACATATATAAAATAGTCTAGGTTAGAAAAAGACATGACTACAGTGCTTGTAGGGGAGATTCTCCAGTGGTGGAACTTTGAAACAAGAAGGGAATGATCCTTTTGATGGGGCTGTATTGTGGTCCCCAAATAATTAACAGGAATTGGAGGAGCCGATGTGCAGGGAAGTGACTGAAGACTGAAGATTGTAGAGGTAGGGAAAGTGACTGAAGAGAGAGTGGGTGAACATCTTGGGACCAGTGACCAGAACTCTACCAATTTTAAAATAGTTATTGGGAGTAAAATGTCCTGACCCTATATGATGACTGAGAGTCTCAATAAAGGGTCCTGAACCAAAATGTTGACAGACTTTTTCATCTCCTGGATCCTGCCTGACCTTTTTAATCCTTCCACCTTCTCATTGCTTGCTCAGAGATTCCAGCATTTGCAGATCGTGGCATCTAGTGTGCTTTGGAAGTACGTTCACTGACATCATGGAAGCAATCAGACCTCCAATTTGTGCACAAGAAGCTCCCACAAAAATTGTGGCGAGGTCACAGAAATATTTTCAGTGAGGTTGGATCAGGATTAAATGTCTAGGGGACCCCTCACCCCGCTCTATTTTGGAATGGTGCCGTGGATTCTTTTACACACCCAGGATGGGAGCCTAATCTTTGGCTTAATGTTCCATATGAAGTGCAGCACCTTCAATGTTTTCTCAATGCCGCCCTGAAGTTTTATCCAACATTTGATATCTAATCAATTTGATATGTCCAGCAAAATGTTAGAATGTAGAATGCATTACTTGATATGATAATTAATCTTATTTAAAAGTTTTTTTTACTCTCATGGTTCATTATCCCAATGGTAAAAAGGAACAGTTTTACTCTTGATGATCTAAAAATAATTTAAAGCTATTAGCTGAGGAGCGTGCAAACTATTTATCTTACTTGGGTTTTAATGCCTCTCAAAATAGTAAAAGAAATAAATCATTAAAAAGTACTAAATAGTCGTTTTCCCCTAATATCATAAATGCTACCAGACCTGTTTCTCCGTGAAGACTGACAGTGGTAAATGTATATAGAATGCTATTTCAGAGTAGAGAATGCACAAAATGCAACTTTACCTACTGTGAGCTGGGCTCAGAATTTAATTCCCACTAAACTAGTTACTCTGTATCTCAGCCAATTTTGTTTCCCTGTTGAATTAGATTATAAAATTTGGTTATGATGGAGATTAATGAATAGGTGAATCCGTGCTCACGAGGTTCCATGTTGAAAATGTGGCCTTTGCTGTGAAGGAGGGGTAGAGAGGGGGGAAAGAGGGAAAGAGAGGGGGTAGAGGAGGAGAGTAGGGAGAGTGGAGTGAAGGGGAAAGAGGGGGAAATTGGAAAAGGAGGGGAAAGGTGGAAAGACGGGGGTGGGGGGGGGAGGTAGAGAGAGAAAATGGAACTTTTTACCTGGTCTAACAGAAATAAAAAGTAAAGGCATTATGAAAGCTTATTTATTCTGACTTTACACTACAACAAGTGAAAGTAGAAAGTCCGTGAAGTTAAATTTACATGTGGCTTCCACAGGACCAATGAAACAGATGAGCACAAATCCTTTGATGTTCTTCTATCATTTAGCTCCGCATTTCCACAGCCAAATCAGCCATCTCTGTGGTTTGAAACAAATTGAGAGTGAGCATATTTGGAATTGACTGACGTACCTCTACGTACATGGCCACCCAGAAGTCATGAACAACGGGGTAGCAGAGATCTACATCTAGTATTTGGCTTGTGCAGGTTAGACTTCAAAAGTAACTTCAAAGGTCAGAGCCCAGCGCCCAATTGCAACCAATCCATTTAGTCTCTTTCAATAAACAATTTGTTTATGACGCAGCTTAAATGTCGGGGAGTAGGTCAGTGCCGGCCACATTGTTGTGACTGGAATCACATAAAGTTAAGGAGAGATTTCATTCCCTAAAAAAGATCTGCTTTCTGTACCACGCAGCTAAACATTTCAAAGACTTAAGTGATACTTTGAGGAGAGTCCAAGTTGGTCCAATTAGACTTTAAAATAATTTTTCTTTCACTCAGTCTGTCTAGGAAGAGTCCTCAACAGTAATGTTAATTAAACACTTGTCTCCGTGGATGCTGCCTGACCGGTTGAGTCCTTTCATCTTTTCTTTGTTCATGATGTGCATGCCTCAGGCAAAGCTAACATATATTGTTCATCAGATTTGCTCCCATCTGAAGATACAATTAAGAGTTTACCACTTTGGTGGACCCCCATATGCAGATTTTTTTTTCCCCTGAGAGAGGAATCAGGAATAAAATATTTGACAATAGTTCCTTCGCTTCCCCTGCATTTGGGAAAATGCTTGGGGCTTACCATCACTGAACAGGACAGCAGTGTCCAGTAAGGCGGTGTCTTTGTTTCATCGATTATTTAGGAATCTGATGGCAGCAAGATAGAAGCTGTCCTTCATTTCTGAAGGTCACCTCATTCAGTGGTCTCTTTGCTGAACTTGATTAAGCAAGGCATGGTCAATCTTGCACTTGTTCCAGTGAGATGATTGATGTGATACCTGCATTTGATGTTACTTTGAAGGAGGGAGGCTCGCTAGCCTTTATTTAACACAACCTTAAATAAATGCCCCCCCAAATTTCCATTTCTTTGAAAATGGAACAATGACTGGGGAAGAAACTTGCCTTTGGCCGCCAAAAAGGGTACAGGAGTATTAATTGCTGATTGTACAAACATTGATGTTGACAGTAAATAAATTAGAATAGTTTTCAGAAGAGCTTCTTGGACTTAATATTCACTGTGGCTGAGTTGCGGCTCTCTTGCTTCTGGTGTATCTGGTTTCAAACTCCTTTATAAAGACTAGAGAGCAAAATCGAAGGTGACATTCCAGTGGCCCCATTGTAAGGGGGTGGCCCCATTGTAAGGGGGTGGCCCCATTGTAAGTGGGTGGCCCCATTGTAAGGGAGTGGCCCCATTGTAAGGGGGTGGCCCCATTGTAAGGGGGTGGCCCCATTGTAAGGGGGTGGCCCCATTGTAAGGGGGTGGCCCCATTGTAAGGGGGTGGCCCCATTGTAAGGGGGTGGCCCCATTGTAAGGGGTTGGCCCCATTGTAAGGGGGTGGCCCCATTGTAAGGGGGTGGCCCCATTGTAAGGGGGTGGCCACATTGTAAGGGGGTGGCCCCATTGTAAGGGGGTGGCCCCATTGTAAGGAGGTGGCCCCATTGTAAGGGGGTGGCCCCATTGTAAGGGGGTGGCCCCATTGTAAGGGGGTGGCCCCATTGTAAGGGGGTGGCCCCATTGTAAGGGGGTGGCCCCATTGTAAGGGGGTGGCCCCATTGTAAGGGGGTGGCCCAATTGTAAGGGGGTGGCCCCATTGTAAGGGGGTGGCCCCATTGTAAGGGGGTGGCCCCATTGTAAGGGGGTGGCCCCATTGTAAGGGGGTGGCCCCATTGTAAGGGGGTGGCCCCATTGTAAGGGGGTGGCCCCATTGTAAGGGGTTGGCCCCATTGTAAGGGAGTGGCCCCATTGTAAGGGGGTGGCCCCATTGTAAGGGGGTGGCCCCATTGTAAGGGGGTGTCCCCATTGTAAGGGGTTGGCCCCATTGTAAGGGGGTGGCCCCATTGTAAGGGGGTGGCCCCATTGTAAGGGGGTGGCCCCATTGTAAGGGGGTGGCCCCATTGTAAGGGGGTGGCCCCATTGTAAGGGGGTGGCCCCATTGTAAGGAGGTGGCCCCATTGTAAGGGAGTGGCCCCATTGTAAGGGGGTGGCCCCATTGTAAGGGGGTGGCCCCATTGTAAGGGGGTGGCCCCATTGTAAGGGGGTGGCCCCATTGTAAGGAGGTGGCCCCATTGTAAGGGGGTGGCCCCATTGTAAGGAGGTGGCCCCATTGTAAGGGGGTGGCCCCATTGTAAGGGGGTGGCCCCATTGTAAGGGGGTGGCCCCATTGTAAGGGGGTGGCCCCATTGTAAGGGGGTGGCCCCATTGTAAGGGGGTGGCCCCATTGTAAGGGGGTGGCCCCATTGTAAGGGGGTGGCCCCATTGTAAGGGGGTGGCCCCATTGTAAGGGGGTGGTGCTTTTTGATTCAGAGTTAAATTAACTGGCTGGTCTCTCAGGAAAAATGGATATTGCCCATTAATTTTGCAGTCATGCAAAGAATTGAACAAATAATTTATGTACAGCAAGCTCACCAATATTAGTGAAGTAAGTGATGGATTATCTGCTCAAGATGAAAGAAAATTAGAAAATGCTGAAAATAATCAGCAGAACCAGGTAACATCTGTGGAGAAAAGAATCAGCATTTTAGGCTGATTAAAAAATAAAATGCTGAACCTGTGTTAAGAGGCAGAATACAGCAGGTGCAGGAAACTTGAAGTAGGTGGGAAAGCTGGAAATGTCAGCAGGTCGGATGAGTTCTGTGAAGAAAGAAAATGCTGAGTTAACGTTACTGATGTGCGTTTCTTCAGAACGGGCTGGCTCTGACGCAAACCGGAAAGACTAGTTATCTGAAATCTTTGATTTTAGTATTGAATCTTGAAGCCTGGTGTCCATTTAGAATGTAGGTTGATAGATATTGACCTACGATCTACCCCAGGACTTTGAGATCAGAATCAGGATTTATTGTCATGAACGAGTCATGAAACTCGGTGCTTTTGGAGCAGCGTCATGGTGTAAACATTCATATTAGAACCATCTTACAACAGAAAGGGGTACTGATGGTAATGATCAGCCATGATCTAAAATGGCGGTGCTGGCCCGATGGGCCAAATGGCCTACTCCAGCTCCTATTGTCTATTGTCTATTGTATTATAAAAGAATAAAAATAATACTGCACAAAAAGTAAGGCAGTGTCTTTGATTCATTGATTATTAAGGAATCGGATGGCAGCGGGATAGAAGCTATCCTTGTGCCATTGAGTGTTCGTTTTTAAGCTCCTGTACCTTTTCCTCTATGGTAGCAGAGTGAAGAGGGCATGACCCGCGTGGTGGGGGTCTTTGAGGATAGAGGCTGCTTTTTTTAAGATGCCACCTCATGTAGATGTCCCCGATGGAAAGAGGCCTGGCACCTGTGATGTTTCAGGCTGAGTTAACAACTCTCTGGAGTTTATTCTTGCCCTGAGAGTTGGTGCCTCGGTACCAGGCAATGATGCCACCAGCTAGAATGCTCTCCACAGTACACCTGTAGAAGTTTATGAGAGTCTTCGGTGACATACCGAATCTCCTCAGACACCTTTTTTGAGATTGCATCAAAGTAGAGGCTCTAGGACAGATCCTCAGAGATGTTGACAACCAGTTCTTGACCCTTTCCACTGTTGTGCTCAAATTGTTTATTGGGTTCCCCATATTTTAACAATGGCTAATCTTATTTTATTGAGATATCCCAAAGTCCTGATGGGCTTGGAATAAACACAAGTTCTTTGATTAGCTTTGCTCAGTGGCTTTATAAGATTCTAGTAGAGCGTCTTTTTCTTTTACACAGTGAGCCAAAAACAACGATCGGAAGAGACCAGAGTGGGAACAATCAACAGTGGAAACAATTGCATAGATCCCGATAATACTTTGCAAATACACCCAGGGGGAATTTGATGGAAGTCAGTAGCATTTCACAAAAATCGAACAGGAAGAATTTTTATCTGTGAATGCTAAAAGCTGCCTAAAGCCATACAAGTATAATAAAAAAAAATAGCCTGGAGGAATTGGGAGAAACAGAGAAAGTAACTAGGTTACAAGTGGCATTGAGAACATTAATGACATTGAAAGAAGCCTTCAAGGCCATAACTGATCATGTGACAAGTATTGAGGCATCATACATAGAGGCCAGCATAATTCATTGTTAAGGATAATCTAGTAATATGCCAGGTCTAGTTTATAACACTGATTCCATATCACAAATCAAATATGTTTTCAGACCTTGCGCCACTAACTTGGTAATATAATTTGCAATGCAGACTGTGGTACCAATTCCAAAAATAATCAAACTAAATTCAGCAAGACTATTTCAGCGCCTTGCTCTGGGTTTCTACCCTCTCAAATTTTTGTATCCTCCTTTTATGACTCATCTGCCTCAGTGTAGAACGCTACCAGTAATCACAGAGTCAAGCTGAGGGAACGCTAGGCTTTAATACACAGAAGAACCTTGCTGGCCCTGACCCCAGGATAGGAATGGCGGCAAGGGAAAGGTGGCTCGACCTTTATGGCCCAGGACCACGAGGGGAGGTCATAGGGTATGAGTCATCTGTGGGCGGGCCAGCTCCATATATACAATTGACAATGACACCTATATACGATGGAGGAAACCTACCACCACACTCAGAAAGCAGATGGGGGCTGGGCTTAACACCTCAATAGTCTAATGTTTGGTACATTAGACTATATTACCATGAAGTGGAATTAGATTCCAAATTCATCTGACTCAGAAGCGAGAGGGCAACCTATTGAGTTCAGGCAGCCTCCTGCATGAAGTACGAGATTTCATGTAAATTTGCAACAGCTAGCACGTCTTAAAACGTAAAAAAGGATTACAGGAAAAGGGTAATTATATTGCATGCAAAAAAGCAAAGATGGAATTGCTCACCAGTCAGAGGAGAACAATGTAATATTTAAAAAAATACACTGAGGTGGAAACAATGCAATTTAAGGTAGAGATCTTGATAATTTATAAAAGTTGAAGGATCACATGTGCATAATATCCTCATGTAATTACTTACTCTTGAAATGGAGTTTATAATAATGTAAGAAAATAAGGAGCCAATTCTGTTTATAAATAGCATCTGAGTAAGAACATTGGGCCAGAAGTTGGAAGCCCCTCAGGCCAGTTCTGCTATTCCATTAAAGCATGGCTGTTAACTCCACCTAACCAGCTTAAATCTATAATAGGCTCATAAAATTGTAAAAGATATATAGCACACAACTAACCCTTTCATTCCCAACCTGTCTAAAGTGCCTCGCTGACCTAGTCCCATTTGCTTGCCTTTGGCAAATACCCCTCTATTCCTTTCCCATCCATCTTCCTGTCCAATTGCACTTTACCACTCGCTCCATTTCCTCACTAACATCGGTGTGAAATGTTTGCTTCACATGGCCACTTCTAAGTCTTTCCCTTCTTTCTCTAAACTGATGCCCTCGAGGTTTAGACTCCCCTGTGATCGTTCACCTTACCTAAGCTCTCACAATTTTAGTTTTGGTAATTTCTCAGCTTCGTTCACTCCAGGGCAAACAATCCCAGCCAATCCAGTGTCTTACACCTCAAATTCCTCCAGTCCAGGCAACATGCCTGCAAATCTTTTCTGCATCTCCCCTAGCTTAGTCACATCTTCCCTACAGTCTGGTGACCGGAACTGCACACAATACTCTGTCTTGCGCGGCTGTAACATAATGTCCCAATACAGTTTGGCCACAGTCATGACTAATCTTGTTATTTTGTTTTTACCTTGCAGTTTTCTGCGAATGTTTAAATCCTAAACAGCGCTAGTCTTTTTTTTTGTGATCCCTGATTAACACTTGATCTTGGTACATGGGATCATCTAAATCCTTCATTAAAGTTGTAATATTTTCATTTTGATGTTCCAGCTCTTTCCAGGTTGCAGTGAGTTTCAGATAGGCACCAACCATTTAACGTGAAGAAATGCTTTCTGGAATGTCCTGGCTCTCATTTAAAAATAATATTTCTTTACAATGTCATTGAGTCATACAGCACAGAAAACAGCCCTTCAGGAGTGAAATAGGAACACGCTTCCTGCTGATGAATATTCGGGTCACATATTTTTGGCGGCACTGGTTGAGAGATGAATGTTGGTCATGGTTCCGTGAGAATTTTCTGCTCATATTTAATTACTTGCAATAGAATCCTTTGAGTCTCATTACAAAGGCATATCACCTTCGATAATGTGTGGCAAGCCTGCATCTTATGCCGACATCTTGGTGTGAGCCTGGAAACAGCCTTTGGAGTCAACAGGGAAGCTGTCAGATTCTCCTTCCCTGGAAGAAGATGCCATTTTCAGCCTCATTGTTCTATTGTTAGAATGAACTAACTTTTAAAAGTTAACACTAGTGGTGGAGGCTGGAACAATAGGGACATTTAAAAGACTCTTGGATTAAGATAAATAGAAGGTTATAAGCTGAGGAAGGGATGGGTTGGATTGATGCTGGAATAATTTTATATAGATCGGCATTGTGGGCAAAGGGTCTACCCTGTGCTGTGCTGTTCTACGGTACCAAGCCAACTGTATGCAGAGGGATTTTGTCCAATTAAATATTAAATAGAGTAGTAGACTTTAACAAGTAGATCTGTGGCCTCACAAAGCCAGACACATGCCTCCTACATGATCTCCCCGTGGCTCCAGGTTCCCCCCACATCCCATTGACAGTCAGGTTGGTCAATGAATTGGCCATTGTAAATTGTCCCTAGTGTGTTGGTGAGTGTTAGAATCTGGGGAGAATGAAAAAAATTGGGATTAATGTCAGTTCAGTGTAAATGGAACAATGGGCTGAATCTCTCCATGATTCTAGAAATGCCATCAAAGATATTGAATGCCAGGGATGATCTCTTGAATCCAGTGTTTCTTGATGGAATTCTTATGAAGAATTTATAAGTTGATAACCATTCAAGTTGGTTATCATCTGTCTTTACGACCATAACCCAATAAAATAGCATTCTCCGGTCCTTGGTGCAAAAACATGCAAATGTACATTCAGACCTAACACACATATACACAAATGATACATATGCAGTGCATACTATATATACATATATCAAGATAAATAAATATTGTTTAATAAATAGTAGAGTCTCAGAGGGTTTGTATGAGTAATTCATTCAGTTGTTCAGAATTCTCACCGTCCGACAGAAGAAGCTTTATCTCAGCCTGATGGTCTGGCTCTGATACTCCTGTATCTCTTTCCTGACAGGAGTAGCTGAAAAAGATGTTCTGTGTGGAATGGTAGGGCTCCTTCCATATTTTGAAAACCCTCTTCAAACAACGATCCTGGTAGATCATGTTGATGTTGGGGGGTGGGGGGTGGTGGGGGCGGGGAGGTGGTGGGAAGGGAGACCCAGTGTTGGTTTCATATTTGAATTCAGTAAAATATTAAACCTACCAAGTGTGAAAAACACAAGATTTTAAATGATCACATTGTTAAACTTAAGACAGATGGCCAAAATACTGATGAAAGAGGTAATTTTTAAGGAGTATCTTTAGTGAAATGGAGAGAGATTGAATGACATTGGAGGCATGATGACTAATGATGTACATTTTTCAATGATCAAGAGGAGGTTGCAAGAACAAAGAAGTTTCATACAATTTTATTGGATACTCTGGCCCAAAAATTCCAAGCTGTCATTTATGTCCCTTTTGAGCCTGCTCCAATTTAAATGTATCAGTGCAATCTTTTATTCTCTTTATGCTGCCTAGCTTTTCCGTAAATCTTAGAAGGTAGATAACATACTTTAATTATTTGTTAAAATTTTTTAAAAAAAGTAAACATATAGCATGATTACAGGCCATTTCGGCCCACATGTCCGTGCAGCCCAATTTACACCTCATTAACTTACACCCCCCAGTACGTTTTGACCTGTGGAATGAAACCCACGCAGACACAGGGAGAACATACAAACTCATTACAGACAGCGCAGGATTCGAGCACCAGCCCGGGCCCGATCGCTGGGCCCAACCTTATGCCAACCTTGCCACCCTTAAATTTAGACATATAGCATGGTAACAGGCCATTTCAGCCCATGCCGCCCAATTTTGTTTTGTCATAAAGTCATGAAGTTACGGAGCTACGTAACATGGAAATCTGGTCTGAGGCCCAACTTGTGCATCCCACCCAGGTTGCCATCTGAGCCATTTGTCTGGATTTTTCCCATATTCCTCTAAACATTTCCTGTCCAAAGTCTTTTAAAAGTTGTAATTGTTCCTGTCCCCACCACTTCCTCTGGTGGCTCGTTCCAATATATCCACCACCCTCTGTGTGGAAAAAAATTACCCCTCGCATCTCTTTTAAATCTGTCCCAACTCACCTCTGGTTGTAGACTCTCTATACCCTGGGAAACAAACTGTAATTATTCATCTTATCGATTCCCCTTATATACTTCCATAAGAACACCCTCACTGGCCTGAAAAAGTCCTGGCCTATCCAGTCCCTCCTTATAATTTAAACTCTCCAGTCCAGCTAACATACAGAGCAAGTGTATATGACTACTTGTCCAGCATATATACTGTTGGTCTGTATGTTGTTATGCCTGGTTATGTGTGTGCGTGCTTTGCACTTTGCTTCGTCGGTTTGTATTTGTACAATCAGATGGCACTAAACTTGACATGAACATCCTCGTGAATCTTTTATCCACTTTTTCCAGTTTAAGGACATTATTCCTATAGCAAAGCAACCAGAACTGCACATAGCGTTCCAAGAGTTGCTTTCGCCCTGCTCAATGCCCTACAGATGAATGAATGATTATTACAGAGCACAGCCCCAGTTTTTTGGGAGTTTGCAAGCATATTGTTTGTCATCCATCACTTGCAGGAAAAAATTGTTTGAGCATGGAACAGCTGGCAAGCCAATGGAACATAGCTAACTGGTTATTTTTCGATGTTTTTTTTTAATCAGCTGGGCCATGCAAAAGCTCTTGCCTTTATTGCTGCCAAGTTCTCACAGGCCACAAATGCTCACTCAAAACACTGTGACCACAAAATGTTTACTATCCACCCTTACCCCATCGTAAGCACTGCAGCTAGGGAGAAAATAAAAATGCAGAGGAGAGATAATGTATGAGGGAGGTACAGGGGGGACTTGGTTCGACCTGGCTGAGTGGGGATATCCTGAGGAACCCCATTATAATAGGAAAATGGATGATTTACTGTTAACATTTGCAGGAAGGCTTCACTATGAACTTCACATACACTGTGACTTACTGCAACCAAAAGCTGAGGACCTGCACAATTGCCAGATCTATATGGGTGATATATCCAGGGTCTGGTAGAAAATGACACTGTTCCATTTAAGAAACACTGGGTTGGGGCAGATTTTGTTTTCGCCGTGTGCCCATACTTTAGGTTTCTCTGTGCCCCTACTTAGATTTAGAGACACCCACCCACAATATTGCTAGACGCACAAACTTCTAGTGGTGCATTGAAGGAACCTGGGATAAACAGCACGTCTTCTTAGAATTGTGGTTTATGGTTTGAGGAATAAACAAGATTGATGAGCGGTGGTAAATTCAATGTCAAATCAAGTGCAGAAAGAAAGGCAGGTAAAACAGAAGGAGATAAATACAAAGAAAGAAATGTGAGCTTTAAAATTTGATTTAAAGTATGAAATAATTCTGAATATAGCAGTTAACTAACTGACATTCACATGAATAAGTACATCAGCATGGGGGTACTTAATTCTGCTCATTATTGGACTTAACACTCCGTAGCAAATTGAATTGGTAACTAGGAGGCAAATGTGGCAATTCCATGAAATTCATGCTTTTGGGAAGCTAATGAGGGAAACAAAACAAATAACCAGCCTGCTCCTGTCTGCTGTTCATAATTCCCAGCCCTCGCTCTATTGTGGGTCACTTTAATAACAGTGTGTATTATCCATGTGCTATTATGGAGTGCAGGAAGAACTGAAGTGTGATGGAGCAGGGGTTGGTTTCCCAATGAGAAATAAGGTTTATAGTAGAGCCTTGGGGTCAAATTTTGGAAGGTAGCCAGGTGTTGCAACACCACTCCAGTGTCTTGGTTTCGATCTTGACATTGCAGAGTGTGCAACATCTCCTCACATGTTCCTGCCAGGTTTTCTGGTTCGTCCCCAAATCCCAAAGACGTTGATGGATAGCTTGGCTGCTGTAAATCACCCACTGTTTTGGGAAAGAAGGGAGTTAATGGCAATGTCAGAGAGAGCAAATTGCAGGGATACCAAGAAATAAGAAGAGAGGGATATTGGGATCGATAGGATTTCTGCACCTGATGTGCATAGCAGCCTCTTTCTGTATTTTTAACCAATAATGACCCTTCTTCAGGATTATCATAGATATTAAGCTCTCAATTTCTTTAACAAGTGTTGTTTCTTCCCACCAACTACAGAATCAAATTGTGTGAGCATTTAAATACCTGAGAACAGAATATTAATATAAAGCACATTAATTTTACACTGCTGGCACTACAAGCTTAAAAAAGTGGCAAGTAGCTGAGCCTTAACATACTACAATAAAATCCCCATTATCTGGAATTCAAGCAACTGGCAAAAAAATTTTTGGCACAGAATAAATAGGTAAAAAAAATATGTAAGTTTAAAATTGGAGCCCTCTGGTGGTTATTTTGGCAATCCACACAACACGCAGTCTCAAGCAACCAGAAAATTCACTTATCCAGTATCTACCATTCCCCATAGGTGCTGGATACCCAGGGGTTTTACCGTATTTAGGAATTGGAAGATTCCTATCTTGCCGTTTGTGAGAATGTGTAAATGACACATGCCAGCAATGAATATCTGTGATCAAAATGCACTCTCCTCTAAATATTTCCTTGATTCTTCAGTTGATTTTGTTTTTCTTCCAACTTACTTGGGTAGTCCAAGGCTCTTTTTCAATGTACAAATAGATTGATGTAGCACCAATTTGTATCCAGATCTTGTGTCTTGCTTTGAATTTTAACCAGAGCTTGCAGGGATTGTCCAACTGGCCATGAAAACCTCCCAGTCATAACTAATTGGGACGATGTGTAACTGGCGTTTCAGGCCTGAGCCCTTCATCAAGTTAAGCTCAAGCCCAAAACATTGCTTTACCTATCTTTTGCTACATGAGGAATGCTGCATGACCTGCTGTGTCTCTCCAACACTTTTATGTGATGAACTGCAAAGCGTCTGCAGGCTTTTTTGTTTAACACTAATAGCTAACTGGGACCCTGCTTCCAAATGAATTCAAGCCACAAGTTCTCAAAGTGGAATATTAACAGCTTCCAATTGATAGAAAAGGAATGGACAGACACAGATCCATCAGATCTGATCCTTACACTCTCCCATTTTAACAGCACAGAATATATCAGTGGACTCCAATGGAAGTCTCATTGATAAATGTAAAGGGAGCCCTGTGACAAAAGTAGAGAAGGCAATGGCATAAGGCATAATGCAATAGCATGCTACAAACTGGTCATTCACCAAGTTAAACATGGAAGTCTGTAGATGCTGGGGCTGAGTTCTTTTTCATATTATGAGCAAAACAAAGGTAGGTTCTGAATACAAAAGTGTGGGGAGGAAGGGGCAAGGAGAGGATTACAGGCTAACAAGTGGGAGGGTAGAAGAGAAAAAGGCCGAGAAGTGTAAGGGGAGAGGGTAGCTTTCTGAATGGAGAGGGAAGGGAAAGGGGTGGGGTACTGGAGGAAAGGAGAGAGAGAGAGAGAGAGAGAGACAGGGAAAGATAGAGACATAGTGGAAGGGGTTTCACTGAAACTGGAGCGTACCCCTATTGTACCAGCCTCCTCTACCACCCCTGCCAATTCATTCCAGGCACCCACCACTTTGAGTAAGAAAACTGACACCTGCCCTCAACTTTCCTCCGCTCCCCCTAAAGCAATGTCCTCTGTTTTTTGCTATTGCCACCCTGAGAAAAAGGTGCTGCTGTCCACCCTATCAAATCCCCTCATCATCTTATATTCCTCTATTACTTCATGTCTCATCCTATGTTGCTCCATAGAGAAAACTCAGCTCTGTCAACGTTGCTCTGTATAAACCGTTTTGTATTTTTTTTATATAAAGAGTCAAAATGAATCAGGAAAGTCCAAGTTGTTTTAGAGGGTGTGGTTTGATGTACTGCAGTAATACTGGGCGGTACAGTTAGCTACAATGCTGTGCCAGTGACCAGGGTTCGAATCCCACGGTGTCTGTAAGGAATTTGTACATTCTCCCCCGTGTCTGCGTGGGTTTTCCCTGGGTGCTCCGGTTTCTTACTGCCCTCCAAAAACATACAGGGGGCTGTAGGTTAATTGGGTGTAATTCGGCAGTATGGGCTTGTGGGCCAGAAGGGCCTGTTAGTGTGCTGAATGTCTAAATTTAAAATTTAAATTTAAAGTGTGACATATCACACCATCAATCATGGTAAACTGCAAAGTGAAAACATTTTTTTTACATCCCCCACCTACTGGTTTCTGCCAAAGCCAAAAATAGAAGAATTGAAATAACATTGTCCACTTATATCTAACGTGTTTACATGAAGTGATGCCCAGCCGAATTCAATCCCAAACAACGACCCTGCTTTCAGAAGATGGGAACTAGGCCTTTGCATCTTTCAGTTCTTATTTTTTGTTATATAGATATGCTCTTAATAGACTTTGATTACAAATACAATGATTTTTAATACAAGGTAACAAGACCCAATTGTGTATTCTTAATATGATTTTGTAGCATCTGCTAGGGCAGGGCTACAGAATAAAGATGCATCCACATGGTGTGAGGGTGAACCAGTAAAGTGATTTTATTGTTTGAATTCACCGTACTGCGCAACGGGGACACCCACTTCCAGTGACATGTGCACCGGCCTCCATCAGCACATTGTGGAATCACTCCTTGGCTGGTGGTACGCCCCCCCCCCCCCCCACCCCCCGGATGTGGGGAGTTCCCTTAGTCCACACGTGACGCTAACCGCAGGCTTGCCCTCAGTAGTGAAGGGGGTGGCCCGCGCCACCTTGGGTCGGCCGACTGGTGCGGCGATTCAGCCCGTCTAACCGCACGGTCACTCAGCCCACTGCAACTTCAACAAATGAATTTATAATTTTATCTTTAATTTAAAAAAATTCTGATTAAGTAATAGATTTCATTTGGCAAATGGCTGGACTAATATGTGATCTGGAAAGATATTGCTTGCCACAGAATAATTTAAAGATTCTATATTAGATTTCTAGTTCATACAGAGTTTATGGGTTTCGTAAACGGTTACCGATATAAATCTTCTTCATGAGGCTGTTTACTCTCTCTTTGTTATATTGTTTGGTTCACATAACCAGCCTTACAAAATGGGCAGGGATTGTTCTGTATAAATTCCTGGCATGGTTCTGTAAGCTGTACTGAGACTTTTTGCTCCATATATAGATAATCATAACCTCATGGGTTGTATCCCACTGAGGAAATCTTCGTGGGGCCATTGCTCCTACTTCTGCTATAGTCTCATGTGATAATTTCTTGATATCTTGGAAAAAGACAGCAATGCACCTCCAAATCCGCCAGCTTTTGTCTTTGGCTGTCTGGCGCGCAGCATATTTTGTTTATGCTGAGAATTAAGATGCAAGAGCAAGGCTCTGCAACATATTTCAACACCTCCCATTAATGCAAAAGTCCTTTGGAATTTCATGTTATTGGTCTGGATTGTTTAGAGTTGGTGGCCTTGGTCTGCTTCACTGAAAGCCCTTGACTTGTGCGCCCAAGTGCAGAATTAACCAATTGTTTGAAGGGTTCAGCATGTTGGCTCCATCTGCAGAACTTCCTGAGGGGATCCAGCAGATATGAAAAATAGAGCATTCTTCCCAGGGCAGGGCAAAGGATGAAGGTGAGATTGGAGAACGTTAAAGTGAATCTGAGTGGTAGGTTTTGCAAACAGAGGGTGGTAGTTGTGGAAAAGAGGAAGTAGTAGAGGCTGATACAATTATCAGTTTGCTCCATCTTCAGTTTCTGAGATATTCCAGCAGATGTGAAAGATAGCACATTTTCCCCAGGGCTGGTCAGTCCAGGCTAGAGGCCACGGGGTGAGGCAAAAATAATTAAAATAAATCTGAGGTGTAGGTTTTGCCAACAGAGGACTGGGGTTGAAGAACACATTGACTGAGAGGCAGATACAATTATAATATTTAAAAGGCATTTGAACAGGTATAGGGATGAGGGATGTGGGCCGAATGTGGACATTGAGGTTGGCCTGGGCAAGGAGGCCTGAGAGGACCTGTTCCTGTGTTGTAAAATTCAATTGTTCCATGATTCCATCACTTTTTTAAAGCTTTCGAGTGGGGATTTGCTCAATGTCAAAGCTGTAAAGGATGTTTTGGAGTGGGTTTTCAGCACAGCCTTGGAGATAATGCCACCCCTTATATTAAGTCCAGAACACTTTGGGCTTGTGTGCGAGACAAAAGCTCTGCATCAGTAGCAGCTGTACATGGATGTACCTTAGGTAGCAGCTGCATGCAGCAGGGCCTCCTCAGCAAGATCTGGCCAGCTGTGGTTTGCTGGTGAGAAGTCGTACCCACCAACTGCTTAAAAACTGGCAAAATCTTCAGAAAGGAACCCGACAGTGAAGCATAAACATCAGGCATAGTGCAACAGCAATCACATTTTCAGATATGCTTTTGTGGTCGTAAGGATCTTTAGGATGGTTCAAGGCCATTATAATTTAATGTTTAATTTAATTTAGACATACAGCATTTCGGCCCATGAGTCCATGCAGCCCAATTAAAACCCCTTTAACCTTACACCCCTGGTACATTTTGATGGTGGGAGAAAACTGGAGTCCCCGGAGAAAACCCACGCATTCACAGGGAGAACATACCAACAGCTAACAGACAGTGCGGGACTCAAACCCCGGTCCGGACCCGATTGAGCTAACTGCTACACCAACCGTGCTGCAGGAAATATCCTCTCTGGTTAATTTCTGTATCTTCAGTAAATTTCCAATATTATGGGGTGGGGGGGGGTGGGGGAGGCAGTCATTGACGGAGCCATTAATCAACACGAACTTCAGCTCAACGAAGCTGTGTTTGGTTTGTGTTAGATCGACATGACACCAGCCCGCTTTCTCCACCTCCCCCTGCGCTCCCGACTACAACCCTGATCCAAACATTAACTCAGAATGTGAAGTGATTGCACAAGGGGTGCATAAGATCAATTATGACATCAAGGAGCACTGGTTATACTGAGGTCAAGGAGAAACAATCCACCACCTGCAGTTCCATCCCACACAATGGAAGTGAATATGATGGTTGGTCGTCAGCAACTCTGAGATATTACTGTAAGATAATGTACCAGCCCAAACTATCTAACGATGTTTCATTATACAACGTGGATGCTCACTGATGTTTAATTCTTTTAATAATGCAGCAGTAGTCACCTGCATTTATCTAGATTGTGCAGTATTCTGCAGGGACTCATAAGTAACAATTGTACTGCAGAAGTGCCAGGCAATGAAGATCTCCAACAAGCTGGCATTTCCACCATTGAATTCCCCACAAACAACCACGTTACCATTGGGTAAATATTTGACCGGAACAGCTGAATTAATAGAATGGCGACAAGAGCAGGATAGTGATTGGGCTCCTTGAGTCACCTTCTAACACCTCACAACATGTTCACCAATGTTAAGGCACAAATCAGGACTTTGTTGGAATGTTCTCCATTGGGCTGACGAGTGCCGTTCCAACAATCCTTGATGCCATCCAGCATAAAACAATCTGTTTGATTACCACCCCATCAATCACACTAATTAATTTACTCCCTCAGCCGCTGTCTCACAGTGGCCACAGTACATGCCATTTACAGATACAGTGCGGTTATTTTCCTAGGCTTCTTTGATAGCACTTCCCGATCCCACAAGCTCTCCAACAAGAAGGACAAGGGCGTGGAAATACCATCACCATCATTTGGCTGTCATTGTGCACGATTGTGATGCGGAAATATATGACCAGTCTTTTGTTAGCACTGGGTCGAAATGCAGGAACTCTACACACAACGGCACTGCAGGAGGATGTTAACTAGAAGCAATGCAATAGGTCAAGTGGCACACTGCCTCACTGTTTCAGTAACCCACGATCAATTCTGACCTCTGCTCCTGATGTGTGGAGTTTATATATTCTTCATTTGTGTGGGTTTCCACCTATGTTGCAAAGATAGGAGGGCTGTAGGTTAATTTCCCCAGGCAAATGGTAGCATCCTGAGTGAGTGGAAAGGTATTATATAGATTTAGTGTGATGGGCACTTGGTGCTTAAGAAGACTTCCGATTCTCTGCTGACTGACTCGATGTCCATTACCACCTTCTCAAGATAATTAATGATAGGCCAAACAAATTTACCTTGCCAGAAAGGCCAACATCCTACAATGGAATAAATATTTTTTTCCAACTCACAAACCACATTTATTTAATTAGTAGAGAAAATTAGCAAGGTTATGAAACTGTACTGATTTATAAACACTTCACCTAGTGCTCAAGTCACAGGTTTGGAATTCCATATTTTGTATTCCCATATTTTCTTATGGCAATTTAGTTCATCAGTCCATTCCAGTTCAAGAGCAATCCAATACCCCCTCTAATTTTTCCCAGAGCAGTTTCCCATCATTGGGATCAACTCCCCCAATGTCTCTTCTCTCTCTCTTTGGCTTGGCTTCACGGACGAAGATTTATGGAGGGGTAATGTCCAAGTCAGCTGCAGGCTCGTTTGTAGCTGACAAGTCCGATGCAGGACAGGCAGACACGGTTGCAGCGGTTGCAAGGGAAAATTGGTTGGTTGGGGTTGGGTGTTGGGTTTTTCCTCCTTTGTCTTTTGTCAGTGAGGTGGGCTCTGCGGTCTTCTTCAAAGGAGGTTGCTGCCCACCGAACTGCGAGGCGCCAAGATGCACGGTTTGAGGCGATATCAGCCCACTGGCGGTGGTCAGTGTGGCAGGCACCAAGAGATTTCTTTAGGCAGTCCTTGTACCTCTTCTTTGGTGAACCTCTGTCTTGGTGGCCAGTGGAGACCTTGCCATAGAACACGATCTTGGGAAGGCGATGGTCCTCCATTCTGATTACTTAAACAACACAGGTAAATTACCTGTACACCAAAGGTAAATTATCTATACACCATGGGTAAATTACCTTTACACCAGAGGTAAATTACCTATACACCAGAGGTAAATTACCTATAGATCACAGGTAAATTGTCTATTCACCACAGGTAAATTATCTATACGCCACAGGTAAATTATCTATACACGACAGGTAATTTGACTATACATCATAGGTAAATTATCTATACCCCACAGGTAAATTGTTTATACACCACAGGTAAATTATCTGTATACCACAGGTAAATTGTCTATACACCACAGGTAAATTTCACCAACTGCATATTTGGGATGTGGGAGGAAAAACACCAGAATAAATCCATGCAATTACAGGGAGACTGCACCAAATCCAGAGAGACAGAGCAGAGGTGATGATTGATTCGGGATTGAGGGAGCTGTGAATCTGCGCCTATATGCCACCTGTGCAATGTAACCACGAAAAGCCTTTATTATCATATCGTGACCCCCTGAGGTCAACACTGGTATGCTGCTTCTCACTACGTATGGCAAGCCACTGGTGCAAAAAGCCTAATCCCAACACGACCAACATCACAGGGTCCCTAATCTGCATCTATCCACTGAAAGGTAATTTTTTAAAAAAAATTTAGGCATACAGCACAGTGATAGGCCTTTTTGACCCATGCTGCCCAATTACACCTAATTAATCTATGTTTTGAAATGGGAGCACCCGGAGGAAACCCATGCAGACATGGGGAAAACGCACAAACTCCTTACAGACAGCTCCGGATTCGAACCCTGGCACTGGCACTGTGACAGCGTTGCGCTAACTGCTACACTGATCGTGCTGCCCCACTCTTTCTTACAACCTTCTTATCTACCTTTTGCTCATCTATCCCAATTCCTGACATGGCTCAGTATTTGATAATTGCTACTGTGAAGCACAAGCTTCATTAAAGGTTATAGGAGCTCTTGCAATTACTGCTATTTTTCGATCTGAAGACATGATCTATTTTGATGTTCAAAGCTTAGAGCCAGACAGTAAAATTGTCATGCATGTTTTTTTTGTGATTTTATCCATAAGAAAAATATATTGTAAGTCTCTCCACTTGCTGAAACTGAATGAGTACAGTGTAAAGTACAGTCTTGAATTCACAGGAGCTCTGCATGTTTGCAGGAAAATATGTAGCTTTTGGTTGAATTCCAGTGTTCCTTTCAGTCTAGTAAGATGCCATCTGTTAAGAAAAGATTCAGTTCATTCAGGTGTGATGTACTTAATATTCTTTGCACTACAGATTCACAACACAAGCTGCAGTCAGAGAATCGTAGAAAGGGCAAGGTTTGGTTTGCCTGTAACATTGCAATATAAAATACTTTTCTTGGAGTCATAAAATAGAACACGCTGGAAATGCTTAGCTGGTAAGGCAGCATCTGTGGGATGAGATGCAGAAAAATGTTACGTAGGAGGGAAACTGAGGAATGATGGGGAGCATGAGAGTGGAGCAGGTGAATGGCAACGTAGCAATCAAGCTGCCTCCCACCTTTACAGATAACATCGAACGAGGGAAGATTTTTAGCTTTGGATTCCAAGATGAACAAGAAATTTGATGAAAACAGAATCAGGAAGTACTGTTTATTGAAAATTGGTAATTTAGTTATTTAGCAAACATACTTATCTCTGGTGGGTTTTTTTTATAAAGCAAAAGGCAGTCGCGCTTAGAGCAGGGATTGGCATGTGGAATTATGACACTGTGGCCATTAGTGAAACTTGGTTGCAGGAGGGGCAGGACTGGCAGCTCAATGTTCCGGGCTTCCGTTGCTTTAGACGCGATAGAACGAGGGTAGAGGGAGATGAAAGGGGGAGGAGTGGCATTGCTCGTCAGGGAAAATATCACAGCTGTACTCAGGCAGGACGAACCAGAGGGCTCGTCTACTGAGGCTATATGGGTGGAGCTGATTTTAGTAAGGTCTTTAACAAAGTCCCACATGGAAGGCTAGTCAATATGTGTGAAAGGTGAACTAGTAAATTGGATTCAACAGTGGCTGGATGGAAGAAGCCAGAGAGTAGTGGTGGAAGATTGACAGACTGAGGCCTGTGACTAGTGGCGTGCCTCAGGGATCAGTGCTGGGACCATTGTTGTTTGTCATCTATATCATTGATCTCGATGGTAATGTGGTAAATTGGATCAGCGAAACTCAAACATTGGTGGTGTTGTGGACAGCGAAGAAGGTTTTCAAAGTTTGCAGTAGGATGTGGACCAGCAGGAAAAATGGGGCTGAAAATTGGCAGATGGAATTTAATGCAGACAAGTTAGAGGTGTTGTATTTTGAAAGGACAAACCAGGAAAGGACGTTCATGGTAAATGGTAGGGAATTAAGAAGTGCGGTAGGAGTGAGGGATCTGGGAATACAGATACATAATTCCCTGAAAGTGGCATCACAGGTGGTTGGGTTGTAAAGGGAGCTTTTGGCATATTGGTTTTTATAAATCAAAGTATTGATTATAGGATGTTATGGTAAAGCTGTGTGAGACATTGGTGAGGCCAAATTTGTAGTATTGTGTGCAGTTTTGGTCACCTATTTCCAGGAAAGGTATCAATAAGATAGAAAGAGTGCAGAGAAGATTTACAAGGATGTTGCCCCGACTTCAGGAACTGAGTTACCGGGAAAGGTTAAATAGGTTACAACTTCATTCCCTGGAGCATAGAAGAATGAGGGGAGATTTGATATTTAAAATTATAAGGGGGATAGGTAGAGTAAATGTAGATAGGCTTTTCCCACTGAGGGTAGGTGAGGTCATGGATTAAGGGTGAAAGGGGAAATGTTTAGGGGGAATTTTTTCACACAGAGACTGGTGGGAGTGTGGAACAAACTTCCAGCTGAACTGATGAATGTGGACTCAATTTTAACAATTAAGAGGAATTTGGACAGGTACATGGATGGGAGATGTATGGAGAACTATGGACTTGGTGCAGGTCAGTGGGACATGGCAAAAGAAATAGTTCGGCACAGACTAGAAGGGGAGAAGAGGCTGTGTTGTAATGCTCTATGGTTCTAAATAGGTTATGGCTTCTGGGCAAAAAAAAAATTCAGTCATTGATGTTCAATACACACTTTGCAGTGGCGGTTATCTCCAGTTCCCAAATTTGGTTCCATTGTAGAAAAATAAATATGGTTCCTTTCACATCCCTTTTGGATTATCCAAAGTGCTTCCCAGCTAATGAAAGACTTGTATGAAGTATAATCATTGCAATTATAAAGGAAAGATGCAGAGAGATTCAGGGACCATGACGCTTGACCACATCTTTTCACTCAAAGCATTCTTCTGGGGTGGGGGTGGGTGCCTGTGTGCCTATGTAGATATTGCTTCATATATAGCCATTTATCAGTCTTTGGGAATAGAGTCTTAGCATGAGTGTGCTATTGTATCTCAGTTCATTATGATCCTCAAACTTGTCTGCATTAAATTCCATCTGCCAATTTTCATTATGATCCTCAAACTCGACACCTATCCTGATGCTCTCTCAAAGTGCACCACCAAGTTTATTATCATCTGATTGTACATTTACAACCAGACAAAATAGTATTTATTAAACATTAGTCAGTAGGTAGCTTTGTAAAACCTCACTCAAAAATAGCTTGAGGTATCTCTGAGCTCTCTGGCACATGGAGCAGTCTCCAAGTCTCCAGTGAAGCTTGCAGCTACCTTCTGAAGTTACTCACTCTTTTCCAAGAAGCCTTTTAAATGGAGAAAATTGAGCTAGCTTTTTAATCTGTAGTAAAAACAAACTGCTATAGGAACTCAGTGTGCTTTTTTTTCCTCTGTGACTGTCAGACAACGTTGGCTTGTATACCTGGCATAGCTGACAAAAGAAGCTGGCAATTGAAGTCGATGGGTGCCCTTCTGGACATGGTAGCAGAGACGTTGATAGAAAGTGCCCAGTCACATCCTGCGATTGGCACAACGGCCTAAAAATGGGAAGAAACACACTCCATCAAGCAGAACTGAAGGAAAAAAAACGCTTCTAATTCAATTACCCAGTGATAGAACTACTTGTTAATTGAGCACTGTTTGTGAAATCCAGATCCATTGAAGTCAGTAGAAATGAATTTCAAAGCAGAATACAAGGAACACATTTATTACTTTTACTGCTGCAAATCCTGGAATTAGCATGTGGCAGTTATAACATTGACTATAGAAACAATTATAAATGCAATTCACTGGGGTGAAGTAAATTATCAATAGAATTCAGTGGTTTTCAAACCCCACCCCCCACCCCCCCACCACCAGACTCACATTCCACCTTAAGTAACCCCTTTGCCATAAGTGCTCTGTGATTAGTAAGGGATTGCTTAAGATGGTATGTGAGAGGGAAGGGAAGATTGAGAACTGCTGCTCAAGACTCCATTGTTACTGAAATATTTTGCTTGAGAAAAATTGTCCTTGGCTCATTTCCTTTGAGTTATGAAACCGTGCACATAACGAGTCAATTAAGGATGATTAAAACAGTGGTTTTCAAACATTTTCTTTTCGCCCACATACCACCTTAAGCAATCACATGGCATAGGGAATACTTAAAGTGGTATGTAAGTGGAAAGAAAAAGGTTGAGAAGCACTGATATAGGATGCAGTACATCTATTAAAATATAACTAACATGCTAAGGCAAGGAGTAAATGGGCTTATTATTTTTATTATTTGATGTAATTTTCATTCATAGGGCGAAAGGAATCAGGAAAGCCTTATTCAAATCATTATTAATTTAGCAGTTCAACATAGGAGCCCATATCTATTTTATGGCTTATGAGTCGATAACATATACCAAATAGGCAATCTCCCAGAAGCCACAGCAGCGAATGAAAAATAATTACACAAGTTGACTCTAGAGCATAGTATTTGAGAGGGTAACTGGAGGTTTGCCACTTAGCATGTAGCTCGTAAATTCTCTACTAAACATAGAGAGATTGGAGAGCACAAAGTTCCTTGGTGTGCATGGCCTATCCTGGACCCCACAGCAGAAAGGCAGAGCACCGCCTACATTTCCTAAGCAGGCTAAGGAGGGCAAGGATACTGGTACCCATTCTGACAACATTTTACAGGACCACCACTGAGAGGGTCCTGTCTGGCTACATCATTGTGAGGTACGGTAGCTGCAAAGCATCCGACTGGTTGTCAATACAGAGGATCATCAAAATGTTCGAGAAAATCTCTGGGGTCTCCCTTTCCTCTATTAATGACATTTACCGGGCTCAAAGACTAGGCCCTTACCATCCAGCACACGGTATCTTTGACCTACTATCATCAGAAAGGAGGTACAGGAGCGTCAAAATCAGGTTGGGAAGTAACTTCTTCCTCCAGGCTCTGAGATTGGTGAACAGTATCCTGCAACCGAGTAAAGCATCCCAAAATATTTATATACATATTTTTAAATATGTGATCATTATGTGTGTGAACTGTGATCTGGAAAAATGTTTTATCGGGTTGTATGTGTACAGTCAGATCACAATGTACTTGAATTGAAATGTGTGTGTGTGTGTGTGTGTGTGTGTGTGTGTGTGTGTGTGTGTGTGTGTGTGTGTGTGTGTGTGTGTGTGTGTGTGTTCAGACTTGCACCATGATATGCAGTGAAATTCGTCAGTAGTTATCCACTATCTGACTACAGGTACATTATCTTGGGGAGAGGGCTGCTGGAACTTCAGGAAAGAAACTCAACGCCAGTCACTGCTTAAGGAAATAAAAATAACCATCTACTTCTACTTCCAAGGATGCAGCATAAAAAATATAGATGTGAAAATGTCCACGGTAAATCAAGCAGAAAAAATTGTTGCAAAATATCCCTTTTTAAATTGCAAGTCATGTAGCATCTGATGGGTATAAACATAAGCAGAAGCAGGTAATACTTTATGAAAAAAAAATTATGAATGGAAGCAGATAATTGGCTTGAAAGCTAAAGGGCTTTCCATTAGTCAAAGTATTAGGAAAAGGGTTCATCCTTTTTTTTATATCACCTAAACTATAGAGAAAGGAAGACAAGTACTTTTTCATTGTGCATAACAGATGTTTTGGTAAAACCTTCATAAAATCAGTCTCCAAAGTATAGAAACTCGTTCCATCATCGCAAAATTAAATTTCCCTGCTACATTTGCCTGCTTCCGTCTGCTCCCATTTCGTCTGCGCCCTTCAATAACCTCATCACTTGCTACAAGCCTTCCATGGTGAGAAGTCAAACCAAGATAATTTGAGACTTCAGAAAGTAATGAAGGAGGTGTTCCAGTGATTTAATAAAGGAAGATCAATGTCCACAGAACTGAAGTAATATCTTGCTGCACATTGCACTATCAATAAAATGCCGTCCCCCAGAACATGAAACCTGTTTTAACGCAGTGTGGGCTTCCAGGTAGGTTAATAAGCCTCATGATGGACCACAACATTCTGCACTGGCATGGAATCTTCTGTGCAGCAATACAACCATCGTGCGTTACGTGACCATTATCAAAAAGATAACTGGGCAAGTGAACTTTAAGGAGCAGGTTCAGAGGAAAGGGAGAGAGGGATGAGATGGGGTGTGTAGCAATGAGATTCATGCAATTTATTAAGGAAATTCCACACTGGACAACTGAACCATGTCTACTCGTGGTGGGTAAAGGACACAAAGGTGGCATATGGGGTTGGAACTGCACGTTGGACAGGAGAGAGCACGGTGCTGTGAGTGTGGGTAAAGATGCACCCAACTTATTGAACTGTTTTCACAAAGTTAATAGAGACAGAATGACCTCTTTCTCTCCTGTTTGATTCTACAGTTACGTGCCACTCTTTGGATCAAGCCATCAGATATTTTATGGGGTATAACACTGGCACCAGAAAAATAATTCTGAGTTAAACAAGAAAGTCTGCAGACCCTGTGATTGTAGTTCACACAAGAATGCTGGAGAAACTCAGCGAGTCACACAGAGTTCTTTATGTAGCAAAGATACTTAACTAATATTTCGGGCCTGAGCCCTTCATCAATGCAATAATTCTGAGGCCCAAGTTCAAATCCCACTGTGGGATTGAACATTGAAATTTAATTTAGTTACTATTCTGGAATTTTTGGGTTGTTAATAACGAAGACTGCAAAACTTAGTTCCCACCTGGATCACTGATGTCAACCTGGGAGGAAGTCTGCCATAATTTTCAAGTCTGGCTGCTCAGTGACTCCACTGTGGCCAACTCTGAACGATAGAAAGCTACCTGGATCAAAAACATTTAAGATTGGGCAATAAATATTGGCCTTGCCAACAATGCCCAGATGCAAAAAATATGAATTAAAAATAATATACCTTAGAGGGCAGCCAGGAACATGTTTTAATGAATATGGCACTCTCTCAGTGGAGCACTGGTGCCTTAACCTGTGTTTTACAATCAAGTCTATGGAGGGAGAATCGTCTGACTCGATGACTGGAATGAAACTACTGAGGACAGATTGTATAGGAGATATCTTTACATGGCATGATGGTGTTTCTTCAAGCAGATTGCTCCATGCATATATCACCCTTGATGTGGAAAGTTTATGTTATTTCTTTTAAATTTTGACATACAGCTTGATAACAGGTCCGTGCTGCCCAATTACACCCATTGACCAACCACCCCTGTATGTTTTGAATGGTGGGAGGAAACCGGAGCACCCGGAGGAAACCCACGCAGACACGGCGAGATTACAAACAAAAACTCCTTACAGACAGCACGAGATTCAAACCCTCATCGCTGGTGCTGTCACAGCATTGTGCTAACTGCTGATCTAATGGGTGCTGCCCTCCATCCTCACAAGGATGCAAACTCAACTGAACACTGGGGGGAAAGAAATCATTCTTGATGATGGAAAACAATGCATGAATCTCATTGACACAGAGGAGCAATCAACTGTTAGCTGTGCTCATGGGAATCCTAATGACTACAATTCTTGCTAGTTTTTACTCAAATCACAAATGATAGACTCATCTGTGCACGAATACATTGCCTGAGTGACCTTTACGTTGCTGCTATGATTATACAGAGGAAACAAAGAAGAGCTGGAGGTACTCAGCAGGTCAGGACGTAAGCATGGAGAGAGATGGACAGTTAGTGTTTTGGGTCAGGACTCTTTTTTGAGAACCAAATGATTTCTCTCCATGAATTCTACATGACCTGCTGAGTTCTTTCAGTTCCAGTTTGTATGCTCAAGGTTCCAGCATTTGCAGTTCTTGTGTTTCTAAGATTATCCAGAGGCGTGCTGCAGCTACATGAAAGGAATGTGTTTGAAGGGGACACCTGAGAGACGCAGCAGCATCAGTTTTAGGCTGGACCCCTTCGTCAGACGTGAGTGCGTAAATGGGAGGTCACCGGTAATAATGAGGATGGGGTGAGATGGGCAAGGGCCGGTGAACCAAGGAGGGGTGAAGGATAATGGGCAGAGGTAGTTGATGGGAAGGTGCCAAACAAAGGGCAAGCGAGGCAAGAGGGACACAAAAGAGGAAGGAAGATGAGTTACAGGGTGGAGGGGCTGAGAAGTAGAGGCAAAGCCAGCCAGTGCTGGAATCTGAAAAAGCAGCAGCGACAATCATGAGATGGACCACATGGAATCGAAGGGAGGGGTGGAGGGAAAGATGGGCGGGAAATGAGAGTGGACAGAACCAGAGAGGAAAGGGGATGAGGGAGGTGGGGGGGTGGTGCAAGGGCAGGGGGAGAATGGAAGTAGCTCAGAAGAAGAGAAAAATTACTCATTACCTGAAATTGGAAAAATACAGTCATTAGGCAGTAGATGGCACAGGCAGAATATGAGGTGTTGTTCCACTAGTTGGCATTGGGGCTCAGTCTGGCAGTGGAGAAAGCCCAAGGCAGGTCTATGGGGGGGTGGGGGGGTGGGAAGGGGAGTTGAAATGTCAACCGAGAGCTTGGGATGACTATTATGGACAGAATTCAGATGCTCTGCAAATAGTCCTCAAGTCTGCGATTGGTCTCACTAATGTAGAGGGAGAACCAGCTGCAGTGGATGAATTTGGAGGAGGTGCACACATCTGGAAAGGGATCTTGCATCTCTGGATGGTGGCAGGAGAGGAGGTTTGAGAGCAAGTTATGTACTTCCTTTGGTTTTCGGAGCAAATATGAGGGGTGAATGGACAAGGGGAGTCATGGAGGGAGCCATCCTTGCGCAAGGCATAAAGGGAAAGGGAGGGATAGATGTGACTGGTGATGGGGTCAGGTTGCAGCTAGCAGAAATGGTGAAGGATGTTCTACTGAATGCAGATGCTAGTGGGGTGAAAGGTGAGTACAAGAGGAACCTTATCCTCCTCCTCTTTGGAGGGTGGTGTCAGAATGTGGTTGAAGACTTTCAATATATCCATGAAGATTCCTTCAGTACCATGTAATAGTACATAACAAGTAATATTACACGAAATGGGCAGCACAGTTAGTGTAGCGGTTAGTGCAATGCTGTTAAGGTGCCAGACTTGGGTTCGAATCTGGCGCTGTCCATAAGGAGTTTGTACGTTCTTCCAGTGTCTGCGTGGATTTCCACTGGTGCTCCCATTTCCTCCCACACTTCAAAGTATATCGGGGGTTGTAAGTCAATTGGATGCAATTGGGCGACACAGGCTCATGGGATGAAAGGGCCTGTTACCATGCTTATGTCTAAATTAAAATTGCCTTTTACCTGCCAGAAGGCAGACAAAGAATCACCATTAGTGTTGCCCAGCGCCCCTTAGAGAAAGAGAGAAACCTTTGAAAACCCGGACCTCTGAATACATTGAAAATTAAGCACTGTTTATAATTGCTGATGCTGGCAATCTGAATTAACTAAAGAAAATATAGGAAACAATCCATGGGTCAGGCAGCATCTGCAGAATGAGGGATAGAATTAATACTTCAGCTGGATGAGCAGAGATGTTGCATGACCTGTGAACGGCTTGTTCATTGGAGAGGTCCAATGAAGTCACAAATGAAGTGACCTTTAAATGAGTATCACAGCAGCTAAAAGAGTATACAAACATAATGTTAACATGAGCATACTCTGTGATGTTTAGAAAAATAATTAAGCAGCCAGTTCAGAAAATACCCTGTCTCCTGATGTCAGCCACGTGCCCCCTTTAAATAGATACAAATGTCAAACTGTAGTGCAATGCATTTCCTCTTGTTATGTGATGGTTGTAGGTTGTTCACGTAAACTCTAATTTATGTTCGTAATGGAGAAGGGAACTGGCACAGGGCAAACATCTGATGCACCAAGGGACATTATTCATGGAAGTACACTGGGCTAATTTCCCAGAAGGCACGATTTTACCTGGAAATGATTACTAGTGCAGTCAAAGTCAGATTAAATTGCTTTTATGTGCGAATTGAGCATGAAAAATGAGATCCAATTTTGAGACTAAACAATTAATTCCAAATATCAAGGCAAAGACTGTAATAGAAACTGTTGAGCTCGGATTTATTGTTTGATAAAAATAGTTCATGTCTCAGTGGGGACAAGCCTGAAGGCCTTCCTGCAAAGTTCTTGAAGAGGGATAAGAAACTGAATTATATATTCCAGTTAGCCTACTGCCCTGCTATCCAGACAGGATGTTTAGAAAATTAAGTGCTTGGAGCCAACTATACATCAATGCAGCCTAGCTTTGGTGGCTAGGATGTCCACTTGAGATTATGCACGTGCCAAGGATGGAATTTATCACTGACATTTAGTGATTTTCATTTCTTTCACTTTAATGTCAAACTATGCAAGAAGCCAGCCTTATAATATATAACATGATATAATCTACTGTTATATCATGTGGGCTGAATTAAATTAGCTGATGAGGAGCTTCCATGGCGATGGGAGTTCAGAATGAGGTAGAGATGCCTCATTGCTTCCTCACTGCTGACTGCCTTTTTCACCCATGCAGGTGTTAGAACCAACAACAATGAAGTCTTCCCAGAAATGTTCAGGTCTGGACATCCCCGAACCCAAATGCTAGCCTCAGCCAACTCTGAGGGGGCGGGGGAGTTTGTTGAATGGGTCTCCCCACCTTAAGGCTGTTTTAATGGCCTGTTGCCAATAATGAGAGAATCCAGTGGCATTGCAGAGCTTTGACCTGATAGATAGATTGCTTGAATGCTCAACTCTGTCCGCTGTGTACCTGAGTACATTTGGGATTATAACTTCTGTGGCCCAATTAAACAATCTTCTCAGTTCTAAGTGGAATGAGTTACTGTCAGAACGATAATTGCATTCTTCCTTCACTGCTGCATGTCAGTTCTGCTCAGATGCACATCAGGCTGCCTAATACAAAGCAAATTTCTTTCTCTTCCTAATGCACAGCCAACAGAAGCATGTGTTAATGAACCCACTTCAAATGCGAGTGCGCACAGCAGAAGGGAGCAACGGTTAAGGAACATTAATATTCTGGTCAGGCTGCTTCAATGCTTCAAAGAAGGATAGATAAGGTTAAGAGTATTTGATTCGGTCCAGCATCCTGTCAATATGGCTTTCTTTCCCTGCCCAAGAAGTTAATTCAAGTTTTGCAGTTTTTTTTTGTATGAATACAATCATTCCTGTTTATAAATCCTTGCCCAACAGCTGAGTTTCATGAAAAATTGAGTTCCATTGTCACATTTTCTGGAACAAACAAAGAAGGCTACCCTTCTTTCCAAACATGTTTTTGAGTTTTCTTTGTCATGTTTGCTGGTAAATATAACTCTTAGATGTGGGAAGACTTTGCCAGTTCAAATCAGATATATTAGTGGGGTGATAAAGTATCTGTTTGCTATCAATGAGTGTGGAAGGTGGTGAACCCCAAGGATGGACAGATTCGACAACAAATTGTAGAAAGGGATAAGTGATCACATCTCCGGGAATATATCCCCATGAACATGTCTAACAAGAGTTGACAATGCCATGAGCTTCCATGCTGGACAAACGAGGCTTGTTCATATGGCAGATGTTGGTTCAGGTTAATCTTACAGCAGGGAGTTTAACAAAAGTTTGCATTGCAAAGGGGACTAAGTTAAACAGTAAAATAAATAGGAATGGTTTTTATTGCTGATTTGTTATTTTGGGTTATCCTGTTCTATCATTTTTCACATGAGTACTTATCTTCCAAAATCAAAGAAAAACACAAAATATGCAATGATATAGAACAGGTCAAAATGTCTGCATCCGACTGTATTAAAATTTTACTGCTTGCACCTGATGCATTTCCCTGCATCGTTATGTGTCTATCTGGAAGCCTCTTAAATGCTTCTATTGTACTTGGTTCCACCACTTCCCCTGGCAGTCTATTTCAGGCATCTACCATTTGGTTTAAAAATTTCTTTCCCTGCACCTCTCCTTTAAACACTCCCCCCCCACCCCCACCCCCCCCCCCCCCCCACACCACTTAAAAGCATGTACTCAAGAGTGTGATAGTTTTTAATCCTCTGAGTAAGATTTTCTGACGGTCTATCCCATTAATGTCTCTCATAATTATATAAACCTCCATCAGGTCTCTTCTCAGTCTCCAAAACTCCAGTCAAAACTACCCAAATTTGTCCAACCTCTCCATGTAGAAGAAACACTGTAATCCAGGTGACATGAGAACCTGTGCTCAAGGCTAAATAACAAAGAATTCTCCTCAAATCTATGACAGAGCAACATGGTTGGCGTAGCGGTTAGTATCCTTGGGGTTCACCACCTTCCACACTCATTGACTGGGACTCGAATCCCGCGCTGGCTGTAAGGAGTTTGTACGTTCTCCTGTTAGCTGAGTGGGTTTTCCACGGGGAGGTGGGGGGGGAATGTGGTGGTGGGCCTCCAGTTTCCTCCCACCTTTCAAAACAAGGTCAACTGGGTGTAAATTGGGTGGCACAGACTCATGGGCCAAAAGGGCCTGTTACTGTGCTGTATGTCTAAATTTAAAATTTAAATACTATTAGCTGAGATTAGAAAAGGACTCACTAGTGCAAATTAGGTACATTGTGCCAGACCAGACAGGCCAGAGGCACTGGTGGTGATTTGTGTGGTGGCCTCAAAGGAAGAACCATTGGGATATACCTTGATGAAGGGCTCAAGCCTGAAAATTTGATTATGTATCTTTATCTTTGCTGAGTTTCTCCAGTGTTGTGTTTTCACTTCAACCACAGTGTGCTTTCCATGATTGGGAGATGGGAGACTGGGGTCGATCAACAATCCCCGGCACACTTGTGAGGGGCTCAGCTGGTTAAGTCAGATACGGATCATCATTTCCTGATTGTAGCTAGCCGCATGGTTGGTGCATTCAAAGCAGGCCAATTTTGCACTTGATCTCTGATTTGTACATTTCTGGACCAGGTGATCCCGATTCTGCCTTCATTAATTTGGGATTGTGACTGCTTACTGTTCTAATGTGCACATTAGGTCACAGATGGGTGATTTTAGTGCCCATTTTATGCTCATGCAACAGACATGGTAACTACTGATATGGGCTATAGAAACTGATAAATGTCAAGAACCACAGGCAAAATAGATAAATTTCAACAACTAATAATCAGGCCCACGAGCCCATGCCGCCCAAATACACCGACTGACCTACAAACCCTGTTCGTCTTTAGAATGTGGGAGGAAACCAGAGGAAGTCCACACAGGCACAGGGAGAACTCACAAACTCCTTACAGACGGCATTGGATTCGAACACCCAGTCGCTTGAGCTCAACATAACACTGCAATAACTGTGGTGCTTACCATGCCACCTAGTGGATTGGAGAGAAAATCTATCACTTGCATCTGGCCTGGCCAACACTCCAAAGTGTTGCAACTCAAGGATTTACAAGGATGTTGCCTGGCTTAAAATACCTAGAGTATAGAGAAAGATTGAAGAAGTTAGGACTTTATTCATTGGAACATAGACGGTTGAGAGGGGATTTGATAGATGAGTTTAAAATTATGAAGGGAATAGATAGACTAGATGCAAGTAGACTCTTCCCCCCTGAGAGCAAGGGAGGTTGAAACAAGAGGACACAAGTTGAGAGTAAGGGGGTTGTGGGTGAAGAATAGGTGGGGGGATCTAGCAGAGTTGTTTGAGTGAACCGGCGTGAACTTGTAGGGCCAAGATGGCCTGTTTCCATGCCATAAATTGTTATATGGGTTTCTTTCAGTGTTGCACAGTACTTTTTTAAACCTCTCTAGAACTCAGTCATATGATAATGGGTTCTTTCCTTGTGATCTTCTCTGCATTGCTTCCTGATGGTGTATGCTTCCAGGAGTCTTATCTGAATATGATGACTGAAGTGACTGACCCAGTAGAGTTGTCTACCTAGCTTCAGCACAGTGGTTTCAGATGTTCACACCCGATTAGGTAGCAGAACAATTCCATCGCATACTTAATCGTGACTGAATTGTATCTGGAATCAACTAGCTTCCTGGTGGATATTTTACCCGAGGATGGTGCGGTGCATCTTTTTGGCGAGGGAAGGGATAACACCACCTCAGTAGCAATCAGGGAGGCAAAAGAAGGACAGACCTTCTATTGCCTCTCAATGTTCCTACAAGATAACTGGTCATGTCGAAGGATTAAACATCAGAGCCTTGGATATCTCCAGAAACACGAGTCCAAATACTTTAACGACCGTGAGGGAATTTGATTTTATTTCATTTTAAATTAGAGAGACAGCGCAGGTAACAGGCCCGTGAGCCAACACTGCTCATGTACCCCCATGCTAACCTTGTACATCTTTGGAATGTGGGGCGGAAATGGAGCACCCAGAGGAAACGCACGCTGACACGGGAAGAACACACAAACTCCTTACATACATAAACTCTGTTCAAGCCTGGAATACTGGGCCTGTTTTACTGAAACTAGGGAGTTCTAAAAACCAATTTGTTTCACCAAAGACACACAATGCTTGAATTTGGAGTAAGAAAAACAACCTGCTGGGGGAGCTCAATGAGAGTAAAAAAACATTCCAATCAGAACCCTCCATCAAGACAGGCAAAATGTTCCAATCCAAAATGCTAAACGTTCCTTTGGTCCCACTGATACTGCACAACCTGCTGAGTTCCTCCAATTTTTTTTTCGCTCCTGGCTCACTAAATGGGAAGAACACCTCCCACTCTTACTAAAGGGCCGTGGTGATAGACTGAAGGAACAGAACTGATACGACTGTCCTACTGAGAGCTGACATACATTCGATGGCTTGAATGGCCCTCCTCTGTGGTAGAAATTTTCTGATACTGCGAGATAGGATTCCAGATGCATTGCAATGCGGTTGACTCTTAATTGCCCTCTGAAGACTGTTCATGCAAGAGTAATGAGGAATAGGCAATGTGTTGTCTTCCTAGTGACGATAACAACCTGTAAATTAATTTTAAAGAAACCTCGCAGCTTCTACAATTTAAGCTCCCTCCATAATTAATAAAATGAATCTTTAGCTGAGCTTTCAGTGAGGATTATTTCTGGAGCCAATAACCATTTTAAAAAGAATATTTGTGTTGCTGCAGCTGGGAGTTGAAATAATTTGATTCAAAGTAAATTCCATCATCTAAAAATAGATTAAACATTTTTTTATGGATTAGGAAGGAACGTCTTTAATAAGATGTCCGTGATTTTTCTTCAAGATGAATGCAGTGTGTGGTTGCTTTTTATTGCAACTATTCAAGATTATCATTTTTCTTATAAAAGATGTGCCTGCTACACATTTATAAATGAGTTTTAATGATTGGTAGTGTGCAATTGCATTAGGTATCTCTTGGATAACTGTGTCAGGGGAAAATAATTCACTACCTAGTATCATAATACTGGCTTGAACTGAAGAACCAGTGACAAGAATGGACAGAATGATTCATTGCGAATACTGAGTGACACTGGAATCTGAAGAAGTAAAGAATCACTTCTATTTGTATAGCACCTTTTGTAATATGATTATAAAGCATGATGGGATAGCTTCAACTAAATCATTCTGAAATGCACCTACTGTGGTGAAACGCAATACAAGATCTAATTTGTTCATAGCATTTTGACAGATAAAAGCAATGTTTTGATTGACCAGTTCCTTTTTCTTACAAAATGCATCCTACTTGAGTGGGATGTTGTTGAACGTCCCTTCTGAAAGAGCCGTAGGTTTAATGTCCTGAACTGTATTCCATGCAAAATCCTCCACAATTCCTGAAATTAAAAATAAACAGGAGCAACCATATGCCAAGGATAAAGACCCATGCTCAAGTGTGGATAGGACGGGTTTAGAGGGATATGGGCCAAATGCAGGCAGGTGGATCTAGAATGGTCAGTGTGTGCAAGTTGGGCCAAAGAGCCTCTTTCCATACTCTATGACTTTATGACTCTCCAAACCAACATCTGTTAGGAAGAATGTGGAAGCTGTGGAGCGGGTGCAGAGGAAATTTACCAGGATGTGGCCTGGATTGGCAAGAGGTGGGCTTTTCTCTTTGGAGCCAAGAATGATGATAGGTGACTTAATACAGGTCTACAAATTATGAGAGGAATAGATGAGGTGGATGGGCAGCACCTTTTCTCCAGGGCAGGAGTAGCAAAACAGCAGAGGCGAAGTGAGGGAGGAAAATTTAGGTTTTTTTTTGTTTTACACAGAGAGTTGTGGGTGCCTGGAAAACATTGCCAGGGGTGGTGGTGGAGGTTGGAACAATAGGGGCGTTTAAGACAATTTTTGTCAGGCGCATGGATAAAAGTAAAAGAGACCATTTTGAGGTAGGGAGAATGTATTTTTTTTTTCTTTTCGGATGTATATAGAGGTTAGTACGACATCATGGTCAGTATTCTGTTGTAATATTTGATGATCAAATATGAGACATCAATATGGACATTTATTGCAAAGTTTTAAACAGATAATGGCCATTTCAAAGAATAAAGTGCTGCCCAGAGTAGTCTATACTCTACTCAATAAAGTCATTGGACATTGCCCTCAGCTAGTGATCTAAGATCTTTTCCTGTAACAATCCCTACAAAGTTGCAAGGTTGTGAGGGAGTGATCATTGATAAAATGGACTGAGTCCGAGGGGAAGAACAGGTAAGAGGAAAGGTATAGTAAGTTGAAGTAAGAAAAGACCACGCTTTTCAAGGAACAAAAAGGATACAGCAGGTAGCCACAGGTAAGGTCAGGTTTTATATATCATATATTTTGTTCCTCTAATTCTAAGTAGTGGGAATGGCAGCCAAGGCAGGGTGATGCTCCTCTTGCAGAATGTAGGTTGTCAGGGGAGCCAGCAGTATCCCTGATGACTTCATTTGTGAGAAGTGCATCAGCTGCAGCTCCTGAAAAACCGAGTTCAGGAATTGGAACTGGAGTCGGATGAACTCCGGATCTTCGGGAGGCAGAGGGGGTAATTGACAGGCATTACAAGGGACACTGTTTCACCCAGGAGGCAGGTGGAGGGTAGATGAGTGACAGTCAGGAGAGGGAAAGGGGACTGGCAGCCAGTGCAAGGGACCCCTGCAGCTATTCCCCTCAATTACAAGAATCTGTTGGGGGTGGGGGGGAATGATTTACCAGGGGCAAGCCATGGTGATCAGGTCTCTGGCACAGAGTCTGGCCCTGTGGCTAAGGGAGGAGAAGAAGTGACCTGTAGTGTTAGGGGTTTCCATAGTTAGGGGGACTGAGAAGAGAATGGTATGCATCCTCCCTGGTGCCAGGATCCGAAATAACTCAGATCGAATACATGGCATTCTCAGGAGTGAGGGTGAGCAGCCAGATGTTGTGTGTTCCATATGGGCACCAATGATGTGGGTAGGAAAGGTGAGGAAGTCCTTCAAGGAGAGTTCAGGGAGTTGGGCACTAGGTTGAAGGATAGGACCTGAAGTTTATTGTAATCTTAGGATTACAACCCATGTCACGTGTTATTGAGGTTAAAAATAGGAGAATAATGCAGCTTAAAAAATGTTCCAAAAGTAACCCTGGAAGTTATAGGCCAGAGAGCCTGATGTCAGTCATAGGTAAAACCTTTTTTTTAAATATAAGGGAATCTTAATTATATCTTATCTATTTTTTATTCAACATTAATTTTGGTTATATTATGGGGAATGGATTAACTATTAACTAAATATAATCATAGAATTCAATGTTTTACATGGGATAAGTTGTAAACAATTATGGCTAAACTTCTGATTTACAATTTTCGTGTGGTATGTACATGATATGATTATTAATTAGAGGATCATGTATAAAGAGTTTTTTCTATTAAACTCAATAAAAAATATTTTTAAAAAGAAAGAAATATTTAAAATGTCCTTAACCATGGGAATGGGGCTGGAGGATTGGAGGGTATTTCATTTTGTTCCGTTGTTTAAAAAAGGCTCCAAAATTAACTCTGGAAATTATAGGCCAAATGAGCCTGATGTCAGTAGTAAATTATTAGAAGGTGTTCCAGTAGATCAGATATACAATTATTTGGATAGTTAGAAACTGATTAGGGAAAGTCAACATGACTTTGCGCATGGAAGGTCATGTTTAACCAATCTTGTAGAGTTTTTCGAGGAGGTTACCAGGAAAGTTGATGAAGGAAAGGCTTAGGATGTTGTCTCCACGGATTTTAGTAAGGGCTTTGACAAAGTTCCGCATTGGAGGTTGGTCAAGAAGGTTCAGATGCTAGGTATTCATAGTGAAGTAATGAACTAGGATTCGACAGTGGCTAGACAGGAGAAGTCAAAGGGTGATATTTGATGATTGATTCTCAGATTGGAGGCCTGTGACTAGTGATGTGCCTCAGGGATCAGTGCTGAGACCATTGTGATTTGTCATCCATATCAATAATCTGGATGATCATGTGGTAAATTGGATCGATGACACTAAGATTGGAGGGGGTTGTGGACACCGTAGAAGTTTTTCAAAGCTTTCTATCTCTTTCTGTTGGGTGTAGAACTCCCGAATGACATTGCACACTCATCTTTGATCAAAAGCAGGTTTTATTGCACGGGGGGACATGATTTGACATAAAGATTTGATGCAGCAATATCTTTTTAATGCATCAAAAGAATTTCTAGACAGCTACATTGCTTTTATCACATTGCAGTTTGAGAGTGCCTGCCATTGGAAACCTTTCGGAACGTTTCCTAATAGTGATTAAACTTTATAGGCTCTAATGCATTTTGGGAGATTCTGAAAAGGTCACAAAAGTTGGTAGATAAAAATAAATGTTTGCTTCTTTTGGCATAAACTACTTTGATTAGTGTTGGTGGATTTGTTATCCATCAATGCAAACATATCCAATCTTCGAAGAGAAAAACATTACAAATTGGAGGCAGCAAAAAAGTGAAATATTACATCAATGCGAAAACATTGATTTTGTTTTAAGCATTGACGATAACATCCTGAAAAATAATTAATTCATGAAGGTGAATCAAAAGCTAATAGAAATTGGGAGGTGGGGTGGGAGGGGGTGGGGGGTTCACACACACACCCCAAGTTTATTGAATTGGAATCTTGATTATTCCATTCAGAGGCAGACAACAATATTCTTGTTGTCCATTGTTGCTGAACAAAAAAAAGTCAGTTTGATCTCTTTCCAATTAGAGGCATTTTCAAGATTATCACTATTCCTGTAAACTGAAAAACAATATTCCTAGCTGGCATCAAAGTAGATTGCTTCTATGACCTTCCTTCGGCATAGAATTACCCAGGGGCACCCCACCGTCCTCAGAGGAGAAGCACTAAGTATGCTGTTTGCAACACTCTTTACTGGTTCAATTTTACCTTAATCCTTTTTTTATACAAACATTACCTTGTTGAATTAATGAAGCCCATGCTTTTAAAATTGCACCGATCCTCAGGTGGGTGTGTTCTCTTTAAATAGTTCATCTCATTAATTGAGGGTGGCAGTCCCTCCATTGTGATCAACGTGAAGCAAAACTGGAAGTATTCTTAATTTAGTGTAGTATGTAGTAAGCATCTTCCTGGCAAGGAGGTGCTGAAAACCCAGTCCTCATTATAATGGTACAAAATGATTCTGGTTTACAGCAAGAGTTAAGATTGGTGCTGTTCCTTAGGCACAGATTTTAATTGAAACTAGATGGATTAATATTTTCTGTTAATAGCACCCACTTGCATGCCCCATATTCTTCCTTGTTTATTTGATGTTAGCCTTTCAGAAGGCATATTCGACCGAGGCTTTAAATAGAACACATAGCCTCCTTGTTTTAATACTATTTTGACAGATGCTCTAAATTAAATGGGTTATCAGATTTGAGGCTTTGACTCTCTTAAGGGGAATATTTCCTGATTGTGAATTTCATGAAGGTTTGAACTATATAATCCTTTCCTTGTTTCTTAAATTATAACCATTGACGAAGGTCACAAGCTCCGTGAAAGCTCTACTTGTGATGCATTATTCATTCCCTCTGTCTTAGGGACTAAGGAATACTAGTCTGTGGAGGGAGCTTTATACAGCATGTAAATCATGGACTACCCGCATGATAATAACCATTGAATTAAATGGTACAGAAGGAAGCCACTCAGCCCATCTTGGTTGAGCCGACTCTCAAGTAAACAAAGTTTTACAGCATGGAAACCCATTCTCCATTTCCATGATCTTCAACAGAAGCTTTATTCCACACCCCGCCCCCCCACCCTAAGTAATATCCAATTTGTTTTTTAAGGTTGTTATAACTGCAAGGACTGTTTAGGGAACACCACCATAGCTTTGTGCATGGGAAATCATACTTTGCGAATTTGACAATTTTTGAAGAGGGGATCAAGAATAATGATGAAACAGCGTGGCAGACATTGTCTACATGAAATTTAGTGAAGTGCTTGACAGGGATCTGCAGAGTAAAGATGTGATTAAACTCGAGAAGATGCAGAAAATCTCCACAAGGATGTTGCCTGGATTGGAGGCCCTGAGGTTGGACAGCCTGGGTCTGTTTTCCTGAGAGGTGACATAATGACAGTCATTGTGATGGTAGATAGCTAGTGTCACCTTCCCATGCTTGGGGATTCTAAATCTAGAGGGTACAAGGTTAAGGTGAGAAGAGGGAATAGGTTTCAAAGGGATCTGGAGCTAAAGTGTTCACACAATCATTCGTATCTGTACCAAGTTGCCAGGTGAGGAGATCGAGGCAGGAACAGTATCAATATTCGAGGCAACTGGACAGGTACCTAAATGAGCAAATTAGAGAGGGGTATGGAATTAATGCAAGAAAGTGAGATTTCTAGAGACAGGCCTTAAATGTGATGGATTGAAGGGCTTGTTTCTTTGCTGTACATCAATGTGTTTCCAGTTCCACCATAATCAGTGTTATGACGTAATAGCAGATCCTAAAGTTGTCACTTGCCTCTGTACCCTTGGACTGCACCATTTCATCAAGCATGGTCGAGAGTGCAGTCTCTGATCCCAGCACATGTGGGAGGCTCAGATCCTCTCTCAATAGAATTGGCCAGCTGAACCTGTAGAATGGCACTGGTAGTGTGAGGGGCCCAGGATCTCCCTCTTTCCTAGCTCCCAGGTTTAGAGACTGTCAATGTGATTGAATGCTCATGAATAATTTTAACAGGCAAATGCTTCCTGAAGCAAATCAGACAAAACGGCATCCCACCCCGCGGATGTCAGTCATGTCTTCCCGTTGATTTTAACTGCGATTGCTGCAGGATCACCAGGTGGATTTTCCAACCTACAGGTGTGGATCACTGTTGAAGTTGGAAATGCCCTGTTGTACCTCATGGGAAGTACACTAGTGGAGAGCAGGGACTGTTGGCAGCAGAGCGCAAGATGCACCATTCTGGACTTCAGGGCTTCTTTGAAGAAATAAGGATTAGTCTGACAATAATTTATTCTTTAACACCGAAGGATTTCATTCAACCCATTGAGTACCTTAAAGCTCTTATCAGTCCCATTCTCTACTCCTTCATTTTCCTCTTGACAAATTTCCTGTCTTTCTAATCCCTTTTTGTTCACTTACCTATTTTCTTCATTCTAAATCCTCTTGCTCTTAATACTTCTGCCAACTGGAAGAGTCTCTCTTCTAAGCAGACCACATTAGGATCTTTCATATCTCTATTAGTTCCCCTCCTCTGCCCTAAGGACAGCAATGTCAGTTTCCAAAGTCCATCCACATTACTAAAGTCTTTTGATGCTATTAAATCTCTCCTGCCTCTCCAAAGACTTCAGGTTTTATTTCAGTCAGGCACAGTGCTAGAACTTGTGCCCCCAATTCTAGTCTCTTCAACCTGAGGAAACCTAAAGCATGGCAGTACAGAACAGGCTCTTTGGTCCACAATGTTGTGCTAACCTGTATGAACCTACTACATAACTTATTTAACAGTGTCTCAGATGTTTGTCGTCCCCTTCTGGAATCTTGCACATTTCAATGAAATTGCTTATTTTTCTTCTAAACTCCATGGGAAATAGCCAAACTTAACTTTCTTCATTAGACAATTTTTTTTTTCCAAGCAGAACAATATGATGAGAGAGCTTGAAATAGGATATAGAAGTTTGCGTCTTCAATACAGAGGTATGGTTACCAGGAGTTGAAGTATACAGGTACCTGGAGGTTTCCAGGTCATTTGGAAACATAGTTAGCCCATAAATTGTCAGGAAGTCAAATACACAGCCATCTGTCAACCTGGGACTTTCATGTCCAGGTATTAGATTGGTGACGACCAGCAAGAGAACACTAGAGAACCTTGCTTCCTGTTTCACCTGCACTAAAAGGGGTAGTCTTTCAAATGAGGCATTAAATCAAAGCTCCTTTTCCCATCTTTTTTTGGTGGAATTTAACAGATGCTGTGGCAATAGTTAAAATGGGTTCACCCCTGTTTCTTAATACTCAGTATTATTTGCTGATTTTCTTTATATATAGCTCTCTGTGGGATTTGACTATGCACTAATTGCCTGCCATATTTCATCCAAGGCGAGATCAATTTTGGTTGGAAAACAGTTTGCGACATCCTGGCATTAAGAAAGACACTACATAAACGTAAGCCTTTCAGCATGCTCGCATAAGAATAAATCCATCTGTCCTTTATCCAGAGGGAGCATCACAGGCAATTTCCTGACAATTAATGGCTCTGTGGGTACAACGTCCTGCACAAAGATGGTGGGCTGAACACATCAATATTGTACCTTGGCATGACAGCGATTGCACCGGGAACAATTATACATTGTACATACGAAACCCTAAACAAGCTCTACAAATGTGCCACAAGTAACCTCTCAATGGTGCATGAAATGAACTGGAAGCTGATTATGCACCTAATGGGTTTTCATTATATCCTATGCCCTAATTCACACCTTTGAATAAACTATATCCTGGCACAGTTTTGTAGCCAAATTCCATTTTTCCCCCCAGGGTTTATGTCTTGATGACACATCATGTAAGATGATATATTAACCATAAATACTGGGGCTGTAGTACATTAAAACTCAGAATAATAGCGGGTGAAGAAAAATATTCAGCCATCTGCATCTTCAAACATCAGGTCAAATACAAATTTTGCAAAATGGAGACGTAGCAATAAAAGTGGATTACTTGTCTCCGTTCAGCTGTTGTTCAAATATGATGGTCTTCCTGAACTGAAAGGATGCTCCCTACTATAACTGGCCAGTTTGGAAGCAAGCCAGAGCCAATTGGACAATGACCTATGCTTACATTGAGCCAAATCATCATCCTGGAAAATGCTAGAAGTCCCATGTGCTTTTGCTACCCTTTGTTAAGTATCAGCTAGATCTCTGGGCGCAAGTTGCACCATTTGCTCCAAGTGAGACATGTGATGGTGGTCAGGAGGACAAAGGGACTGAAGAGATGAGTGACAGGCAAAGCACATTTTGCAGCCATCGTTTAAAATGTATTACCATGTAATTCTACAGCTCGACCTGCTGAGTTTCTCCCGCAATGTGTTTTTACTTCAATCACAGTGTCTGCAGGCTTTCGTGTTTTACTCACACATAAGCCAGACCAGTCGAGGAATGTATATTTCCTTCCCTGTAGGGCATCCAAAGAACCATGTTGCTTTTTGTAACCATCCAATCATTTCACATTTGCCATTGCTGAGAAGAGAGGTTTTGGTACCAGATTTAAGTACTCATTTAAATCCCCCACCTGCCATGGAAAGATTCAAACTCATGTCTTTGGATCAATGATCCTGAACTCAGATAACACTCAGTAACATTGGGGAAAATCTACTACGAATCATTAAGTGCTTCATTCTGAACTTAAAAGATTTCCAATTCCACAGCATTGTTATTGTTGTGCTGAGAAGGAGTGCTTCTTGTGCCAATTGAAACATTGCCAGTCAGGAAGAGGCAGCACTCATATGCTCAGTAGTATTTCAACTTAAGACTGCACAGTCAAAAGGATTCACTGCATTCCATTTCTTAACATGCCCCCCCCCCCCCCCCCCCAGGAACTTACAATACGCTTCAAGGGGTTTTCTTCATCTAAATAACATTCCAAAGGGAATATCTATAATCCCACTTGGTATTTTCATCTGAAGACTTGCACTGGGACCTAGTTTGAGGTCCAAGAAGGGTCACAGTGCCAGCCATGTTTGATTTGCACTTTCTTTGCTTATCTGATCTAATGAACAGCTGGAACAAAGACAGTGAAGCAAGCAACCATCTTTAGAAATAATCTGACACATTTTAAAAAAAAACAGAAGCTACCATCAAAACATACAAATATTCACAGTATAATTATTTGCATTGGACAGATATGGCTTGTAGAGCACGTCGAAAGAACCAAAGACTTGTTGATCCAAACCAAGGCTTTTATTAACTAAAAGACTGGAGCACATCACAAGTAGGTCGACCAGTCCAGAATGTCCTGGTCTGGCTAGGAGCAATCCTTTAAGACCTGCTAGTAGGTGGCAAGGCTTTTATTAACTAAAAGACTAGAGCATATCACAAGTAGGCCGACCAGTCCAGAATGACCTGGTCTGGCCAGGAGCAATCCTTTAAGACCTGCCAGTAGGTGGCAAGGCTTTTATTAATTAAAAGACTGGAGCGTATCACAAGTAGGTCGACCTGTCCAGAATGACCTGGTCTGGCTAGGAGCAATCCTTTAAGACCTGCCAGTAGGTGTGGCTACACTCTCAGCCAATCACAGTCATCCTATACGACCATCTGTACATCTACACATTGGTGATAGAATCTGTACTATCACATGGCTCAGCATTTTTTTTACACTTTCTTTTTACTCACAGGATGTCAATGGGCAAGGCCAGATTTATTTCCCACAATGTAAGGGCCAATTGAGAAGCCACCCAATTGTCAGTCAGGGTCAGATTCACATCTTGCTCAGACCGAGGAGGATACCTGACTTCTCTCAGTAAAGTTTATTTGTAAGCATCAAAGGTTTTATAAAAAAACTATCTAGTTCCACTCACGTCCCACTTTAAGTATTCCCTGTGCCATCGGTGCTCTGTGATTAGTAAGGGATTGCTTAAGGTGGGATGTGGGTGGAAAGAAAAAGGTTGAAAACCACTGTTTTAATCATACCTCATTGACTCGTTATGTGCGCGGTTTCATAACTCCAAAGGAAATGGGCCAATGACAATTTTTCTCAAACAAAATGCTTCAGCAACAATTGGGTCTTGAGCAGAGATTCTCAACCTTCCCTTCCCACTCACGTCCCACCTTAAGCAATCCTTTACTAAGCACAGAGGAACAATGGCCTAGGGATTACTTAAATGGGATGTGAGTGGGAAAAAAGAGGTTGAGAACTATGGATCTAGTGTTCCAATGGTCTCTATTATGGACATTAACATTTATTCATGGGGATGACTGGTGAGGCTATGATGGATGAATTACTAGTTCTGCATATAGAGATCTGGGCTTTTGATCCAAATAGTATAAATTTGAATTGTTTCAAACTCACACATTAAAGAATATCCAAAGACTGTTCTAGTTCTAGTACCGTAAAAATTACAATTAAAGCTGACTTCACTGCTCCTTCAGGGAGGGAAGTCTGTTATCCTTGCCCAGTTTGGCTTACAAGCGAGTCCAGACAAGCAGTAAAATGGCTGACTATTGGCCTGCTACTCGAAATGTCCAACAAACTATTCAGTACAAGGAGTGACAGGGATGGAAATTTAATGTTGCCCATTGTGTGAATGTAAAATTTGAAAATATTCAGGAATAATTGAATGAACTAACTTTAACCCAAGATCTGGACACCTGCCCCTGGACTATTGGTCCAGGGGCATAAAAACGATGCTAATGTTCACTGTTGATATTCTAAAAGCCAATCAAATATGAAGTAACAGTGGTTCTCAGAGGTCAGCTAATTGTGGCTGGGATTCTCAGGCCAAAGGCTGTTTCATGTCACTGGAGAGTGGGGGATGAAGACAATGCTGGGAAGCCACTGTTCACATGCACCCTTTCAGCAGTGGTCAGACTTGAAGGTGCTGAGATTTTTTGCCATTCAGAGTAAACGTGTTGGCACTTATCTGCAGCACTCCTCCAGTACATTAACCTTACTGTGGTGAAGATCCACAGTTCACGTTGGTTGCTGACACAGCTGAATGATCCTGTGCGAGTAATTGTATTTTCTAAAGAAGCTCTAACCTAGTTAGACTTCCACTGTTCATTACAGCCAGCCATCCACAATTTTAATGGTGACCAATAACATACTGATTAAAGGCAGTGGGATTGGAGTTACTTCCAAAGCACGCCAAGTATCCATTGGTCTCCCATAGAACATAGAAGCTCAACATAGGCACTTCAGCCCATTTTGTAAACCTACTCCACAGCGATCTAATTTTTCCCTACTTCACATCCATAACCCTCTATCTTTCTAACATCCATGTGCTTGAATGTCTCTCTTGTACCAGTCTCCACCACCGCGGCAATGCATCCAGGCACCCCCCTCACTACAAGTTTTTAAAAAACCCTACCTCTGACTTCTCCCGTAAACTTTCCTCCACTCACATTTAACTGACATCATCTTCAAGAATGCATCAATTAACCATGGACCGGGAAAGTTACTGAGCCACCAACAGAGAGATCTGAACTGCTGCTGGTAAATTAAAGATTTTGTTGGAAAGCTAATAAGAGTTACAGTGACCGTGTTGTTATTAAAACTTCTCTTGCTTAGTAATGTTCTTCAGGATGTCTACCATCCCTACTTGGTCTGGCTTATATGGGACCACAGGTCTACAGTAAGTGATTGACTCATGCTCCTTTGAAATGCCCTTGTCAGCCCATGAGCAAGGCACAATAAGCATTAAACATTAGCCCAGACTGTAACAACATTGAGGATATTGTCTCAATGGAGATATCTGAGGTGCTGCACTGAGGTTTTCAGTGGAATCCCACAAAGGAGGGAGAGCAAGAACGAGGATCAGCAACCTTCAGAGCAGTAGTCTCCGAGAGGCCTGTGCAGGCAATCAACGTTGGCAGCTCAACAGAGAAGGGACAAAGGGGTCCACTTTCTCCAGAAGTAAACCGCAAAGTTCATAGGCCCCATCTTTACCAACATCATTTCCAAGTCACCCCTGAGATCGATCACAGGGTGAGGACTCCAGTTCATCAAGCCCTCATTTACCTAGGGATAGACAAGAAAGGAGAGCCCAGTGAAGGGAGATGGTGATCAGGTTTTTAGATAGTGATTGGATCCCCACATCCAGATCATCCTTCATGCCCCATTCAAATGCAGAGGAGAATCCAAATGTGAAAGTCCTTGTGCAGCGTCTGTTTAGAAGCTTGATACGAGGGTACAAAGTGGACAACACGTAACATGGAAGCTAAAAGTTTCCAGGATGCACTGAAAATCTCGGTGATTTAAACAAGAACTCCCATCTCTATAGAAACACATGGCAGTATATTATCACTCACTCTCTCTAATAAGAGGTTTGAACCACTGATCATTTCTATACTTAGATACATTTTTAACAGCAGGGGATAAAGCAATCCAATTCCACACGAGTTAATGGAAAGAGATTCTACGTGCCTGTTTGCAGCAATCTTCCATTATTACAACCATAACTCATTAAACTCTTATCAACTGTGAATTACAGAGGCAGCCTATCTCGCATCCTGTGAATTCCCACAAAATTAAGTATGGGATGTGAAGTTAATCATAGATACGGAGCAGAAATAACAGGTTCTAGCTCCATCACTGATATTTTGCGTTCTATTCCCCACAAGGTGAAGTCTCTTGGTTTGAATTATTACTATAATATACTTGTGCCGAGAAGCAAAAACCCTTGGATTTATAGAATGCCTTTCGAGCCAGTTTCTTTGACATATTGATAAATACATCAGATAATTTACACAAAATTAGCTCCCACAAGCAGAAATGAATGACAAGAAAGACCGTTTTCCATGTCTTTCAATTGAGGAAAAAGTGACAGCCGGGACCAAATTTGTTTCTTGATCAACATTAGCCTCACTTCACCGAAGTGAACGAACAACCTTCATTCAGCTCTCTTCTAGTATTTTTGACAAACTTCCTGGATTGTGCAGAAAATTTCACTCTAACTCATTCCCCCAATTGCATTTTACTTCCTAGTGGGGATTTCCCTGTAATGGTAAATCTGTTGAATAACGGCACAGCTAGTAGAAGGTATTGTTTCCATAAAGTGATCCACCACTTTACAGCTCAGAATTCATTTAATTTTACCGTAGACTTGATTCCATTTTAGGGTAAGGTATCTTGAAAGGAGAGAAAGATCTTCAGGTCATTGCAGCTATTCATTTCACATTCCGTAAATAGTTACCTCTGTCACAGACCCTTCCTCTTTTCTCGCTCAGGACAACAGTGCCCAGTTCTTAACTCCTTTGCTACAGCATCAGAAACAATATTCAGGAAACAATTTTAAAATTATGGTCTCCCTGTGAAACACACAATTTTCTTCGATAAGAACGGCAGATAAGCAAGTTAATTCCGGGTTCCTAATTCTTTTGTGTTGTGTCACCTCTGTCCTTTGCATTTACAACATAGTAGAAGTATCTGGCCATTTATACACGTGCCGTCCAATTACACCCTAATTAACTTGCAACCCTGTATGTTTTTTGGAGGGTGGGAGGGAACATGAGCACACAGGGGAAACCCACAGACACAGGGAGAGCCTACATGAGAATAAATGTGAACCTTCCCATCATTAAGAAATGTGACTGAATACTCTTTAATGATACTCATCTGCTGGATGAGCACAGATGCAAGAACAGTGAAGTTCATCTGCATCCAAGACAAAGAAACCTGCTTGTTTGACACCCTATCAATCATCCTAAAGCATTCCCTTCACCACTGGTGCACTGTGTGAACCATGTACAAAGTGCACTGCAGTTTCTTGCAAAGGGAAGACAGCATCTCCTGAACCCCTGATTTCTACCATCCAAAGGGCAGCAGGTGCACGAGACGACCATCAGGGCCTGCTCCCAGTCACACACCATCCCGAGTGGGAACGCCATCACTGGGTGTCAATCCCCACTCGATCACTTTGCGGCGGGCACCTTCACCAGGAAAAGGAGGTCTCTCATTGCATTGAGAGCACATCTCACAAATGTCAAGTTTAAAAAATACCCTTAGATCAAGTTATATCAACATGTCTCGGAATAGCTTCTTCCTTATTTTTCTTCCCATCCATCTCACCACCTCCTCCCCGCCCTTATTTGGAAGTATATTGTCCATCAGGGCACGAACATGATTTTTACCTTGAACTCTCCATTTTTATGCCTCTTTTGGATTATGATCCATGCTTCTGTGGAGATCATCTGGGTAGGATGTAATCTAATTAACATCTGAGACATTTGGTGGTGTTTGGTGCTTAATGGCAGATGGAAAAAGTATAACTTGAGCTATTGGAGACAAGAGACTGAGAGAAATGTGTTATTTTGCAATGCCTGAAGCTACTGTTTGGAGGAATGGTTTAAAGAGCGTGGAATTAAAGGAAGCTGTAGAAATGTAAATGATTATCTAGATATAACATTCAAATTTTGTTTCCAAGCCATCGCAGTTGACCAGATAGCTAAGTTGGGAAATGACAATATATCGAACGTGTTCTTTGAGCATGGGGGTAACATACTCTGCCGTAAACTTTATCAAAGGTTAAGAACTCAGTGAGAACACGCGTACTGCGTGGAGGGAATCAGAATAAAGAGAAAACAGGCCTGACAGCTGGTTTCCAGATGCAAATATACTCCAGCCAGCTTCAGTGCCTGGTGATCAAGAACGGAAATGACTTTGTACAAAATTGTTAACTTGTAATTATACGCTCTGCTGACACCCACTGATGGGAGGGCATGATTGCATAATGGAATATTTACAAAAGGCAGTTTCCACTATTAAAATTGGGCTCCAAAAGAATGACAAAATTTAAATGCATGACTGAGTCATCATGTGCGTCCTAATCCCATGAATTCCATTTCCATTCCTGACTTTGGGCTGGGGGGGGCGGGGGGGGGGTGTGGAGGTGGGGGTAAGACGACCATCAGGGCCTTATTGTTATCGAGTTGTGCTGAACACAAATTTTGGCAAGAGACCACTGATAAAAGAAATGACTACACTTGGGAAGGTGTCAACTTGCATATTGGCCTTACTGTATGTGGGGCAAATGGATGGCAAAAGAAAATAGAATCAGCGAGGACATTCCAACGGTTGGAATGAATCTGTGCACATGGAGGCTTCACAGGAAGTAATACTATTTTCCTTTCTTTTCCAGAGACAAAACACTGAAACAAAGTTTGAGAAAGAGAAACCATCAGATAGCAAAGGTAAAACCTTCATTTTTATCTATTTTTAACTTGGGCTTACATTACAGGCAACAGGCAGGAGGGAAGTTGAGACATCTTAGCGATGGAACGCTTGATGCACTATCGATGATCACAAAAGATTGAAGTTGTGAAACTGACAGGGTTTTATTAACTGTAGACTGGAACAGCCGTTAACCTCACTGACTGAGTGGAATGGGGAGCAGGCAAAGGGCTATGGATAGGATGGGTCTCGGGAGGCGTGTCCAGCTGGCAGCAGCCAATTATAGCGTAACGGTGGTTTACCACTACGTTGCAATGGCTTCTTCAGGGAATTTTGCGCCATGGAATCTCTGCTCAGGAGATTATGCCAAAAATAACACTAAAACAGTCCTGCCCTGGCAATACCTAATTTGTCTTCTACAAACTGGATCAAACGAAGATAATGGAATTTGTTATTGGTTGCCACCATAAATAGCTGCAAAACAAATCTTGTTTTAATGACTGCTCTAAACTGCCAGCTGAAACGTAATCAGTTCACACAAGTGTTGTTGTTGTGAATGAAGGGTATTTCGCTCCCTGGCTGTTTAGGGGCAAAAATCCTTGTTTCTGCCCTGTGGGCAGCTAAACAGTCAGCCCACAAGTGTGTACAGTTTTTTTTGGACTAGCAATAAATTATAATTCTGTCTCACCCATAGGAAAATCCTCAGGGTTGTATGTGATATCACGTATGTACTCTGACAATAAATCTGAAATCAAAGATTCCAGCTGTGTCCTGAGCCATGTGCAGATAGTAGAATAACTCAGCACAACTTTGTGTAATTGGCCTCAGATGCCCAGTATAGTAAACAGCTTCACTTTTACATTTCTTTTCCATCCTTTGCTTTCCCAAATTTATTTTCCCTGTTCCAGTGTGGAAAAGCTTCACTTTTACCCAAATTCGTTGACTTAACTCATCACTAACTTGATTAAAGAACAGAGGATGCTCGAGATAATCAAATCCTCATCTTAAAGAGGACCTTTTCCCCTTATGTGATGGTACACCACCGGCCTACTGCAGGGGGCAACCTCTGTACCTGCAGGAGTGTAAGGGGACAAGGTAACACCTGGCCGGCTGTCAATCAGTCGGCCTGAATGGATCAAGCCCTACCCGGTCGGGTGTCAATCACCCTCCGGGATATAAGCCTGCGCCGGCTTCCCGAGACCTCACTCAGAGTTGCTGCAGCTACAGCCAGCCTGGCTCTGTGGAAGTCTTTGTGGATTGAAGCCTGTTGTACAGTCTTTACTTTTGTGTGTGTCTGATTCTGGCTAACAGCGCACCACACCTTGACTGATTATCGTTTGAAAGCATTGACTTTTTTGGGAGGGAGGGATTTGGTCTTCTGGTCACTATTCCTGCACCAAAGGGTAATGCTTCCCGTCATCCAGACAGTGAGGATCAGTCCACTGTCAGACAGACTTACAGAATTTCTGCAACATAGAATGGGGGCCATTTGATCCAAAGGACCCATTCCAAATCTATGCAAGACAAACCAATCAGTCATTCAACCCCTTTCTGCTAACGGTATTTCCACCCCTCCCCCCAAGGGAAGCTAAACAAGAATGTCTGCAGGGGTCAAGGGCACAAATGTGCTGGAGAAACTCAGCAGGTCGTGCAGCATCTATAGGAAGTAAAAAGGAACCAACGTTTCAGGGCTGAAACGTTGTTACCATTTACTTCCTTTGGGGGTTGCATGACCTACTGAGTTTCTCCAGCACGGTTGTGCGTTGTATTATTTCGAGAGAATGTGTCCATTTTCCTTTTAAATATGATCAATGTATGCACTCCCACCAGAATTTTAGGTTTGAATGACAAATCTTGGAGATTAACTGCATGATAATATTCATTATGTCACCCCTGGTTCTTCTTTGTCCACTGAAGCTCAAACCTCCCATTAATGAAACAGTTTCTCTCTGTTCACTCTACCCAGATCCTTCCAAAACTCAAATCAACTTCCTTGGCTCCAGTAAGAATCATCAAAACTACCACAGACTTCACATATAATGGAAATCCCTCAGAAATGGTTCCACAATCTTTTCTGTATCTTCTCTCAGACCTTTACTCCCTTCCCATAATGTGGTGACCAGAATTAGGTGCAAATAAGGAGCTTCTGCCCCCAGCTTCCCGGCAGTGAATCTCTTGATTTCCTTTCAGTTTTATTCAGCCCACTGAAACACAAATGAAGGCTGGTTAATCCTTCCAGTGTATCCCAGCAAACAAATGATGGCCGATTTGTGATCCAACTCCCTACTCTGACCTTTCCCTTTGGAACCTTTGCTATCAGAAATCTACCAACTACCAATCTCCACTTTGAAGTTGGTATATGACACACCATATGTAGAAGAAAGTTTTATATTTCCACCGCTGTCTTTTTCAAACTTTACTCTTTTAAGCAGTAAAACATCAAAGTCTGTAGACACCTGATTGATGTAAAAACACAATGATGGAGAAACTCAACAGGGCAAACAGGGTCCTTTATACAGCAAAGAGTTTGCCCTGCTGAGTTTCTCCAGCATTGTGTTTTCACTCTTGTAAGGCCTGGATCTAGACACATACCGAGATTCTGCCGTCAGTGGAAATATTTCCTTTCCTCTAGTTTTCCTTCATAATTTGAAATGATTAATCATATTAATATCCAATTTCAAGGAATATAACTCTAGTTTTTACAATTATTTTTCATTCTTTAACTACTGAATTCTAGATATCATTCTGGTAGATCTATGCTGTCTGCCTTTCAAAGGACCCTATTCCAGAACCGTGGTGCTCTATGGCAATGGTTTTCAACCCTTTTCTTTCCACTCGCATCCCTCTTTAAATATTCCCTATGCTGTCTGTGCTCTGTAATTAGTAAGGGATTGCCTAAGATAGTATGTGGGTGGAAAGAAAAAGTTTGAAAACCACTGTTTTCATTGTACCTCATTGACTCGTTCTGTGCACGGATTCATAAACTCCAAAGGAAATGGGCCAATGACCATTTTTCTCAAGCAAAGTATTCCAGTAACAATTGGGTCTAGAGCAGTGGATCTCAACCTTCCCCTCCTACTCACATCCCACCTTAAACAAGCCCTTACCCATCACAAGACCACCGATGGCATAGGGATTACTTAAAGTGGAATGTGAGTGGAGAGATAAAAGTTGAGAATCACTGATCTAGTCTGTAAGCTGAGACTAAGTTACCCCACATAGCTGTAGCAATAACCTATAAACCTCCGTACAAAGGACTGCATTTCACAGAGATTACAGATCATTTTCATGATATTTCAAATGTTCATGGAACATTTAGACCACCACTGTTTCTAAATACTTTCTTTTAGGAACTGGTATTAAAGCAACACCACAGATTTAAAACAAAAAGTTTTGTTGTTCATCACTTAATTTGGTGAGCTAAATTATTGACAAGTATTTTTTTAAAACAGCATGAAATATTGAGTGCCCCCAGTAAAGAGGGAATTAATATTATATTTAACAAAAATAGGACCAAAAGAATTTGGAATTAAGCAATGGTGAATGGAACAGATCTGCTATAGATTGTAGGCAAGAATGGAATATTAAAAGGTGGGCCATTGAAGTTCAAGGAACAATTGATTTTGTTCTGGAGAAAAAGTGATAAATCTTAGTTATAACAACGTGAATCCAAGAAGGGTAAAAGGTGTGGCGGGTAGGACAATGGTATCTATTCCCTTCAGAATTTGGAGAATGAAGAGGGTGGAGAAAGTGATGTACTTGAAGATAAAGAGCTGGCTGAGAACTGAGGGTGCAGAAGGGAAGAAATAATATCCAAAGCCATTATTGGAAAACCATTATTAGGTAGCAGGGAGATCTCCAGGAGCCCTTTAAAATAAATGTCACGGCACATAAAAGCTCCTTCCTCGCAGAAGTAGAGCAGCAAATTCAGTTTTTTTTTTCCTTGCTGATCATTATTCAGTGAGTCCACATTTGCTGAACCAGCGTTTCCAGGAAGGCAATCGATGAGGATGCAGGCCGTGCCTGCTGCTACAAATCAGTAGCTGGACTTAGGTGACTGTGTTCTGCTTATATAAATAACTTTTCTTTGCTGCAGTTATCACATTCTAGAGACGCTGAGGTGTAAGTAACGAGTTGCGACATTGGAGGTGATGTCAGTGTGACATCATATTGGTCAAAAACCACCACCAAAGTAAAGCAAAGAGTGCCCACCACTCAGGCCTGAAGTGGACTTCCTGAAAAAGAAGCGGAATGGCTTTCCCTGACCATGGCTGGCACAGAGGTGGTCTGAATGATGGATTACGGTGTAGAGCTCGTCGAAAGAATCAAAGACTAGTTGATCCAAACCAAGGCTTTTATTAGCAAAAGACCGGAGCTCTTCACAGGTGGCCAACCAGTCCGGAATGATCCGACCTGGCTAGGGACACAACCCTTTAAGGCCCAGACAGTAGGCGTGGCTAAGCTCTCAGCCAATCGCTGTAAGCACAGTCTAGATACAGTAACTATATACACTATGTACATTGGTGATAGGTCTGTACTATCACATACGGGGATTAGCAAATGATTTTTTTAAAATTTTACTCCATAGAAGAAGCCAATTCCAGCCATTGAGACTCTTTGCATACAATCAAACTACAACCCCATATGTTTTGGAGGGTGGGAGGAAACCAGAACATCCAGGGAAAAGCCATGGGGAGAAGGCACAAATTCCTTACAGTGCCGGATTCGAACACTGCATTAACCGAGCTGTTCTATTGAATGTGAGAATGCGCTTAAAGGGCTGAATAATACTGCTCCAATTTTCTTTGCAGGAAGCTTTTCTAACAGTTCGGAAAGGGGGCATTTGAGCCCACCATCCTGTTTTGAAAAAATGCATACCTTGGTTTCCCACCTGGAGATGCACAATGTTCCACGTCACTCCAATGTACAAAGACTATGGCTCTGCTCATCTACAAATGTTATACTCTCTCTCCTCCAGGCACATTCCCTCCCTTTCTCAGTTACTTTCCCTTAAAGTTATCACCAGAGAAATAATGGGGAAGGATAGGTATCCTGGTTAAAGAACTGAGAACTGGGGAGGTGGGGGGAGGTGGGTGGGAAGGAGAGGGGCATAGCTTCAAATCAAGGCAATTTGGTCTGAAGTGGGGAAGAAATGTCTTCAGAGGGAGACAAATCTCTAGATTTCACTAATTCTAAAGTTAGTGGAGACTCAGTTATTGGGTTAATTCAGAATAAATAAATGAATTTCCAGACAATGACAGAATTATGGGAGAAGGCCAAAAATAATATTGACTTAGAATATGAACCATGGCGTCAGAACAGATCCAAGAGGAAAATGGCCTTTTCTCACTCTAATTTCTTTTTCTCCTTCTCTCACCCAATCACTGACCTTCACACTCCCATCCAATCAGTGAACTTCACACTTCCACCCAATCACTGATCTGCACACTTTCTCTTTCAAGAAGATGCTCCTCCTTCCAATCACTGTTCTCTTTCTTAACAAGAATTAAATCCTCATGAAGGATTTTGGCCCACAATATTGCCTTCCATGGCTATTTCCTGAGCTTCTCCAGCATGCTCTATGATCCTCAAATTTTCCAACCTCTCTTGCTTTCCACTCCCACACATAATTGCTGCCCTTTCCACTCCTGGTTGCTCCAATCTCCCTACTTCAAGATTCAAAGTTGTTTTATTGTCATGTAATAAAACAGAAAAAGTAATATTACACAAAATTTGCTTCAGTCTGTCATAAGGCAGACAAAGGTTCACCATCAGCAGAAATTGCCCGGCACTCCTTATAGTCAGAGGAAGAGACGCAAAAGAGAGTCTCCCCAGAAACATTACGTGTCCATGGATTCACCTCCAGCACTTCAGCAGCCTCACAGCCTTCAGTCCAAACGAACGGCAACCCGAGCTCCAGATCCAATCCTCTGACGTGATCAGGAAGGCCTCAGGGCCCTTCAGCCAATCCCAAGCCAGTCTCCGGCAGTCCACAGCCTGGTGTTAGTCCCTTGAACGCAGTCGCCAGCAACCCACAGCCTGCTTGGGTTCCTCGTCTTGAATCGCCAACAGCCCTTGGCCTGTGCGTTCTTCAGCCACAGACCCCCCCCTTGGGTATGTTACTTTGGTCACCGACCCATAGTGTAATCTCTTCTGCTTCTCCTTCTCAGACACCCTTCTCGAGATGATTTCAAGATGATGCACTCCTGCCAAATTTACTGTCCAGTGGAACCTTGTCTGCACAGCCCTGGGAATAGTTATCAGTCCTGCCCATTATCCTGCCCTCACCCTTGAAAAGAGTGAGCCTGACCTCAAGGCCAACTCTAACTCACACTGGTCTGCCCTCTTTCCTCCGTTGTCGTGATTCATAAGAAAGAGTGTAATAGATATTTAAATAGCAAGGGAATCAAGCACTGTGGATTAAGTGCAGGAGAGTGGCTCTGAGGTAAAAGATGATCCATAATCTTAATGAATAGTCGACCAGGGTTACTTCTACTTCTACAAAGTGTACACGTTTTCATTTATTCAGGGCTAGAACTTAGAGTCGTTCCTTTAAATTGAGAGATGTGCAAAATGTGAGTCAGGAATTGCACATGGGGCAGACCAGGTGAGGACGGTCCATTTCTCTCCCTCAGGGATATGAGTGACGAGATGGGAATGACAAATCCCTGGCTGCTAGTCCAACAACTCAACCATGACATTGCCTTGCCTTGATCGATTACGCAAGGCAGTATGACATGGACTGTTGACTGTGCCTCAGTGGCAGTGATTTCCCACCGCCCCCACCCCCACTTTACCGTTCCCTGTTCCAGTCCCACTCCAGATGTGAGAGGCAGGTCCCGGTTGAGACAGCAGTGGAAGTGCTACATTCAGTTTGATGCACAAACCGGACGGCAGGGTTGGCAAAGCACCACTACAGCACCAGTGATAGGGTCCGGAGTTCGAATCCCGCACCGTCTGTAAGGAGTTTGTACGTTCTCCCTCTGTTTGTGTGGGTTTTCCACAGGGGCTGCAGTCTCCTCCTACCATTCAAAATGAACCGGGGTTGTATGCCAGTTGGGTGTAATTGGACGTCACAGGGCCAAAAATGCCTATTCCCGTGCTATATGTCTAAATTTACATTTTTAAAAAAATGTAAATTTAAATTTAACTCCCAGAACATTATTTCCAACAGCCGGAAAATTAAGCTGGAGACAAAGTCCAACGCAGCCTGCCTAAAAACAAATTATCTGGTGGTTTGTTGTGATTGCTGCTTGTGGCCTTTTGCTGTGTGGGAATTCGCCGCTTTGTTTCCAAACTTCAGGGAGCTGTAAACACTTTGGGACACCCTGAAAGGGAAGGAAGTGGGGAATCCTTTGGAGGTGCCTCAGTTCCTCGAGCAATTTTTTTTGAAATGTCATGGTTAAGTTGTTGGCACCTCAGGAGGTCAGTGGTTGGGGGGGGGGGGGGGAGTTGTGCTGCAGCGAGCGGGGTGGATGGATCAATAGACTGCCAAGGCTGACCACCCCCTGCTCTTTCCTCCTCCTAGATGCAGCCAAAGCTTCAAAGGAGGTCGCCGAAGACTTTGACATTGACCTTCGTGCCCCCGAGACAGCGAAGGCTGCTGTTGCAATACAAAGTCAGTTCAGAAAATTTCAGAAGAAGAAACAAGATTCTTCTTAGGACTTCGATCAGATTCTGTGAAGGCAGCACATGAACCGACAACTCTCTCAGTTCTCTGGGTGCATGCAATCAAAATACCGTGGTGTCTGTGTATTGAATATACTCCCTAAAGATGCATCTCTAATGCTCCCCTTAGTCATTCCCTTGTAATCTATTTACACATTAATAAAATCAATATTGTACCCAATGCATTTCTAATGAATTTATTTTTCAAATCTGCAAGAGAAGATGTTTTGTCCAATTATCGCTCTGGTACTTTCGTAGCAGCTGAATGGTTTACGGAGTTAAGGCAAAGACGTGTGTCCTCACTCTCAAACGATGATACAAGCTGCCTTAAGACTTCCTTCCCAAAATTGTGCAACATTCACATCCATGTGTGTTACCGCTTTCTGCATGGAAGCACATGTGACAAAAGGCAGAACTTCTATCCTGTTAGCCTGGAATAGTGTTCAAGTCAAGTAGCAATGTCTGGACATGATGATTGAGCAGGCAGCAGGGGGTATAGACAGCCTTCTTCCATAGGCCACAATGGCATTGGAGGAAATGGACCAGTCAGCAATCGGCAGACCGTAGGCCTGAACGCCTGCTGATGACATAGCAGCAAGGCTCAGCCAGCCAAAATGACCCAATAAAGCAGTACTATTTGTACTCTTGAGTGTGCGTGTCTTCTCAACAGCTCCAACCCAGAACTATAACCACAGCCACATGCTACAGACTCATCATCCAAGAAGTAGTTGGCTTCATTGCATAAATCTACAAGGCACATAAGTCCAACAGAAAGAAAAAGGGGTAAAGGGTTGTACAATTAGGGTGGGTTGGAAACCAGCACTGACAATAGGTTCCCCTGCTGCATTCTTGCCAAATTCATTCCTGCCAAGGTTTTATATTTTTTAAGTTTTAAATTTCAAATGTATACATTCAGCACAGAAACAGACCCTTCTGGCCCACGAGCCTGTGCCACCTAAGGGCCCCGATTAACCTACAACCGTTGTATGTTATGAAGGATGGGAAGAAATCGGAGGGCTGTGCAGACTTGGGGAGAGTATACAAACACCTTACACACAGCACCAGATTTGAACCCAGGACTCTGGCGCTGCAATGGCGTTGCGCTAACCCGTGCTGCCTAGGTTCTGGCCAAGATCCCGGGTGGGAATTTGAATGACAACATGAATGTATACTTTTTCTAAAAATGTTTTCTCTTTTTTTGATCCATCTGCAGTTTCCCTTGGGCTGTTCTCTCTTTCAAAAAAAATTCTAATTATTCCTTGAACCAATTTATACCATCTGCTCTAATGACTTCTCCCAAGTCATTGCACTATCCATGAAAAGATCCTGACTGACATGTTACGTGATCTTAGTAACCTATTTCACAGAGACTCCAGATTTGTGAACAATGCAATTGTAAACCCTTGACAGCTACCTGGATATTTTTTCTGCTGTGGGAAGTACGTTTCACTCGCAAGGTCATTATGAATGTTGAGCTCTAATTGCCTTTCAATTGGGCAGCTCAGTTGGTGTTGGTTTGGGGCCTTGCACAAAAGTGCTGGAGAAAGCTCAGGAAGTTCACGGAGGTTTGGTTTGACATCAGGGACCCTGGCAAATTTCTACAGATGTGTGGTGGAAAGTGTGCTGACCAGCTGCATCACGGTCTGGTGCAGGGACACTAATATCCCCGAGCGCAAAGCCCTCCAAAGGGTAGCGGACACAGCTCAGTACATCATCAGCGAAACCATCCTCACCGTACAGGGAATGTTACAGTTGGAGAGCAACAGCAATCATCATGGATCCACAATGCCCAGCGTGTGATCTGTTCTCGCTGCTGCCATCAGGAAAGAGGTGCAGTATCAGTGCCACGAGACTCACACCACCAAGTTCAGGAACAGCTGCTACCCCTCCACCATCAGACTCCTCAACGACAAACTCAATCAGGGACTCATTTAGGGAGCCTTACTTTTGCACTTTATTGATTTTTAAATATTCTCTCTGTATTGCACAGTCAGTTTGTTTACATTTCTTTATTTGTTTACATAGGCACGTTGTGCACAGTTCCTTTTTTGTACTACCAATAAGTGGTAATTCTGTCTCGCCTGCAGGAAAAAGAATCTCAAGGTTGTATGTGATGTCATGTGTGTACTCTGACAATAAAGCTGAAATCTAAGTAAAGGGTAACTGATGCTTTGGTGATGGGGAGAGGGTAGCTCTCTGATAGGAGAGGGAAGGAAAGAGGGTGGGGAGTTGGCAGAAAGGAGAGTCTTGGGGGAGGGCTTTAACAATTTGAGATGTTAATGAGGTCAGGTTGGAGTGTGCCAGGTGGAATATTGTTCCTCTAATTTATGGGTTGCCTCAGTTTGCCAGTACACGAGGCCAGGGATAGGCATTTCAGTGTGGAATGAAAACAGTTGACCACTGGGAGGTCCTTGCTATTGCAGCAGGCAGAGATATGGTGCTCAATGAAACAATCTCTCAGTCTGTGACCAGTCTCTGCGATGTAGAGGAGGCCATATTGGGAGCACCGGATGCAGTCACATTGAAACAACATCAAACATAGAGCACTGTAGCACAGTACAGGCCCTTCGGCCCTCAGTGCTGTGCTGACCTATATATTCCTACAAAAAAATACTAAACCCTTCCTACTTCATAACCCGCTACTTTTCTTTCATTTAAGAGTCTCTTAAATGCCCCTAATGTTTCAGACTCTGCCACCATCCCTGGCAAGGTATTTCAGGTCCCCACAGCTCTCTGTGTAAAAGAACTTACCCCCTAAACTTCTCTCCCCTCAGTTTTCTCTCCCTGAAAGAAAACGTTGGTGAATCAGATTTAATAAAAAATCACTCAATTAATTGCTCAGTCATTATCATTGAAACTAATTATACTTTATTTAATTTGTTGAATTTAAAATGACAATGGAAAAAGCAAAGTTTACAGCAATGAAGATGAGGGTTGACTTGTTAGAGGTGTATAAGATTAAGATATAGTGGACAGCCGCCACCTATTCCCAGGGTGGTAATGGCCAGTACCAGAGAACATGTATTTTAAGGTGAATGGAGGGAACTTTAGGGGAGATATCAGAGGTAATTTGTTTTAAATTCAGAGAGTGGTGAGTGCCTGGAATTAATTATCGGGGGTGGGGATGGAGGCTAGTACAGTACGTTCTCATAGGCTCTGATAGCTCAGTGGTTAGAGCACTGGTCTTGTAAACCAGGGTTGCGTGTTCGTTCCTCGCTGGGGCTTCATTTCTGTGCTGGACAAAGTGACGGCTCTCTGTCTTCCTTACAGTAGAATTTCAAGTATGTTACCTTTAAATATAGTTTTACGTAGCAATGATGGAACCTTTCCATGGATGTCAGAAATATAGAGGATCATGGATTTGAGGGAGTGGAGAGGTAGATTGATGGTAGAATAAGATGATATAGGTTGGCAAAAACATTGTGGGCTGCAGGGCGTCCTAGGCCATAAGTGCTCTGTGGTTAGCAAGGGATTGCTTAAGGTGGTATATGTGTGGAATAAAAATAAAGGGTGAGCACCATTGATCTAAGCATTGGAATGAGATTCCTCTGTGAGCCAGCATAGGCCCAATGGGATGAATGGCCTCCCAATGTTGGAGAGAAATATGCTATTTTATGAAAAAGTCGGGCAGCAGGATTATTCTGGTGGAAAATGCCCCAGCTGTGGATGCAGTGTTCACTGCAGCTCCGTCCTTCACACTGGCCTATTCTGTCACTGCCCATCTCTTCCAGCGTCCAACCACTTCTACCTTTCTGCCTCTGCAGTTTCCTTGACCCTCCTCCACCCCTTTTTCATCACAGACAGCTGATCGTTACTCCTTCCCCTGCCAGCGCCACCCGCTGAACACAAGCACACGCTGCCATCCTATTATCCTTTAACCCATGGCTTCATTCCGTCCGACCTGTCATCTCTGCACCAAGCCCTGAGGTTTAGATCAAAAACTGGCCAGGAATAAAACATCCTTTGATCACCTAAAAGTGCCTGCTCCTCATTTGAACGTGTTGAATTTCCCAAATTATGTATCTATATTCTTTCTTCATTACCTCCTGCACTTTGCTACATTTGATTTTTTTTTTAAATATAACATTGTACTGTACTTATTGAGGTTAATTACCAGTTAATTTCATACCCTATCAAGATATCTTTGAAAGGATACAATTATATTTTTAAGCTGCTTTTGTTAATAGTTCTCGGGACGAGGAATTAAAGGTGATCATCCAATTGGCCAGTTAGAAATTATTTCCTGACCTCTTCAACGTTTAAACCCTAAATTTCTGATCATTGTTAACGAATAGGAAGGGCTCACAATTTACCCTGAAGTAACCAACCATTTGCGTAGCTCAGCGCAATAAAACCACCAAGAATTACACTACTGCAGATTTGCAGTGACTGAAAAGAGTCAAATTTACTGTGTGAGACCGTGAGCTTGGGGTGGGGGGTGGGGGGGGGGTGGTGGAATATGCACTTTCACTCGTAAGCTTTAAGGGAATGTACCTGAATATTGCGGAATTATAGCGTGCCTGGGCAAAATTAAAAATCACTGACGATTTTGATCTTAAAAAGAACCTTTCAGCGTGAAATCCAACAATCTGCAGATTGCTGAAGGTTGGCTCATGGCAGATCAATTAATGTTCTTTTTAGCGTGGCCCGACGCTGGGGAAGTTAGGAGCGTGCAAAAGCCCAGGCCCTCCCACCTACAGAGATTTTTCCCTGGTGCATGTCATCAGTACAGAGAAGGGTTGGGCCACTATAAACAAACAGACTCTCCTGGAAGTAGAGTCCAAACAAAATATGTTTATGGAAAGCAATCTCATGACAAGACATTCAGGTGTATCCCTTTCCCTGCTGTCATGCAAGCAAACCCAGCAAGTTGACAACTGCCTTCGGTACCAATTTGTACTCACTTCAATTCCGTCTCCCAGATTGTACCATTCACCTACGTACGAGAAGCCATTCATTGCAGTCAATTAACCCACTGACCCACATGTCTTTGAGAACATCTGGGAGCACATGGGGAAACCCCCACTGTCACAGGAAGAAGATGGTAACTGCATATCAGAGGCCAGGATTGAACCCAGATTGCTGGTGCAGTTAGGCAGCAGCTCCGTTAGTTGAGTCACTGTGCCACCCAGAATTCCTTAGCCTTACTTGCCCAGTTTACTGGAGGAATGGATTGACTTGCAAATACCTGCCAGCCAACACTTAAATGGTGGAGGGTACTCAGCCCAGCCTCTGAGAGACACATTCATGTTCCTGGAATTATTGAGTGGTTTTATGGACCTGGCAGATGAAATTTATGCCTGTTTCAGCCCAACTCGTTCATGATAACTAAGTTGTCGATCTAAGTTAGGCCAGTTTTCCTGCAGCTAACCCACATCCCTCTAAACTTTTCCTCTCCATGTCCCTGTCTAAGACCATTTCCTCTGGCTGCCCATTCCACATACCCACCACCTGACACACTAAAGGCACTGTGAAGAAAGTACTACTTCCTCAGGTGTTTGCAGAGGGCCAGTATGACATCTGAAACCCTGGTAAATTTCTACAAAGGTGTGGTGGAATGTGTGCTGACCGGCTGCATCATGGTCTGGTATGGGGACGCCAATACTCCTGAGCCCTGCAAAAGGTAGTGGACACAGCCCAAGACATCACAGGCAAAACCCTCCCCACCATCAAGAACATCTACAGGGATCGCTGTTGTCGGAGAGCAGTAGCAATCATCAAGGATCCACACCTCCAGTACATGCTCTGTTCTTGCTGCAACCATCAGGAAGTAAGTACATGTTCCACAAGACTCGCAACACCAGGTTCAGGAACAGCTTCCACCCCTCCACCAACAACAAACTCAATCAGAAACTCAGTTTACACTTCTTTATTTGTTTACATGTGTACATATCTTTTTGAATACAGTTTATTGCACTACCAATAACTGGTAATTCTACCATCCCCGCAGAAGAAAGAGTCTCGGGGGTTGTATGTGATGTCATGTGTGTACTTGGACAATAAATCTGAACTTTGAGTGAAAACGTTGCCCATCAGTTCTCTGTAAAATCTTTCTCCTCTCACCTTAAAGCTATGCCCTCTAATTTTAAACTCTCCTATCCTAGAAAAAGACTGTCACCATTCACCTCATCGCTGACGCTCAGGATTTTATGTATCTCCATCAGGTCAACCCTTATGGGAAGGTGAGGGGAAGTGCTTCGGAATGGGCATTCTGCCTCTCATGCACAGCATCAATAGAAGCAAGATTATCTGCAGTATCGAAGCAAAGAGCTGGAACAACTTCCATTGAAACATCTGTCTCCTCCACTTTCGTTTCGATTGTGAGCAGGCTTCAACATCCTGGAGTTGAACCAAATTAACAGAAAACCCTTCAGGAACAACGAACTGTTACCTGAAAATAAAACTCACACTTTTTTTTAAACTAACCAGTGCTGCACTGATTTCCCACCTGATGGTTTTGTTCCTTTTTAACAAATTACACTTCTCCCTTTTCTCGGTGAAGTGATGGGAGGCTGAGCCAACAACATAGCAAGCTAATGTTTCAACACATTGACAGGACAACTTTTAAAAAATCAGATCATAGCCTTGCAGTGACGCCTGTTATTTGAACCGTTAGCAGTTTGGGGATTTTGTGTTATTTGGTTTGCTATGTTGGCAGTGGATGATAATTGTTTGCATTTCAATTAGATGTTCTCTTTCCAGCTTCATTTGACCCTCCTGAAATATTCAAGTAGTAAAATTCAACAGATTGTACTGATTGATATGGAGAAGCCAAGAGTCCCTTCAACTTGTAAAACAGCAGAAAGTATGAATTCATAATGCATAAATATTAAGCAGGAACAAATAACCGCTACGTGCAATGGCATCTTAAAAGTAACTTGCTCTGAAGCGCTGAAACAACTGGCATTAAAAAGCTGATGAAGGAAAGTGTGTGGATGTTGTCTACATGGTCTTCAGTAAGGCCTTTGACAAGGTCCCACATGGAAGATTAGTCAGGAAGGTTCACAGAAGCTTGGTGTTCATGGTAAGGTAGTAAACTGCATTCAATATTGTACAGGAGAAGCCAGAGCGTGGTGGTGGATGATTGCTTCTCAGACTGGAGGCCTGTGACTAGTGGTGTGCCTCAGGAATTGGTGCTGGGACCATTGCTGTTTGAAATCTAGATCAATGATCTGGATGATAATGTGGTGAATTGGATCAGTAGGTTTGCTGATGGCACAAAGATTGAAGGCGTGGCAGACACCCGGGAAAGACTTTTAAAGCTTGCAGAGGGATCTGGGCCGGCTGGAGAAATGGGCTGAAAAATGGGAAATGGAATTTAATGCAGACAAGTGTGAGGAAGTGTTGCATTTTGGAAGGACAAACCAAGAAAGGACAGACACAGTGAATGATTGGGGATGGAGGAGTGCAGTAGAACAGAGGGATCTGGGAATACAGATACATAATTCCCTGAAAGTGGCATCACAGGTGGATAGGGTTGTAAAGAGAGCTTTCGGCATATTGGCCTTCATACATCAAAGTATTGAGTATAGGAGTTGGGATGTTATGGTAAAGTTGTATAAGAGATTGGTGAGCCCAAACTTGGAGTATTGTGTGCAGTTTTGGTCACCTAATTGCAGGAAACATATCAATAAGATAGAAAGAGTGCAGGGAAGATTTACTAGGATGTTTCCTGGACTTCAGGAACTGAGTTACAGGGAATGATTAAACAGGTTAGGACTTTATTCCCTGGAGCATAGAAAAATAAGGGGAGATTTGATAGGAGCATAGAACCATAGAAAACTACAGCACAGAAAAAAGGCCATTCATTCCTTTTAATCTGTGTTGAAACATCATTCCTATAGTCCCACTGACCTGTATCTATTCCATAACCTTACAGACCTCTCCCATCTACCCAACTTATTCTTAAAACTTGAGAGCGAGCCCACATTTACCACGTCAGATGCAGCTCATTCCAAATTCACACTACTCTCTGTGTGAAGAAGTTTCCCCTAATGTTCTCCCTAAACCTTTCACCCTAAAGCCATGTCCTCTCATATTCATCTCTCCCAATCTAAATGGAAAAAAGCCTACTCGCATTTACTCATAATGTTGTAAACCTCCATCAAATCTCCCCTCATTCTTCAACACTCTAAGGAATATAATCCCATCCTGTTTAATTCCTCCCTCTAACTCAACTCCTGAAGACCTGGCAAAATCCGAATAAATCTTCTCTGTGTTCTTTTGATCTTGCTGATATCCTTCCTATAGTTTGGTGAACAGAAATGGACACAATACTTCAAATTTGCCCTCACCAATCTCTTATAAAATGTCACCATAGCATCCAAAGCACTGAACTCAATACTTTGTAAAGCTTTCTTTACAACCCTATCTACCTGTTGATGCCACTGACAGGGAAGTATATATCTGTATTCCCAGATCCCTTTGTTCCTCTGCACTCTTTAGTTCTCTACCACTTACTATGTTTGTCCTACCTTGGTTTGTCCTTCCAAAATGCAACACCTCATACTTGTCTGCATTAAATTTCATCTCCCATTTTCTGGCCCATTTTTCAAGTTGGTCCAGATCCCTCGGCAAGGTTTGAAAATCTTCCTCGCTGCCCGCAACGCCTCCAATCTTAGTGTCATCTGCAAACTTGCTGATCCAATTTACCACATTACCATCCAGATCATTGATATAGACAACATACAACGATGGTGCCAGCATTGATCTCTGAGGCACACCACTAATCACAGGCCTCCGGTCTAAGAAGCAATTATTCACTACCACTCTCTGTCTTCTCCCATTCAGCCAATTTCTAATCCATTTTACAACATCTCCATGGATACCTAATGTGTGAACCTTCTGAACAAACCTCCCATGTGCGACCTTGTTAAAGGCCTTACTGAAGACCATGTAGACGACATCCACAGCCTTTCCTTCATCTATTTTCTTAGTAACATTCTCGAACTCTATAAGATTCATTAAACACAAACTATCACGCACAAAACCATGCTGACTATCATTAATCAGCCTTTGGCTGTCCAAATAATTGTATATTCTACCTCTCAAAACACCCTCTAATAATTTACACACTACTGACATCAAATTCATCAGCCTATCATTTCCTGGTTTACTTTGGAGCATTTTTTAATCAACAGAACAACATGAGCTACCCTCCAATCCTCCAGCACCTCACCCATGGATAAGGACATATTAAATATTTCTCCAGGGCCCCTGCAATTTCTACCCTAGCCTCCCTCAAGGTCTGAGGGAATATCATGTCAGACCCAGGGGATTTATCTACCTTTATTCACAGAAAGGCAACAAGCACTTCCTCTGCTTTAACCTCTATATTTTCCATCCCATTACTGATTGTTTCCACGCGTATACCATGCCAGTTTCCTGAGTAAATACTAATGCAAAAAATATCTCCCCTATCTCGTTAGGCTCCACACATGGATGACCACTCTTTACCAGACTGCTAATATCTCTTGAAAACCAGGGTTCCCTGTGCCTGTTAATTTTGCCTTTAATCCTGACAGGAACGTGCAAACTCTGCACTCTCAAAATTTTGCCTCTGAAGGGTTTCCACTTACTGAACACATCCTTGCCAGAAAACAACATCCCAATCCATTCTTCCTAGATCCTTTCTCATTTCCACAAAATTGGCCTTTCTCCAATTTAGAATCTCAACTCGAGGACCAGGCCTATCCTTATCCATAATTAACTTCAAACTAATGACATTATGGAACTGGACCCAAAATGTTCACCTTCACATACTTCTTCCACCTGACATTTCTGGTTCCCTAATAAGAGATCAAGTATTGCTTCCTCTCTCATTGGTACCTCTATATATTGATTTAGAAAACTTTGCAGAACACATTCAACAAACTCCAAGCCATCCAGCCCTTTTACAGTATGGGAGTCCCAGTCAATATGTGGAAAGTTAAAATCTCCTCCTATCACAACTTTCTGTTTCTTACATCAGTCTGTTATCTCCCAACAGATTTGCTCCTCCAATTCTCTCTGACTATTGGACGGTCTATAATATAACCCTATCAGTGTGGTCACACCTTTCCCATTCCTCAGTCTCTGTAGATGACCCCTCTGGGCTGTCCTGTCTACACACAGCTGTGATAGTTTCCCTGACCAGCATTGCCATTCTTTTCCCCTTCATCCTTCCCTCTCTATCATGTGTGAAACAATGGAACCCCAAAAAATTGAGTCCTGCCCCTCCTGCAACCAAGTCTCACTAATACCAATAACATCATAGTCCCACATGTAAAATTATGAGGGGCATAGACAGAGTAAACGTAGGTGGGCTTTCTCCATTGTGGGTAGGTGAGATACAAACCAGAGGACATGGCTTAAAGGTGAAAAGGGGACCATTATGGAGAATTTCTTCCCTCAGAGAGTGGGGAGAGGGGTGTGGAATGAGCTGCCAGCTGAAGTAGTGAATGCAGGCTCAAGATGAATTTGGACAGGTACATGGATGGGAGGGATGTGGACTGGGTGTAGGTCAGTGGGACTAGGCAGAAGGATAATTTGGCACAGACTAGAAGGGCCAAAGGGCCTGTTTCTGTGCTGTAATGTTCTATGGTTCTAAGTTACTCAGACTTATCACCTGTTCTCTCTTTCAGTGGATACAGAGAGCGACACACCCTGACCCTTCCTTCACTGACAGGAGAAGAGAGTAAACTCTAGTGCCACAATGGTTTGACAGCCTGCCGGTGTTAGAGCTGTAGAACTACTTTTAAATTTCTGGTTTTCAAAGATATTCACAGACTATTCAAGCAGGTAATACTTACAAATAAGTATTACAGTACTAGAAATGCACTAAATTCCAAAAAATAAATTGTGAAGCTTGCATCAAGAACAGCAGAAATAGGAGCAGGAGTTGGCCATCCGGCCCATCGAGCCTGCTCCACCATTCAATAATGCCATGGCTGATCTGGTTGTAGACTCAGTGCCACTTAATCACCTGTTCCCCATAACCTGTAATTCTCCTATGATTCAAAAACCTATTTAACTCTCTCTTAAACACACTTAATGAAGCAACGCCAATGGCAGTGGTTCTCAATCTTTTTCGTTCCACTCACATTATACTTTAAGTATTCCCTATGCCATCGATGCTCTGTGATTAGTAAGGGATTGCTTAAGGTGGCATGTGTGTGGAAAGAAAAAGTTTGAAAAGCCCAAATGACTCGTTATGTGCACGGTTTCATAACTCCAAAGGAAATAGGCCAATGACCATTTTTCTCAAGCAAACTATTTCAGTAACAATTGGATCTAGAGCAGCGATTCTCAACCTTCCCATTCACATACCACCTTAAGCAATCCCTTACTAATCACAGAACACCGATGGCATAGGGATTACTTAAAGTGGGATGTGAGTGGAAAGAAAAAGGTTGAGAATCACTGCACTATGGCTTCCTTAGCCAGAAAATCCTACAGGTTCACTAGTTTCTGGGAGAAGGAGTTCCTCCTCATCTCTCCTCCTTCCCTGAAGCTTCAGGTTATGTCCCCTCATTCTGGTTTTACCTGCCAGTGGAAACAACCTCCCTTCATCCATCTTATCTATTCCTTTCCCAATGTTATTGTGTCTCTATAAGGTTCCCCTTTATCCTTCTTATCTCCAATGAGTCTACGCAATCTAATTAACTTTATTGTCATGTAATAACACAAAAGAATTGCAACTTACATGATATTCATCAATTTCTGCCTGCCATAAAGGCAAAGAGTCACATTGCCTGGTGAAAGCGAATCAAAAGAAAGTCCCGTCAGAGCAATTGAGTGTCCATAGATTCATCTTCAGCCTCTGCACCCTCACAGATTCCTATTCAATCCAAGCTCCCGATCCAAACCTCTACTATGATCAGGAAGCTCTCAGCACCCGAGAGCCTTTGGGAACCCTCCTTGCCCTTAGCACCCTCTCGAATCCTGGTTCTGATACTTAAATGAAGCTGGGGTTCCCTTTGTAGCCTGGGGATCCTTGGGGCTGGATGTGGAGTGCAACGCCCCCCCCCCCCCCCATTTCCAGCCCATTATTTCCCCAATGCTGAATCAATATTGGATTCATTGATGGAGCAGGTTGTAACATGTGTCGCTGCTTGTCCTTAATTCATCCTGGACTCACAGAAACACAAGGTGTGCTGAGGTGCAAGGGGATGTAGGCCAGCTATTCTTCTTGAACCTTTTGATTCATACCATTGGGCCAGATGGCCAAAGAGGCGGGTTTTAGAGGAGAAAGTCTGGCACAGAGACGGACAGGTCTTGGAGTGAGTATTCTATTATCTAGGGCTTCCATGGGCAACAAAAGGGCTTTAACACATGTTTAAGAACTTTAAAATTGAAGCATTGTTGAACCCGCAGACAATCCACTGTAGGGAGCAGGAATGATGGGAGCTGAGGCACTTGACGTCCTCAAGTATACGCAGAGCAGAATGGGGGAGTCATTGCAAATGCAATGCGAGAGTCTATACTAATGGTGACAGAAAGATGAATGAGGGTTTGAGAAGAGGAAGAGCTGAAGCCAGGACAGGGTTGCCATGACAAGGTGAACATATTAGGCTCTCTCCCAAAAGTCCCATGGTGAGAATGAGTTGACGAGGAAGCCAGCTAGTCACATGGAAAGGGAGTAAAGGCCTATACTGAAAGAATTGGGCATAGACGAACTGGAATAGCTTCAATGGGCTGAATGGACTGTTTTTACTGTACAATAAACCATGTTGGTGGTGGGAGACGGGGGGATGGGAAGGGGCTCATTTAGGAGGCAAGGAACCTGACGGTAACTCTTCACTATTTCATGTTTGAATTGGCAATGTGCCTGGGATGGAAATTGATTAGATTTTTTTTGTTTACATGAGAACAGGAAAATAAATGGGAACAGACTGAAGGCGATTTAGTTAAACAGCTAGCTATTCTTGTGTATAATCAGCATCATTCCTCACCCTCAGCTCCACGTTACAAGCAGTGAAATGGAAGTTTTGTACAACATTTTAACATGACACGAATAACATTTCGTATCCAGAGTTATTCCATTTCATCTTTTTGTATCAGTCAGCTTGATTTAAGTTGTTAGACCACATAATCAAATGCTTGGTCAAAGAAGTAGTTTTAAAGAACTTCTCAAGTGCGTATCAAAGTCTGCCTGGCAATAATCTTTGAAGGGAATTCCTTTATAAACTTACACAGTAAAATCACTGTTATCTGGAATTAAAGCACCTGGTGATTTCAGGCAACCAGCAAAAAAAACCGGAAAATAAATGGGTAAAAAATGCAGGTTTAAAATTGGCACGTCTCGCAGTTAGGTCTCCATTCATGCAATCCCAAGCAACCGGAAAACTTGCTTATCCGGCATCTCCCCTTCTCCATAGGTGCCAGATACAAAGGGTTTTACTGTATTCTTACTTACTTATTCTTATTTTTAGATATCTGCTTGTCCTTTAAATGAGGCAATATTTTGTCCTCTCCAAATTCTGATAGGCTTCCCAAAGGATTTATCATGAGAAATGTTGACTTTGAGACATGACTGTGTTATTTATCCAAGGTGATCCATAAAAATACTGTTCATGTATTCTTTGTGAGAAAGTGGTCTAAATTTGCAAATTTTCACTGGCGTTGAAAGTGGTTTCATAACTTGTGGATTTCAGGCTTTTGATTTTAACCAAATCTCTCCACTGAAGTTGATAAGAGTGTAAAATTGGTCAACAATCTGAACCTGCACTAATCCCACAAGGTGGGCTTGGTTGAAGCCTGAATTCCAGTTCTGTTAAGATGCTATCTTGCCAGGGACTATTGTTTCCTTGGACTATTTGTGTCCATCTCATGCAGTTTGGAGTGGATGGAGATGACCTGATCTTTACTTCTCCGTGGATGTACACATTTCAGGTCAGTTCAAGCCACAAGTAGCTTATTGAAGACTCTGAATGAAGAGGCTCGGCATTTCTCATCTTTCTCAAACATAGAAAGAGACCATTCTGCCCACTGAGATCATGCCACCTCTGAGCGATCCCATCATTCCCATTCCCCCACTTATTTTCCAGTAAACTGTTCCTTCCCAAAAGCCTGTCCATCCTATTTTAAATTTATATAAAACTGCCTAACCAAATGCTCTGGAGTATGTTTTAGCAGTAGATGGAGGTAGATCGGTTTCTGAAGAGGAAGCGAATCAAGGGCCATGGGGAGAAGGCAGGCAATGATGTTGAGAAGGATAGTAAACCAGCCATGACAGAATGGTGGAGTTGACAAGTGGGCTGAATGGCCTAATTCCACTCTTGTGCCTTATAGACTAATGGAAATGCACAATTTAGATGTACAGCACAATAACAAGCCCTTCCAGCCCACGAGCTCGTCTCCACCAAACACACCTATTCACCTACAACCCCCATTCATTTTTGAAGGGTGGAGGAAACCTGAGCACCCATGCAATCATGGGAAGAACGTACAAACACCCTGCAGTCAGCGCCAGATTCAACCCAGGATCGCTGGTGCTGTAATAGCGTTATTCTAACTGCTACGCTAACCATGCCGCCCTAATCAGTTGCCTCCTGGAGATTGGAACTATGTGCACCTCCCCACCCCAATCGCCTCTCCTCCACTGTTTACTGCCTCCAAAAATTGGTGAATTAAGATCCAAATTCAGCCTTGCCAAATCTTCATTGAAATATCTCCCGTTTTCCTTCACTCCCAAAGTTAGTTCCTGCAGGTTGTTTATCTTGGGTGGATACTCCTCAAGATAACGTCCTCCTCCTCTCCACCCTCATCCTACCCTGTGTGGTTGCATTGATCAAAATCTCATTCCGCTACGCATTCACCCGTTGGAAAAGCTTACACTGAGTTCTCAGTTGACTTGAAACTGCAGGTCCAATAACCCGGATGCCAGATATCCAGACCACCCGAGAATCTGAACATTTCGAACACTCTGAAATTTTTAAAATGTAGCGGGCTTTTGTGTGCATGTGTGTGTGTGTGGGGGTAAGTGCCACAGATGTACAGTGGCTACCAGCTTGGTACAGGTAATCTTATCACCAAGAAATTCATTTGTATACTGCATTTTTCTTTAATAATGTTCATTTTTAAACGTAGAAAGCATTACATGCTTTTTTTGTAGTGGAAAAAAAATTAGGTTGATATTTTTGTCAAGTGGTGACTTCATTTTCCTCTAAAACTGCTCGTTGTGATAAATGAAGCATGCTACATTTGGTAGTGAATAAACTACAAAAATTTACCTGTTCATCTCTTCTTTATTCCTCCTTAAATTTGAATTATAAAAGTACCACCCAAAAATCCAATGAACACTCCGTGCAATTTTTTCAGCCCCTCCCCCATCAGTCATTAAAAGCAGCCCCATCAAAATTGGTATCAAGCACCAAGTGCACTTATCTCATTCTGCGGAAGATTTCAACAGAGCATAAATTGATAGGAAAGGCCATCTGATACCAGCAACCAGGCTAGAAGTAATGAATAGATTGTTACACACTTTTTAAAAGCTGAGCAGTACCATATGCAGAGGAATATTCTTTGGAGTGTAAGAAAAAGACAGTACAAATTGGAATTCGTACAGTCAGTAGGAATTGGAAACAACATCTCCTCCTTCTTATTGATTATCAACAAAGACACACCCCAAGAATGTGCGCTTAGCCCACTGCTCTACCCACTAGGCGCCCATGGCTGTGTGGCCAGATACAATTCCAATGCTATCTACAAGTTTGCCAATGACACCACAGCTGTCGGCAGAATCGCCAATGAGGACGCGTACAGCAGGGGGATAGATCAGCTCGTTGAGTGGTGCCACACCTTGCAGGCAAAAAAAACCAAGGGGATGATTGTGGATTTCAGGAAGAAGTCAGGGCAACATGACCCAGTCCTCATTCGTGGGCTCAGTGGTGGAGAGGGTCACGAACTTCAAATTCCTGTGTGTCAACGTCACCGATGATCTGTCCTGAAGCCTCCATGTTGATGCAATCGTGAAGAAGGCTCACCAGCGGCTATACTTTGTGAGGTGTTTGAGGAGATTTGGTATGCCATCGAAGACTCTCGAAAACTTCTGCAGATGTACCGTGGAGTGCATTCTGGTGGGTTGCTTCACTGTCTCATATGGAGGAGCCAAATCTCAGAATAAGAAAAAAATCCAGAGGGTTGTTAACTCGGCCTGCGACATCACAGTAACTTCACTCCATCAAGGTCATCTACATGAGGCGGTGTCTTAAGAAAGCAGCCTCTACCCTCAAGGACCCCACCATACAGGCCATGCCCTCTTCACTCTGCTACTATCGGGGAAAAGGGTACAGGAGCCTAAAGAATAGCACTCAGTGGCACAAGGACAGCTTCTTTCCCGCTGCCATCAGATTCCTGAACAATCAATGAACCAAAGACACTGCCTTACTTTTCATGCACTGTTATTTTTTTTATATATTAATGTGGTAAAATGGTTCATAAAATGAATGTTTACACTGTGACGCTGTTGCAAGACACCAAATTTCATGACTTGTTCATAACAATAAATCCTGGTTCTGATTTGGAATTGCTCCTCCTGACTTTGGATATCAGAAGAAAGCTACAATGCTAATGTACAGGAGATCACCAAGGTGGACAAGAAAGGAGAGCAAAATAAAAACGTAACACAGAAGATTTTGCAAATGAATAGTTGGTTTCAAGTAAGTCTTATGAGGCAAGGTTAACAGAGATGGGGCATTTCTCTTTGGAGCGAAAAAGGACGAGAGGAGACTAAATAGAGGTCGACAACATTCTGAGAGGCATAGATAAAGTGGGAAGCCAGCATCTTTTCCCCAGGGCAGGAATAGCAAACAACAGAGAACATTTCTACCAAGCGAAGGTGGAAAGTATAGGGGAGACATCGGGGCTAAGTATTTTATGCAGAGGGTTGTGGGTGCCTGGAATGCCTTGCCAGGAATGGTGGTGGAGGCTGAAACACAAGGGACATTTAAGAGACTCTTAGACAGGAACATGAAAGAAAAATACAGGATAAGGAGGTAGGGACCGGTTCCGTTTTTCTTTATTGGAATATATATTGAGGGCTTAAGGACTGTAATGTTCTATGTTCACTAACTTATTCTTCCCAAAATAATTTATGATGTGCTACTAATCTTTTAATAATGGAAATATTGGATCTAATTTGCATAACCTAAAGACAATTGTGTAGTAATAACCAAATAATCTGCTGTTCTATAGTTAAGATATTGATCAAAGAATGATCTCAGTCAGTGTGAGCTGCTGCATCACCACAGGCTGCTCTGTTGCCCTAATATTGACTGGCACCTACTGACAGCAAGAGGAATAGATGGGGCTGAATTTGTCAGGTGTGTTCAAGAAGGATTCCTGACAGGATGTGGACTGACTGACGAGAGGAGAGGCCAGACTGGACCTGGTTCTGGGGAATGAACCTGGTCAGATGGCGAACCTCTCTGTGGGGGAGCATTTCGGTGAGAGTGACCACAACTCCCTGACCTTCAACATAGCTAAGGAAAAGGACATTAAACAGTCAAAATTGGAAGTGCTTAACCTCAGAAAGACTAATTATGATGAGGCAGGAACTGGCGAAGAACATTGGAAACAGATGTTTAAGGGTGACAGCACAGAAGTAATGTGGAGGAAGTTTAGGGATCACTTGTGCGGGGTTCAAGATAGGTTTGTTCCACTGGGACAAGGAAAAGATAGTAGGAAAATGGATGTGGAAGCTATGGAGAGGGGGCAGAGGAGATTTCCCAGAATATTTCCTGGATTGGGAAACAAGTCATATGAGGCAAGCAGAGCCAGGACTTTTCTCTTGGGATTGTATAAGGATGAGAAGAGACTTGATAGAGGTCTACAAGATTTTGAGAGGTATAGGTACGATGGACAGCCAGAACCTGTTTCCCAGGGCAAGATCAGCAAACACCAGAGGACATGTGTACAAAGTTAAGGGAGGAAAGTTTAGGGGAGACATCAGGAGTGTTTTTTATGCAGAGAGTTGTGGGCGCCTGGAATATCTTGCAGGGATGGTGGTGGAGATTGAAGCATTGGAGACATTTAAGAGACTCTTAGAAAAACACATGGATGAAAGAAAAATAGAGGGTTACGGGATAGGGAGGGTTTAGTACCTTTTTTTAAGGAAGGAATCTATGGGTTGACACAACATCGAGGGTCAGAGGGACTGTACTGTGCTGTATTGTATCTTACATGTCCTCATGAGTTCACTCCGTCAGAAGGTCTGTTTACTGTTTCTATTAATAGACAATTGAAAACAACATAAATAATTAAAGAATAAAAGCAATTCAAAACTAATAAATGCAATTAAAACACATTTAACTAATTCACCCTGTTTAATGATGGAAAGCACTAATATTAATTAAAGTAACATAAAATAAAACCAACATACTTTAATTACCCCTTCAGTGAATATTGGCAATCCCAGTGAAATTAACAGGACCATGCTGGGTCTTGTTTCAACAGGTAATCCCTCGGCACTGAGGGTGACTTGCTTCCACTCCAGTTCTGAGAGGCAGAGGATGCCTGTGCTTGAATTCTGTTAAATGTATTGTGGTTGGTGCAAAGTTATCGAGGACAACTGGAGTTCAGACACACCAGTGCACAGTCTTAGCACACGAATGTATGTGGGCCCACGCGCACACACACACACACACACACACACACACACACACACAGATACACACTTACACACACACATGCAAACTTAAGCAGGCATAATACACATACTTGCATGCCCAACCTCTCCCCCCCACACACACTCAAACCTAAGTTCAGTTCAGACACAAAAACACTCACACACTGACATATACCCACGCAGCGCACACATGCACACGCGTGAACGCACAAACCGCAGTGCAAACGGGTGCACCCACGATCGCTCATGAAGGTGAGCCTTTGTGTAAAGTTGATTGCAGGGACTTCTTGAATGTTCCATGTTCCGGTATTGCGGTACACATGTGCAGAGGCCGGAGCTACACTGACACATGCACTACAATTAACTGGGGTACCCTGTGCACCCACCAGCTGATGCCAACATCTGGCCCACTGCCCTCACTGGCAAAGAGCTTCTTGTTTGATTCACACCACATGATATTTTGCTTTTGCCTGACATCAAGTGAAAATGATGACATCACCGCCAATGCATCAGTGCAGTGGAGAAAAAGGCCGACTTTTATGCACAAGTATCTGGAGAGGGACTTCAACCCCTGACTTTCCAAAAATTCAGGAAGTAGTCATTAGTTAACTTCAAAAATCCATTTAGTCCTGGGTGGGAGGGAAAGTCTTTTAACAAAGACAAGTCCTCAGTAATGCCAACAGACATAATAGCAATTAACATGGGAAATACTGCCAAATATATTGATGCCCTACTGCTTGTTATTCAGTTTTAAGGAGTACAGCATTGCTCATCTAAAGGCGTTGATTTCATTTACATGAAGCTTGTGTAGAGTTCAATCATCTGAGAGGGAGGGGATCTGAGAAGTAGATATGAAATGTTTTCACATGTCTATTAAAGACTGAGGTCCAAAAGCCCTTAGTCCATTATGGAACACAGGTCAAAAGTCGTGGCTGAGTGGGCAGATCAGTGGTCATGCCAGCACCCTGGATTTCATCTAGACATTGGCTGCTCTCTGTGTGGAGTTTGTATGTTATCCCCACCCCATGGATGTTTCTTCCTAATACTCCAGTTTCCTCCCACAAGCCACTGACGTGCTGGTTAGTTAATCCTGTAAGTGGGTGGTGGGAGAATTATCAGTATGGGGGGAGGAGTTACAAGGAGCAGATCAATTAGCCCATTCATTCTCCTTCCACTCAGCCCCACTTCCCGGCCTTTCCGTAACCCTCAATGTCCTGTCTAATGTCAGTCTCTGTCTTAAATGTGCCAAATGATCTGTGGCAACAAGTCCCATAGACCCAAAATCCTTTGGCTTCAGAAATTTCTCTACCTCTCTGTTTTAAATAGATGTCTTTTCATCCTGAGGTTGTGCCCTCTTGTCCTAGACGCTCCCCCCCACCCACCATGGGAAACAACCATGCCACATCTTCTCCGCCAGATCTTTCAGCATTCCAAATGCCTCTCTCATCATTCTGTACTCCAAAGAGTACACTCAAGAGGTGACAAACATTCCTCATACGCTAACCCTTTCATTCCTGGTATCATTCTAGTAAAACCTTCTCTGAACCCCCTCCAATGTCAGCACATCCTTTCTCAAATAAGGATCCCAAAACTGTACACAGTACTCCAAATGAGGTCTCACCAGTGCCCTTCAGAGCAGTGGTTTTCAAACTGCCCTCCACTAAATTCACATTCCACCTTAATTAATCCCTGCACTAACCCTCTGTGATTAGTAAGGGATTACTTAAGGTGGGATGTGGATGGGAGGGGAAGGTTAAGATTCACTGCTCTAGGCCCAATCGTTACTGAAATGTTTTACTTGAGAAAAATTGTCATTGGCCCATTTCCTTTGGAGTTATGAAACTGTGCACATAATGAGTCAATGAGGTGCAATTAAAACAGTGGTTTTCAAACTTTTCCTTTCCACTCACGTACCACCTTCAGGGTATCCTGAACAAAGACTCTGAAGTCCGTTTGTACCTCTGAATTTTCTCCCCATCTAAATAATAGTCTGCCCGTTTATTTCTTCTACCAAAGTGTTTGACCATACAAGTGTTGGTGGTAGAGCAAGAGGGACAATGGGACTAGCTTCTTGATGGCCAGTTTCAGTCCAAGGATGTCATTTTTTCAGGCTATCTTTGTCGTAGATCAATTTCCCAGAGTGACAAAGCTGGTGGTAATTTTCTCCATAGGTTGAGCAGAGCACAAACGTTAACATTTGTTTCTGAAATGAATGCAGCACAGGAAAGACAATGTGTGATATCCCCAACTGCTGCAGTTAGTAGTCATATTGTCCAGACTGGAATTCCTGCATGGTAGAATTAGAAGACTTCTGTTCAGAAGGGCACAAGTGATTGAGACAGAATTTTGGCATACCAAGAACTTCTTTGTTTAAGGTAGTGCAGAAATCATCAAATTTGTTTAAATTCAAATTTGTGTTAGGGGCTGGTTGGTTTTGAACACAGTCTTTGGAATGCTAGCCCAACATCATCATGCTCTTTCTGAGTTATCAAACATCTGATAGTTGCATTGATAGAGTGCTAGTGATCCTCCTGACCACTAGAGGGAGTTAGAGACTAGTTTGTTGCAGCTTTGGTTGGATTCAAGAGGGATGACTCCACATAGTCCTGATTCTATAGCTAATAAAGAATAGTTGTTTCAAAAGAACCCGTTTCTTTATTAGAATAAAAAGAAAAATCAAATGGTAAAATAAACATCACATGGTACCAGTAGTGAGAACCAGTCGATATGAGCAGAAAATATGGCAAGTATAAAGCCTCCTGATGCTGTAAATTGGACTGGAAATGTCAACCATGAGTGGAGGTTGTTTAAACAAAGATTCATGTTGTACCTGCAAGCCATTGGACTTGATAGTGAACCTGATGCATGAAAGATTGCACTACTACTTACTTTGGTGGGATCTCAAGCCCCAGAGGCTTTCAATACATTTGTTTTTACTGAGGTAGAAGACTAGGGCAAGCTCAACAAGGTTATCAAGATGTTTGATGAATATGTTCGCCAACAAAAAATGAAACTTTCGAGAATTATGTGATTTGCTCGTGCACACAGCTGCAGGGAGAGAGCTTTGATACTTTTTTAACAGACTTGAAATTAAAAGCAAGGACATGCAATTTTGGATCGCTGCAAGATTCAATGATCCGTGATTAAACTGTGTTTGGGATTATTGATAAGAAAGTGAGAGAAAGATTGCTGGAGCTGTGAAGATATGCCATGCTAGTAATTTAGCTCTGCAGCACATAGAAGAGAGTGCAAAAGCCAGTGAAAATTAAGGCTTAGCCTTAATCACAGTATGTGTCCACAGACATAAACAAAAAAAAAGACATAGGAAACAACAAAAGGATGGAGAGACATTCAATTGTAAACAATGTGGCAGTCAACATGCATCAACCTGCCCAGCTTATGAAAAAGTCTCTAATAAGGGCAAAGGGCAGAATCACTATGCAAAGCAATGTTTTTCTAAAGGGAAACACAACAGAAGTAAAAGTGAACACACTATGGAAGACACAGTACATTTTACAGAGGAAACTGCTTTCAGTGACACACTTTTCGTTGGCATGATAGTACAGAACAGCCAAGCATGAACAGAATCAAGCAGGATAAGTGGACTGTATCATTGCATACAAATGAAAAAAAAATTCCTTTCATGGTGGACACAGGGGCAAAGGTCAATTTGATCTGTGAGTGCAACATCAGAGCAATGAAGATAAAGCCATACATCCATGCAATAGCCAGAGCATCAATACAAAAGGTACATGTAAACTCAAGGTGAAAGTCCTAGAAGGACATGAATCACTGCTGGGTGACAAAGCACGTGGAAACTTAAGGTTAGTCAAGAGGATGTACACACCAGGGCAGCCTATTGTGTTAGCTGATGCATTATCCAGGGCAACAGTGCAGAGTGAACATCATAATAGTAATGGGGGGAAAAAAACAAAAATCTGCAGATGCTAGAATTCTGAAATAAAAAAATCCCAGAAAATAATGGTGATACTCCACAGAACAGGCAACACCTGTGGAGATTGGAGTTGAAACATCTCCTCCTCCAAGACACGCTGAACATACTCAGCATATTCTATTTTTTTATGACAGCAATGAGAATTTTGCTAACCCTTTGTCTTTTTAACTGCTGCGTGGGCTTTGGATGAAACTCTATCCTTATCAGGAGTAAAAGAAGGTTTTATCCAAGTAGGAGATTTCCAGGGAATGGAACAATTGAACTTTAAATATTCAGTATGAAAATTAACACAGGTAGTATGAGAATCAGACACTTACTCATGGAAAGACTTTGTGAAGCAGAATGTAACTTTCAAGGCTGTGGTCATGTGCAGACAAACATGGAAAAGAAATTGCGGTAAGGAATTCTTTACCCTTTCATAAGCTGTGCTGACCTCAAACAAGCATGCTTTTGAACATTCAGTGACCAGATGAGAACCTCAGATGTTCACTAGCTTTTTCCATTGTAAAGTACATTGAGAACATTTTGCTGCTGCCTTAAGCTTAAACAAAGCAATTTAAAAAAAAATGTGCATCTTGCAATTCCCACAGACAGGACATTGAAATGTAATGGAATTTAACGCTTGCTTGTGATAATTCAGTTCCAATATTCCAACAACAATGGAACTCCACTGGTTACAAAGCTTTTTGGCATGACATTTTGTTTCCTTCATCTCATATTCATGCCACAATCTTTATTTGTACCCTGTAAAACCTTTGAAATGTACGTTTCAAAGATTTCTGCTTGCATGTTGTTTCGCGGAGAAGGAGAAGTCACCAATTCGATTGGCCGTTGAGCCAGTTTGATCATTATTTCTGGATGCATGGATTCCCTTGAACAGGTGCCTGAGAAAATCCAGCAATGGCAAAGAGACCAGGAAAGAGGTCTAGGAGCCACAAGTCGTCAGACCACAAGATTCAGGAACAGCTGCTATCCCTTCACCATCAGACTCGTCAACAACAAACTCAATCAGGGACTCATTTAGGGACTCATACTTTTGCATTTTATTGATATTTTTCTTTTGATATTTCACAGTTGGTTTACATTTTTTTTATTTGTTTACATGTGCATGTTGTGTACAGTTTTTATTAGCACTACAAATAAGCGGTAGTTCTGCCTGGCCCACAGGAAAAATAATCCCAGGGTTATATGTACTCCAACAATAAATCTGAAATCTGTAATCTCAATACTGCATACAGTGCTCTCGATCAGGAATATATCAGGAATACAGGACATTGACTGGGAGGTAATTTCCAATTTCTGCATCCAGTGCTCCTGACGTGGTCTCCACTACATTGGGATGACTGGACGCAGACTGGGAAATTGTTTCTAACTTCAACTCAGTTGGAAAAGAGGAATTCCTTGTCACCAAAGTTAACAACATTCTTTGCAATCATCAGCGATTTCTTGCCATCATTTGCAGGGTCTGAAAATTCCATTCCTCACCCAAAGCCAATTTCTTGACCTGTGACGTGCATCTGCCAATTTTCATTCAATGAGGGATGAATAATTGAAACCAAGCGTTTGCATGGTGACTTAAATGTATTAATTATGGGCCAGTATTTGATGGACTCAAAGCCAGAAATGGGGTTCAAACAAGGGCCACTACTCTAGATCTCCTGAGGTCACTCTTATCTGGAGGATTATCCAATTGGTCAGTCAGGAAATTCCTCCAAATGAGATTTCCATGTGCTTGCTCCTGGAGGGTTTTCTGACCAGGTGAGTCAAAAGTCAGGGTAAGTCCACCCACTGGGGAGGGCACACCTGAAGCCCAAACCTTTGGTTATGTATTTTTTACCCTTGCTATATAAAGGACTCTGTTTGGCCTGCTGAGTTTCCCCAACATTGTGTGTGTTTTACTCTTGAACACCTGACCTTATTTGGGCATACTTGAGTTGCCTCCTCGAGCTGGCTGCAGTATAAAGTCCGCCCTGTGGAGAAGCTTGCTTTCCTTTTCCCCTGAGAATGAACCCTAGCTCCACTTCTGGTTGAAAGCTATGAGCACCGCTGGAGAGTCAATTGTAAGGTGTGTGGCAGTACAGGGTAGGGTGCAATTGTGGTGCATAAGTAGAAATGACTGATGTGCCTTATTCTGGTCACCAGAGTGATTGGATTCTGAAGTTAAGTGGGATGCAGTGCCTGTGGATGGTGGGTACTGCTTGTTTAACCCTCGTTTCACAATTGGGAGTTGCGAAATATCAGTGATGTATCCGGAAGTGTGATAATTAGTGATAAACCAGCATCCAAGGCACATGAATTGTGTGTAGTTTCTATGTCTGTGTGTGTGAGTGTGATCCCTTTTGCAACCTCCCTCGTGTGTAAGTGCACTGTAAAGAAACTTGTTTGTGGTTAAACTGTGTTCAGATTCATTACTTCTTGGACCCTTTGAACTTGTTCACCATATCACACTCACCTTGGACTTTCGTGCCCTCAGATTGGGCACCAAGATCTCAGCTGCATTCTGGCCTCAGGTACTGAGGTTCTAACCACAAAATGTATTTGATATCTTTGCCAAACAGGAGACAGAATTAGAGTGTTGCTTTCTGTCCTCACAATTTATCCTCCTCTACACTGGGGAAATGAAATCCTTTACAGAATATAATAACCATATAACTATTATAACACAGAAAGAAGCCAATCTGGCCCTTCCAGTCCAGGCTAACACTTTCTCCCATCTGACTTACACCTGTAACCCTCCATTCCCTTCCTGTCCACATACATAACAAACTTCTCCTTAAATGCTAATATCGATCCTGCCTCCGTCACTTCGTCTGGAAGCTCGTTCCACACACCCACCACTCTCTGAGTAAAGAAGTTCCATCCTCATGTTTCCTCAAAATTTTGCCCACCTCTCCATACGGTCCACAAATATCATCATGAGCTTCTAATTGCCTGTTCCTTTAACTCACAACCTATTCTGCTCTGACCTCTCTGTCTTTGGCCTCCTGGCCAATTCCAGTAAAAACATCAGGAACAATTTAACTGGGTACATAGCGGTCTTAAGGAGTAATCAATAATTCCATCCATGTATCTAACATCTTCAACCTTCACAGATCTTGCTCTTCCTCTGGTAACTTTAGGTTTTATTTATCTCTTTCTCGCTCTCACCCAACGCACATCTCATTGACTAAATGTTATAAACCTTGTTCATTGACATTCAATCACTCCTTAGCAACTTGACACAGAGCTTGTATTTTATTCTCTCTGGGACACTCAGTGTTCCATGCAACTGAAGGAGCGCTTTGCCTTTCATCAGAGGGAATGATCTTAACTGCCACATTGGGTCAGACAAACTCACCCCATCAGAATTATCCCTCTCTGTTCTACCCACCGTGACCCATCTTCTCTGCTGCCAAAGTTGACTTGCTTTTTCACTTTCCCTGTCCTGATGAAGGATTCCAGACCAGAAGCATTAACTGTTTCTCTTTCCACAGGTACAGACTAACCTGCTGAGATATTTTCCAGCATTTTCAGATTTCAGATTTGCAGTTTAAAAAAAATAACATAAATGTTTCTCTCCATGACCCATTGAGTATTCCCAGCATTTCCTGCTTTATTTTGGACAGTGATCAAAGCTTGGGGAAGAGCTTCGTTTTCTGAAAAAAAAAACTACAGGGCAGTTTAACTTTTCAAAAGTCTCTGACGTCAAATCACATGGAAAATGGAAGTAAATGATTGTGATTAAAATTAATTAAAAGTAAATCTAATTAAAGCTCATAAACATTTAAATCTTTATTTTTTCTTTGCCTTCTAATTATTTGGCCACCCAAGTCCCTTTGAAATCATTGGGGTCTCAGTTGCAACACCAAGTTTATCTTGGTGTAGGACTGTAGAGGCTATTCCAAAGGAATCCCAGGGAATCCCAGCACTAAGCTCCTCCAATGCAAGGAGTTCTATGATAGAAGTAGTAAGAGGCTGAAGTGAGTGAGGAAACAGGTTTGGTAGGTCTCAAAGGCAAGGAAGGATTTTATTTACATAAATGTGGGAAATGGTAACAGATGCAACACATACACACACACACACACACACACACACACACACACACACACACACACACACACACACACACACACACACAACACACACACACTGTTTACAGCAGTCATGGGAAAGAAATAGTGGACAACTGATAACGAACATGGGGGAAATAAACACAATGAACTGGTACATTCAACAATGAAGGGAAAAAATCTCTACGATGCCCCACCACCCATTGACTCAGTGCAGGCACGGCTCTATGCTACAAGGGACACTAATTAAATGCTCCCAACCCTTTTAACAGTGCACATTACCAGATTACCACCCTTCCACATTTTGAGGCCTGGAGTAAAGCAGGGTGGTCCCAAAATGGCAAAGAGAGGAGAGAGAACAAAGAATACATGGCACATTTATAGTGCTGGAGGGTCCAGCTCAAGTCATTAGCAGGGACCAATGACTTGGTTCCAGGAAGGTTAATCCCATTACAACAGCCAATGGCCCAAGGCCAAGTACAGGCAGGCTGGAGAGCCCAGACCAGGTAATTTACATGAGTCCAACAGCAAGGTGTGCACGAATGGGTGAGGTGGAACCAAACCTTGATTGGTAGCTAGTGTGTCCTCTGACTAGGTAGAGGGCAGTACTGTCACATGACAGCCACAACACTTCTCAGTACACAGGCCCAGCAACATCATTTGTCTCTCAGTTTGGAAAGAGTCAATGGGTAGGGCAGCATTTACAGACATGGTGTCTGATCTCCCTCTTTCCTTTTGACTTAAATGGAACACCAGCAGTTATATTCATCTTGATGTTTCTATAATTTCAAACATTACTGCAGACATGTAATGGCACAATCAAGGAATTTTGACGCTACATGGGAAGTCTAAAGAAGAATGTGCAGAAATTTTGAGTCAATTCCTACACCACAATTGATCCTGCAGGACCCCCACAACCTTTTGGAGGAAACCTACAGTGTAAATTGTACCGGAAAAATTCATTGACGGTCATCCACTCTACTGCATGTCCAACCACTGGGACTGTTGCACTCAGGGACTTGCAGTCTAAAAAGGCACCCAGTGTGAACAACCACGGGGCAATAATTATTTTAATTTTTTCCGCAATTTTCCCGACATTGCAGTCTAAAAACCATAATTATAGTCACTTAAATTGTACCGGGGTGCTGCAGAAGTACAGTTTGACGGATCAAAAGCCTGAAATGGGGTTCAAACAAGAGTCACTACAGTGGCCAAACTGATTGCTAGATTAGATTGTAAACCTGTACTCAGAACCAAACTAAGATAAGCTCATTCCACTTTGATCTGGCTGAAGAAATGTATATTGCAACAATTACAATTGTTCTGTTGTCATTCATTTGTGTCACCAAATCTAGTGAGAGGTTGGGGAAACTGAACACCAATGGCTTAGCCCCAATGCTCTGCATTGAGCAGCAATGTTGGATAAAGTTTCCGCTTGTTCTGTATGATTCCCGTATTGAGAGCATGAGGAAGTTCCGACTCCTTCACAAACTTTAACCTGCTTTGGCTGGCTGGTAATGATGTCAAATACTGGAAATCCTTCTGAATATTCAAATCATGTTAAAAGCAATGACAAAAGGAAATACAAGGTAAAGGTTCCATTATTGTCACATAATAATACATTTAGAATGTAAGATACATGAAATTCTTTAACTTCTGTCGGTTTTCAGAGAGAGATTTGTTGTTCCAGGACATCCACAACTGATTTACTTCCATCAGTTATTTCAGCATCTTGCTGACGAAACTTGCCCCCCTCAGGGTTCTCCAGATGATAACCTCTTTCTTTCAGGTCCCCACAGAGTTCATTTTTGTTTCTTTTATTCCAAGTGAAACATTAGACAGCCAGTCCTCTCCTCTTGCATGAACCACAAGGGCTTTGACGAAGCCGAACCAAGAACTCACAACCCATCTTCCCAATGGGGTTTTCCCACAAGCTTGTCAGCTTGTCCTGTTCCAGTCCCAACTGCTGTTGCTGGCTGTAACACTGTAGAAGTGATCTCTCTCTCTCTCTCTCTCTCTCTCTCTCTCTCTCTCTCTCTCTCTCTCTCTCACTGAGAGAAAAAACTGTTTGACTCTCTCTGCTTGCAAAACAGACAATCTGCAGCTCTGACAAGCTCTTTCATCTGTGGCCTTTTTGTAAACAACATTCCATTAGTGAAGTCTCTTGGGCACTCTCCAAAGCTTCTGGGGCCCCAATATGTCTAGCATTAGCAGAGCTCCAGTATTTCAAATAAGATCTGTTTTAAAGTGTTTGTATGTTACCTACTATAACAATCCTTTCCCAATTTATCTCCCAAAAACATATCTATATACTGTCACAGTACCATAAGGCAGACAGAGAGATGCCACTTTGTCCAGCGCCTCTCACAGAAACCTGCAGCACCTGGTGTTCCTTGGCGGTCTCGCCTCCAAGTACTGACCAGGCCTGAGCCTGCTTAACTTTTCCAAAATCAGATGAAAGCAAGTAAAAAAAATGCAAGAACATTTAAATAAGTTCCAATAATTTAAAAGAATATAAATACTGTAACTTGCCTCAGACACCATCAGCTGTTCATCTTCATTAGATTGATGGGAGAATTCATGTCAGCATGGGATTCGACTTGAGGCAGGGTGTCTTGAGCAGCAAGTGCAGGGGAATTGCTGGGATTTTGCAGAATCAGTTCAGACTCCATGGAAAGCTCAATGCTAAAGCACACTCACAATACTATTGGCAGTAGCTCAGGGCACCTTCTGAACTTTTTAAGCTCAAGCACAAGTCCCAATGTTGCAGGTGTTTCTTTGGGATACAGGGAGAGGTAGGGGTTGAGTCTGTCTGCCGCCAACTGAGGAACTGCTACATTTTCCCAATGCAATGCAGCTCATTCCAATGCAAGACAGGTGTATGTAATATGTGACCAAGTTGTATGTATGTGATATTGTGATGCAAAATAAAAAAAGAAAAATCTAAAAATGTCACGTCAGTCAGGCTGCAGCTGCAGAGAGTGAATAATGATCATTTCCCAAATGAAAGGCTTTTAGATGGAATGAAACTAAGTAGTAATATGGAGGGAAACGGGGAAAGGTTGGAAGGTAGGAGAGAGTAAAGGGGAAAAAAGGCTGAAAATGCATAGAAATTGGATTAAAAAGAAAACAAGAAGTCTCATATAAATGGTAGAAACTGATTCATTATCTGAAATTACCAAGAAAAACACTGAGGCTGCTCATAATCTGAATATCTGTAGCTCATTGTTGAGTTTGGAAAAACAAACTCTGTACATTCAGTTAATCAAGTAATTCTTCAGACTCAATTATTGTAATTTAATACACAAAAGCGCTGGAGAAACTCAGCAGGTCACAGGGCGTCCTTTATATGGCAAAGATCCGTAATCAGAATTTCACCCTGAGCCCTTCATCACCATATGGACAAAAAGCAGACAGGCACCTGAGTAAAGTGATGGAGGGAGGAATATAGGCAAGCAGTCTTGGTGGAGGTGGGTGGGAGGGCAGTACAGAAAAAACAAGCTGGGACGTGAAAGGAGGAGGGACTAGCTCTCTGAATGGAGAGGAAAGGGGGAGCTGGGAGGAAAGGAGGATGAGGAAATAGGAAATGAGAGGAAGACATGGAGGGGCCTAACAGAAACTGGAGGTCAATGTTAATCCGGTTGGAGAGACATGGTTGTGGGTTCAGTAGATTCAGTATAGTTCCCCAAACTTGTGATGAGCTACATGGGGAGCCCGAATGTTTTGATGAATGGGGCAGATCACCTGGATGAAACCACACCTAGAGCTAAAAATAAAATCAGGCAATGTTTGTGCCAGGCGAAGACCACCTCAAATGGAAAAAGCACAGCCACATCTCTTATTGACCTTCACCACCACTGCTGAGCTCCCCTTCATCAGTGGAATTATTGCTGGTGAGAAATTGGACAATTTCTCTGAGGTGTAGCTATGAGAGCAGCTCCCTATGAATGTCCCAGTGGCCGCCCATTTCAATTCCCTGTCCCATTCTTTTGCTGACATGTCTGCCCATACATTACCAGCCTAATCTGGAGGAGGACTACCTTGTCTTCTGTCTGGGGACCCTCCAACTGGATGGAATTAACATCAACTTCTCTAGCTTCCATCTGGGGACCCTCCAACTGGATGGAATTGACATCAACTTCTCTAGCTTCCATTAAATCTGTGTTTCTTAACTTTTTTCTTTCCATTCACAAACCACTTTAAATAATCCCTATGCCATAGGTGCTCTGCGATCAGTAAGGGATTGCTTAAGGTGGTACGTGGGCGGAAAGAACGTTTGAAAACCACTGTTTTACTTGTGCCTAAATAACTCATCATGTGCATGGTTTCATATCTCCAAAGGAAATGGGCCAATGACAAGCAAAATATTTCAGAAACAATTGGGTCTAGAGCAGTAATTAGCAACCTTTCCACCTTTCCACTTATCCAATTAACCCTATTTGACTGTTGGTCTGGACTCCTCCCCCTCCTACTCCAGTCTTTATTCAGATGCCTTCCCGTTTTTTTTCCTTATACCTTGAAGAAGGGCTCAGGCCTGAAAAGTCAGTAATATCTCTTTACCTTGTACGGACATTGTGAGACTGGCTGAGTTCCTCGAAGATTTCAATGTATTTTTAGCTACTGGAGCAGGTCAGGGATTGAATGGGCCATCTCCTGAAACTGATCAACCATCCATATGTTTTAAGTTATGAATGTCGTGGATAATTGACATCTTAAAAATAGTCAATAATCTTTACCCCATTCTCTTGATTGGTGACCAGGATCGAGATTAAATATACATTAGACAATTGGTTGGCTTCATTGGCCAGTGTTCCTTGTTTGCTGTTACGTGTCATGCACATGGAAATATGCAAAGTGTCGGTATTCTATGTTGAAGTGTTTTTATCTACCTTCACTTGCCCCTATCATACAATCTCACGGTACATGCAAAAATCCATCAGGTTATTGCATTTCTGCACCTCAGAATCCTCTTTGATAAGAGTCAGCGGAGCTGTGCATCAAACATGTCTCTTTTTATTGCACAATTATCAGTGGAATGTCCCAAAACAATAAGTAAAGAAAAGATTTCTTTAAAACCATTTGCAATCAAACAGCGATCAATAACAGATTTGACAGATGTAAGAGAATTATGGGGACAGATGAATTAATTAATACAAAATCTGATGAGGTTGGGTCATTAAATTGCAGCACCAAGTAAATTTTTACTTTTAAGATTTTGACAGTGCCCTAGCCTCCCTCCTCCCTCTCTCTCCATTTCCTACACCATCCCCAGAGAGGGAAGTACTAATTGCACAGAGGAAATCCCAGAAGACAACTTACCACACTGTAAGCTCAAGTATTTTATGCCAAGTGAATATTTGGTAGCTCTAAAACTACTGAAGGCTGCACTGCGATTAGCGTGACACTATTGCAGCACCAGCGACCCGGGTTCGAATCTGGAGCTGTCTGGAAGGAGTTTGTCTGCTCTCTCCGTGAGTGCGTGGGTTTTCTCCGGGTGTTCTGGTTTCCTCCCACCTTTCAAAACATACGGGGGTTGTAGGTTAATTGGGCAGCTTGGATTGAAATAAAATAAGTTTTTAAAAATTAATTTAAAATCGCATTTTAATGTATTTAATATCGTCAAAAAACATTAACATAGGATACTCTCCAGCCATTAGCATCATTGGTTTTCTTTTGGACTCAGGGCAATATTCAATATTCATCCTTCAGCCTGTCTATTTTCTGTAATTTCAGTCGATGATCTTGGATGCATTGCTCTTGTTCTCCTCCTCTGTCTGAACTTTCCATTAATCCCAGAAGGAAAAGCTTGACAGCAATTCCTATTTTCTTTTTTTTTTCCCAGAATGAAATCTTCAAAATTCTTACTTTTGGAAGACCTGTCATTTTGCCTCTTTCCCCATTTGGTCAATTTATAGGATAAGATTTTCCAGAGATTAGTTTGAACAAATGCCATTGTCATTGACATTTTAAGAATGTAATGATTTGTTGAGCATCTACAAATATTTCTCTGATGTGCTTGCAATGGTAACATTGAAGCCAGTGCTCCACTTTGTTCAACAACTTACTGGGTCCAAATTTGAGCTTTTGCTGTTCTTAATTTTCAGGTTGAGATTCAGTATAAGTATGTTGGACTATGCAATTATCAAAATTTACAGTAGTTGGTTTGGAAACTAGTGACAAGGGTCAGTTTGAAAAATGCTGACAATCAAAAGCGGCTAACCAATAACTTACACATTTAGCAATTCCAAAACAGTTGCATTAGCATACCTGTGACAGGAGAGGCGTTGCTATCTGAAATACATCGTAAAGGGACCAACATTTGAATGTATCAGTCGGAGTGACAGCCAATATGTAACATCAAGGCACAATGTCCATAGCATAAATTGTAGCATTTATGCAATCTATGTGGCACGAGGGCATTATCCTGCATTTTTATGCACATACATCTTTTGCTAAATATATTTTCTTTTTAAGTAACTCCATTTCCCAGTTTCCTTTCCTTTCCATGCTTTCATGCGGTCCACTCCAAAACATCTGGGTTCAACTAGTGCCTGTGATATCTTGCAAAGAGGGTGGAAAGATGGTTCTTGTACTGACCATCTACCTGAAAGGAAGCAACTTCTCTTCACTACGCGGTGCTTCAGAGATTCAGAAGCTGTCATGTTGGGAAATTACAAACCAATCATTCCACTACACGTGTGATGGAATGCCAACTTAGCCATCTCCTTGGAAGACAAATGAGCACTGCCGCCTGTCAAACCAATTACCATTGCTCTCTTCCCCTGTTATATTTATTAACTTGCCGCTTGCTGTGCATCGTAGGGCTTGGATTTAACTAGGGAATCATAACATTGCCAGTTTTATCAATTCTAACATATACAGTAAAACCCCTATTATCCAGAAAACAAGCAACTGGCAAAAAAAAATTAACAGAAAAGAAATAGGTAAAAATAACGTCAGTTTAAAATTGGCGAACCTCACCGTTAGCAATCTATGTGGCACGAGGGCATTATCCTGCATTTTTATGCACATACATCTTTTGCTAAATATATTTTCTTTTTAAGTAACTCCATTTCCCAGTTTCCTTTCCTTTCCATGCTGGAAAATTCACTTATTTGGCATCTGCCAATTACCGTAAATGCTGGATACCAGGGGCTTTGCTATACATATTGCTTCTTTTTGCAAGGCTGATGTCAAAGGAGCAATACAATGGACTTCGTTCCTGTGTTCGTTTTCATTGTCAAATCTCCTTAGTAGCCAGGTGAATACCTTTGCATTAAGACCAAATGCAAAGCCACAGAAAGCAGTAGCTGGGCGCTTCAATTGTGAGGATGACCCTATTGCCTCAGGGGTTTTCACAGGAGATAAATTCAGAAGAGGGATTCATTATGATGCCATGCCCTCAACATTTTACCGAAACCAGCAACCTTCCCTTCACAAACCTAACTATAACACTGTTAAATTGAGCCATCCATTATCTTCCAGCATTCCAAATAAAATGGATAATGTGCTTGGCTATAGTTTCACCATATAAAGATATACCAACTTCTTCTGAGTTTTATCAGAGGATTGAAACAATGTGAATTATATTAAATCCAGGTATATTCCACGTTGAATATAGGATGAAGCAAACATTTTTATGGACTGTCAACCTTTCCCAACGTCAAACCTGGAGCAAAGGTTGAAGTGATCGAGTTACTATATTCAGCTGAGGAGAAAATGATTCAACAACATTAGGAGAAACTCACTTTAATTTTAATAGTAGATTATTTAAAAAGGTCAGGTGAAAGGCTAAACCTGGAAGGGAATGAAACCTGATCGTAAAAAGAGTGATGTTCAGTAAAATTTCATCTCAATCTCTTAAGACGAAGCACCCTCATTTCAAGCAACGTACATGCATGTGTTGAGACATTGAAAAATATGCTAAATCTTGTCAGGTTACGAGGCACAAGAATCAGGGCCAAATGATTTAAAATACCCAAGTAAGTTAGATTTCCTCTTCTTGCACAGGGGTGAATCAGTTCTTTGGGGATCACATTCCATGATTTGGACATTTGTTATTGGTTCAGGATGCACGATCATCAGTCAAACTCTTTTCGTCTCTGCAACATTGTGTTTCGGGTGAAATCTCATTCCACAGTAATCTGCTCCATTTCCGTAAAATGCACCAACCAATGACCTTGAGAATACGAAAGTCTCTTCGTCTAATGCAACACAACTTGCGACCCCTCAGAGCCACAATGACATGATTCCAACGGTCACTCTTTTGTAAAATAGTGCAGTCACATATAGAGCATTTAAATTTGTCTTATTTTTGTTGCTCAATTTTTTTTTTAATTATAACAACGAGACTGAAAATTTCTACTTGAGGCAAGTGATAAAATTTAACATCAGAAAATACACACAAACAGCTATGTAGTATAGAATTAAATCTCACCAAACTTTGGTTAGAGCTTGAAGCCAGAACCTGTCTGACAAATGCAAGCTTAAGGAGGTAGACACACATGTAGCTGAAACATTAGTTAGTGTTGGGTTTTCTTTCTCTCTTTATGTTTATTTACCTAAAATAAATTTCAACCCATTTACAATTACATGTAGACGCACAATTACACACGCACACGTGCACCCACACACACATACACACACATGTTCTATACATGCCCTCTATACATATGTGTGTATGTGCTATGCATATATATATAGATACACACACATACACACGTATATATAAATGCGTACATAATACATAAATACGGTCAGTAACTCAAACAAATCAAGGAAATGTAAATGCCAAGCTTTCTTTTTGTTTCCCAGCCTTGTGGGTTCATGGTGTAAATTTCTTTAATAGAATCATTATATTTCAAAAAATATTCACTAATGTTAATCCTTAGCTTAGGAAGCAGTAGAAAAAAAAAGCTTGAAATGATGTACATCTGCAAAATAGGCCAAATCGACCACCTTCTGTGCCATGTTGCTTTAAACACCTGCTTCATGCTGACTGTAAAAGGTGATGTGGGTACTGGGCTGCAAGCTCTTCAATTAATCAGGGATCGCTGTTTCGACCACAAATATAGCTTTTCTTTATCTGTGCGATATTTAAACTATTTGCATCTCACTTTAGCAGGTGACAGAAATCTGTAATGTTTTTTCTTGCGGCTTTTTTTTTGCTAACGTCAATGTCTCTGCCTCCATGCATTTCATAGGAAATGAGTAAAAACACCGTGATCTGTGCACATCAGACAATGTTTCTTAAAAAAAATGCACAGACATTCATTTGTTCAAACATGTCACACCCTGGATCACAACAAAGTCCTTGCAATATCTAATTTTTTTTTAATATTTTGGCAAATCTTTGATTATAAATATTGGAACCAGTAAAAAAGGTAGCTTTAAATTGAACTATGTACAGCCTTGTACAGACATGCATTTGTTATACTAGTGTATAGGATTTTGCGTAGGGGTTGTTCCCTTGTTTCAAGTGACCGCGATTGTCCAGTAGTGATTCCTGGGAGCTGCTCAGTTTGGGAGCTTTGTCACGGTCTGCTCCCTCCCTCTGAGGTAACGTCGATGTGGTGTTTGATTGCCATTGCTGCGTGTCCCTGCTGGCTGCTTCCATTGGGATTGGCTCCATGACTTGTGTGCGTCTCATGGTGCCCCTCCTCTGTGGCTCCAGGCAGGCATGCCCTTGACCAAGGTCTCTGCTTGGACCCGCTATGCCTCTGTGAATCAGGAAGTCCACCCTCAGGTATGGAGGAAGATGCATAAGGTCACCTGTGTAGACAATCAGAATGAATCATTCTTGAGCACATACAGGCCAGTTACGGAAACCTAAGCCAAGTAATAGATGGGTCTGTTTAATTTCAAAGTGAAATAATTAAATGTGGCCTTTCTATGGAGCAAAAATGACAAATGCTGACTTGTTTTGCTTTGTTACAAAGTATTAAGCACTTCCTGGCTCACATCACACTCTAATGTGATTTTCTGACGGTTATTCTATTTCTTGTGTGATATCCTTTTAGATAAATGGAGGGGGGGTGGAATTTAAGCAGGTAGATACTAGAGCAGTGGTTCTCAACCTTTTTCCTTCCACTCACATACCACTTTAAGTATTCCCTCTGCCATAGGTGCTCTGCGATTAGTAAGGGATTACTTAAGGTGGTTTGTGGGTGGAAAGTTTGAAAACCACTGTTTTAATCGTTCCTCATTGACTCATTATGTGCACGGTTTCATAACTCAAAAGGAAATGGGCCAATGACCATTTTTCTTAAGCAAAATATTTCAGTAACAATTGGGTCTTGAGGAGTGATTCTCAACCTTCCCTTCCCAAATGGTAAAATAGCAAAGCATGAGATGTGGATCATTCTTTTTCAATGAGTTGTAATAAGCCTGTGTCTTCATCTAATGTTATATTGGAAGTAGTTTCAATGGAGTGTTGGTGTGAGGTAGAGAAGGGTTAGTTTGTTGAGTAGGTTTATATAGGTTGGCACAACATCATAGGCTGAAGGGCCTGTACTGTGGTGCAAAGTTTTATGTTCTATGAACTTGATGCCACGACGATTCGTGGTGAGCAAAAGAAGAGAGGGCAGATGCTGGAACCTGGAGCAAAATGAGTATATGCTGGAGTTAGACTGCAATCCAACTAAGATGTCCCATATTTAACATTCATCTTTTTAGATTCCTCCACATTACCAATCATCTCCTTATACCCAATGATCCTTTCCAAGAGACCAGCTCAACCATTTGTGCAATTCATTGAAAGTTACCATTGAAACTACATCCAATATAACATCAGATGAAGACACAATGAGATAGACAACAGACTCGCCAAGGCAAATAGCGCCTTTGGAAGACTACACAAAAGAGTCTGGAAAAACAACCAACTGAAAAACCTCACAAAGATAAGCGTATACAGAGCCGTTGTCATACCCACACTCCTGTTCGGCTCCGAATCATGGGTCCTCTACCGGCACCACCTACGGCTCCTAGAACGCTTCCACCAGCGTTGTCTCCGCTCCATCCTCAACATCCATTGGAGCGCTCACACCCCTAACGTCGAGGTACTCGAGATGGCAGAGGTCGACAGCATCGAGTCCACGCTGCTGAAGATCCAGCTGCGCTGGATGGGTCACGTCTCCAGAATGGAGGACCATCGCCTTCCCAAGATCGTATTATATGGCGAGCTCTCCACTGGCCACCGTGACAGAGGTGCACCAAAGAAAAGGTACAAGGACTGCCTAAAGAAATCTCTTGGTGCCTGCCACATTGACCACCGCCAGTGGGCTGATAACGCCTCAAACCGTGCATCTTGGCGCCTCACAGTTTGGCGGGCAGCAGCCTCCTTTGAAGAAGACCGCAGAGCCCACCTCACTGACAAAAGGCAAAGGAGGAAAAACCCAACACCCAACCCCAACCAACCAATTTTCCCTTGCAACCGCTGCAATCGTGTCTGCCTGTCCCGCATCGGACTGGTCAGCCACAAACGAGCCTGCAGCTGACGTGGACTTTTTACCCCCTCCATAAATCTTCGTCCGCGAAGCCAAGCCAAAGAAGAAAAAGAAGAAAAAAAAAAAAAAAAATTGAAAAAGAATGATCCACATCTCATGCCTTGCTATTTTACCATTTGCCCTTCAACTGTGACTTTTGACTATTTCATCTTGTGGATTCAATCAAAATACCCTGCAATTTTTATTCACACTTCTATTAAACTTCTCCTGAATCCTAGAAAACATTTTCAGCCTCTTCAGTTAATCTACACTCATTTCTTCTGTAATCGTTGCACCAAATCTCTTCTGCACTCCCTTCCCAGTTTTCCTAACCAGGCGAAGTTATGGATTGGTTCCCTTCATGGTCTTTTACCACTTGCACTGACCATTACATGAAAGATTCAGTGAAGCTGCAGTCAACTAAAATGAAAATAAATTCTGATTTTTTTTTTACAGAGCTTTCAGCTCCTCAGTGGTCTTGATAGGGTGGATGTGGAGAAGATGGTTCCTCGTGGGAGAACGTAGGATTACAGGTCACTGTTTTACTGTTTTAAAGTATGGTAGTGGTCATTTAAGATCGATATTAGGCAGCTTTTCTCCTCCCTGAGGGTCTTTGGAGGTCTTTTCCTTAAAGAGTGGTGGAAACAGAAAAATAAAGTGAAAGAATCATACACAATGGAAACAGGCCTTTCAGCCCCTTGAGTCAGTTCGTACTGTAAAGCATACATTTTACTTTATCCTAGCACATTTGGGTCCTGGGCAAAGAATTGGGAATGTACAGAAATTTCAGCTGCATTTGCTCACATCCCAGTAACAATTACCCATCAGCTTATTAATGAGAAAACTTCAGGATGTTGTCTGGATTGGAGTACGTGTCCCATGAGGCAAAGTTTGCAGAACGAAAGCTTTTCTCTTTGGAGCGAAGAAGGATGAGAGGTAACTTAATAGAGGTTGAGAAGATTATGAGTAGCATAGATGGGGTGGACAGCCAGCACCTTTTCCCCAGGGCGAGAGTAGCAAACACCAGAGTACACGATGAGGAGAGGAACGTTTAAGGGAGATCTCGGGATAAGTTTTTTTTAACACAGAGAGTTGTGGGTGCCTGAAATGCATTGTCAGGGATGGTGGTGGAAGGTGGAACAATAGTGACATGTAAAAGACTCTAAGTCAGGCACATGGACACAAGAACATTAGAGTAGTATTGGTGTGAGGTAGGGAAGGGTTAGTTTGTTGAGTAGGTTTATATAGGTGTGGAAGAAATTTGCCAAATGGAAAGATACTGTAGATGGCAGAGTAACACTTAAAGGTTCTCCTTATTGATCCAGAGATCAACAATAGGTTGGCACAACATCATAGGCTGAAGGGCCTGTACTGTGCTGTAAAGTTTTATGTTCTATGAACTTGATGCCACGACGATTTGTGGTGAGCAAGGGAAGAGACTGCAGATGCTGCAAGCTGAAGCGAAAAAGCAATCTGCTGGAGGAACTCAGTGAGTCGATCAGCAGCAGGGAGAGAGAGAGAGAATTGTCAGCATTTCAAGTCAGAACCCTTCATCAAAATAGGTGAAGGGCTCCAACCCAAAGCGCGGACCATTTGTTTAATTCCCCAATGCTGCTCGGCCTACTGAGGGGCACCAGCAGATCGGTTTATCAGTAAACAGCATGAATCCACCAATGGTGCTCATATAAGGGAAAATCTACCTCTCTTTTTCTCTCTCGTCAGCCTTCACTGATCCTTTCTCTGTCCCTTTTGACTTGACAATGTAATTAAGATGAATTAACTCATCAGTTATTATTTAAGGTTATAACGTTATTCCTAGTTTGTAACCCACTGAACCTCATAGAATTGGCAAATAGATGGCTGAGTTAAATAGATAAAGCTTTTCTCTCTTCTCCTCTAATTTAGTTATGATATCATATTAAATATTAGCAGAGAAGAGGGTATAAATCAGCCAACATATCACCAGGTTTGTACTGGGTGCATAATTAAATAATAACAATAGCATTTGCTGAATCTGGAACAAATGGAGGGAACACATCAATTAACAGTTCAAACATTTAAACTTGGAAATTATCTTAATAAAAGATGAAGGAATGATATTATTAATGTGTCATAGGAGCTGCTAGCTTTCCACAAAATATCTGAACACAATCTACTTCATGTATATTTTAGGAGAGCTGAAGATCCCATTCAGGCTGCCTCTCTCCCCCGTTTCAACATGATACTTTACTGCGAAATGAACACAAACATTTCAGAAGCCATTAGACCTCACCTCGGTGCTGACATCCAGGACAATGTCAAATATCCAAGAACGCAACCCAACCAGTACTTTTTGCTGTCTCAGCTGCGAAGGGAACGAATGCTGATAGGAAGGCCCTCTCATCTCGAATCACTCACCTGAAATGCGTCGCCTTGAACCCCTTTTTCATTAATTTCTTAACTAAAAAAAAACCCTCTTCCTGCTCTTCATCGGTGGGCTTGATTGAGAAAATATACGGGAGCGGCTGACAGATCTAAGTGAAAATGGTGCTCAACTGATCGTCGAAAACATGCGCAAACCCAAACCGTGACTAAAGAAACAAATGGTGCATGAGGTGGGGGGATGCAGTGAAACACAAAAGTCTGTAGAGGCTTAATCGCAGTCAAAACACAGCAATGCTGGAGGAACTCAGCCGGTCTTGTAGAGTCCATAGGATTCCTTGCGGAAGGCTTCAGGCTCAGAACGTCAGTGATGTATCTTGACTTCCTACGGACATTGCCAGGCTGGCTGAGTTCCTCCAACGTTTCTCTGTTTTTCAGCAATGATAGAAGTCTCAAGGTGCCTCATAGGTACTTCATATTATCAAATTGATGTTAACAAGAGAGATGCGCGAGGACATATTCAAATAAATGATCACAGCTTGATTTTAAGGTTGGTACATTTTATGATTAACCAACTTCAAGAGTCTACTAAAGGAAAAGATAAATTTCAAGTTCAGGGAGTTTCTCCTCATCATATCACTTTTTTTTGTTCAGACACAGCAGGCCATTCATCCCACTGAGTCTATGTTGGCCCTCCAACCTTATAAGCCTCCACTTATTCACAATACACAGGAGTGATGGAGGAACATGCAGCATCTGTAGGAAAGTAAAGGGGACCCAATATTTGGGCTTGGGCCCTTCGTCAGGTACAAGACAAAAAAAAATAGGCAGACAATTGAGGAGGAGAAGTGGAGGAGGGAGAAAGGGGAAGAGGGAGGATACGGGCTGGCAGGTGGGAGGGTGGAAGACAAAATGTGAGAAGTGATGGGGAGGGATAGTTCTTTGAATGGAGAGGAAAGGGGTGGAGAGCTGGAGGAAAGAAGACAGAGGGATAGGGAAAGAGAGGGAGACAGAGGAGGGGCCTCGGAAACTGGAGAAGTCCATGTCAATGCCATCTGGTTGGAGAGTGCCAAATATTATGGCAGGGCTTGAGGCCATGGGCAGACATGTCAGAGTGGCAATGATATGTGGAATTAAAATGGCTACCCGCAAATATGATTCTGTCAAACACCTCATTAAAGATCATGTAAATCACATCTATGACCTTGTTCTCATTGATGCTATTTGTTACAGGTACTCCCCGACTTACGACCGAGATTGGGACCGAAGGATCGATTGTATCTCAAAATAGACGCAAGTCAGAATTTTGTCCACGTGCATGGAGTACCATGCAAAAGCAAACTTTTAAACCAAATATTGTATTTGACAAACTATAACAGGGATACAGGGCATGTAAGAGCCAAAATGTGCATACTTACTTTGTTAGTCGGCACCCCAGGGTCCAGAAGCTTGGCGTGGCCACCTTGATTCCTGTGTGTATGTGCGACTCTTCGGTTGGTGCATGCGTGATGGGTTCGCACATTGGAGGTCAGTTGATGCATGCGAGAGTTAAGCGCCCTGGCGATATTGAATTTGCGCCCTTAACTCTCGTGCATGTGGCAACCGAACTCCAGCGCTGCGTATGCACCAGCCAAAGAATTGCGCACGTGCACAGGAATCAAAATGGCCACACCCAGCCTATGGACCCAGGGGCGCCGACTAACAAGGTAAGTACACACATTTTGGCTGCATCCCTGTTATAGTATGTTAAATACAACATAAACTGCATAAATTTTATATTTTTTCTTATATATTTTTTTTTAAATTTGGTCACGTGCGGATGGACATAAGTCGCATAGGTCATAATTTGAAGAGTACCTGAAATTCTTTCAATATGGTTAGAAAGGATCTGTCCTTAACCAAGCTGCCTTGACTGCTTTTGCTTAGTCCCTGCAGTTTCAAGAATTAGCAATAAAATTCCAAGTCAAGATAAATTTGTGACTTGCAGGGTTAAACTGCAGGTCGTGGCAAACCCATGAACCTGCTGCCCTTTTCCTTGAGGGCAGTTTTTGGGAGATGTTGTCAAATTAGCCACACATCCTGTTATTACCCAAGCCTATGATGCACCTGTATCGGAGGAGGAGCGCGCTCAGAAGAGATAGGCCATATAATTATAACTCTTCTTCATCTGAGTTCCTAATTGCCATTTTGAAGATTATGTAAAATCTGAATCACCACAGTCTGAAAGAACAGCTTTGCAACCGTTCTCCTGCCAAGTGGAAGCTGAGGCTTGAAAGACGGATGCGGGAGGAAGTCTACAGTCAATCACTGGTCAACCACGGCAACTCAACAGGGGCTCTTTAGAGGTAAAACCTGAAAATGCTGTATGCTGAACAGAATCTGAAATGGGGAGGAATGAGGAAGAAAACTGATGAAACCTCATCGACCAGAAATACTGTCTTTTTTTTAACTCTCACCAACACTATATGCATGACCTGTGGAGTTGTCTAGTATCTTTTGATTATATTAACATTTTCAAGCACATACAAATTTTTGCTTTTCAATGATAGGGTTGAGGAAATTCATCCTGGGAACAGTACAGATGAGAACCTGTGCACGTAAGGATAGATTAACTGCAGCAGACTGTACTGCAGAGCCTCTGGCAGAGCGTGAATATTAACATTGCAGCACTGCTGGACAATAGGTGATATATATGTGGAATTAACTAGCTTGATTTATATGGATTCATCTTGGACTTTGCTTCAGAGAAAAGATCGGGGGTGGGGGGGTAGAAAGATCAAAATCAAATACATGTTTTAAATGACAAAAAGAAAATGAATAAAGTAACTTGTCAAAAAATCCAATTGTGCAGTTACTGGCCTACTGCTAGCACAGACTGATTCCATGGTTGAGAATGACTTACTGAACTAATGTACATACTGAACATGAGAGAACAAAATTTTAAAAAATGGAAATACTCGATAGGTCAGGCAGCATCTGCTGAGAGAGTTAACAGAGATAATGGTTCAGGTTGAATGCCTTTCACCACTTCCTGACCTGCTGAGTGTTTCCTGCATATTTCTTCTATAATTTCTTGGTGAGAGTGAAATGTGTTGACAGGTACCTCTTCAGATATCTGAGAGCAATAGAACAATGATCTAATGAACTGCAAATCGGCCATTCTCAACCTTTTCTTTGGCTATGGGCCCTCTTCCCTGTCAAGCAGCCAAGTTTAGATGGTTCCTTCCATACTTCTACTGATGACATTTATGATTTCAGTCCGGGCTTCAATGTGCTGAATATTTTCTTTTTAAACATGTGAAAGCATATTTTTAATACTTTTGGCTAAAGAAAGCTACATATTGAAATATACTTCCACTTGGATTCAATTATATTTTTTCAGGATTTAGATATAACTAGTTTCTTAGTCCCATGTAGAAACCTTAAATCCAAACTCAAACAACCCGGACTCAACATTTCTAATCTTCCACATTAAGCAGAAAAGCTTCCGTCTATACAGTGATTATCACAATTTTGGGCTGCACTAAAATGTTTTACAATACAGAGAAGGATATTTTGAAGGTGCCAACGTTGTTAATGCAATTAAATTCAGCTGCATATTTGAACGTATTTAGAAATAAGAAGCAAATTTATTTCTATTTTTCTAGTTGGGTTTAAATATTGGCAAAGATGTTGAGGAGAATGACAATGTTTTATAAAATAATTGTCTGGAATTTTTACACCCCTCTCAGGGCTGATTGAATTTTGCTTCTCACCTTAAAAAATAAGGATTTCTCTAATAGCAGAGTGCTCCCCCAGTATGATGTGAAATATTTTGTACTCAGGTCACTAGGTGGGATTTGAAACCTTGATTTTTGACAAAGACTCTTGGTATCTGGCTGCTCCCTCCTTCTATCACTTCTCAGCAATTTTCTCTTCTATCCTCCCATCTATATCCACCTGTGACCTCTTATCTGTCAGCCTGTGGTCCTTCCTCTCTGCAATCATCTTCTACCCCTCCTTTTTATTCAAGTCAAACCTATTGTCATGGCACAAATACAATCCAATGAAACAGTATTCTCTGGTCCTCAGTGCAAAACACCCACACACACAACCAGTTATAACACACATACAGATAATGCATATGAAGGATAAGTATTTATATCTACAAATAAATATTGCATCATGAATATAAGAGTCTCGGTTGGTTAGTGTGAGGAGTTCCTTTGGTTGTTCAACATTCTCACTGCTCATGCGAAGAAGCTGTTCCTCAGCCTGGCGGTGCTGGCTCTGATCCTCCTGTATCTCTTCCCCAATGGGAACAGCTGAAAGATGCTGCATGCAGGGTGGAAGGGGTCCTCAATGATTTCGTGCAGCCTCTTCAGTCAACGATCCCAGTAGATCACATTGATGGGAGCAGGGAGACACCAGTGATCCTCTCTGCTGCTCTGATGGTCCTGTGGATTGACTCTGCAGCAACCGTACCTCACTGTGATGCAGCCTGTTAGGATGCTCTCGATAGAGCTACTGTAGAGGGTTGACATAATAGTGGCCGGGAGCCTTGCCCGTTTCAGTCCTCTCAAAAAGTGCAGTCGCTGTTGCACCCTCCTGACAAATGAGGAGATGTTGTGTGTCCACGAAAGGTTTACTAGTTAAGTGAACTCTAAGGAACTTGGTGCGTCCCACGCTTTCCACTACAGAGTTGTTGATGTGTAGTGGAGGGTGGTTGTTCCTATTCAGGTGGATGCCTGCTTTTTTCCTCATGGTTTGATGAAGGGATCAGGCCCATGTAATGGAAGATTCTAACTGTGTTCTTTTTTTTCACTTTTGCAGCTTTTGCTTCTGCAAGGCTGAGAACCTGCTTGTTTTTAGAATCAGCAGACATAAGCTAAATTCCACCACGGGGACCAGAGATGCAGTTATCTGAAGAAAGGACATCTGTGTACATCTGTGTATCTTCCTGCTTGTTTTGGTCACAGACTGTCAGAGGCCTAGCCTTGATGCAAAATAAACCATTGTATTCAAAGTGATAAGCTGAAAATTATGTTATTCAATAGAAGCCTAGCATGCTAGCTTGCTCGCTTATCTTTCTTGCTGTGCTGGGAATAGGTGCTTGGGTAAGCAGTTTTTGGGTAATATAAGCCATGGTCCCGCTGCTGAAGATAGGAGACTCTCCGAGAGGTGGCAACATCTCTCAGCAAGAAGAAGAACTTCAAGAGTCCAGCCAACGTTCCGGTCGGGGGAGGTGGAGAAGCTGCTACCGGCGCCCTGACAACCTACTACAAGTGTGCAGTCATTGCCTCGCTTCGGCAGTTGGGACCAGTCCAAGCGTTGATAAGCATAGTTGGGAAGGGCTTGCATATTGTAGTGTGAAATCAGCTTTTGAATTTGTAATAAACATTTGTATAATGGGGGACGTGGCAAGATGGCGTAGAGTCTAGACGTGTAATCTCGACCTCTCTGGCCAGACTTTTTAGAACCTATTTTTAACTCTTTGTTTTCAGGTTTAAATTTTTTTAAACTTAGTTTAAAGTATCAAGGAATTGTTATGACTATTAATGGTAAAAAGATTAAACCTCAAGTACAGAAGAAACTACATTTTCGGAGTGTTGAAGATTTAGGGCCTAAACAGCCTGCTACAACTTCAGGTTTGCTTTCTTTCAAGCCTAATCTACAGAGATTGCCTGTGGGAGCTGAAAAAATGACTACTAGTCACCAGGAGAAGGACATCGCTGGAATTACCCGTTCTCAGGAGGAAGGTGCGTGTGCCCCCGATGTGGATCCTGATTTTGGCAGCCTGCTGACTTTAACGGAAGGGGCACGCAAGAAGACGACTCCATTGCTTCAAATGTCTCAGGAAGTACTCCAATCTGAATATCTTGATCTCTTCCGTGAGTTTTTGCAACAACAACGGGTTGCGGGGGGGAGACCAGTATCGACCCCCTGAGGAAGTCGGGGTGCCGTCGTTTGGAGTCCAGACCCGCAGTAAAACTGTTAAACTGCCTGTTGTTGAGATGCAGCAGGAGCTGCAGTTACCTGGTTCTGCCACGACGCAAGAGAAAGCAGGGCTGAGCTTTTCTGAATTACAATGTAAACAGCTAAGCCTTATCATTCAGCCGATGCTGAATGAAATGTCTCAGAGGCTCAGTTTGGAACTGGATACAGTTAAAATATGTATGGAAGCATCTTGTGAGGATTTTAAACAATTTCAGGCTGATTTTTTGAAATGTCAACAACAAGTGGCTTCTAATACAGAAAAAGTGTTGGAGGTGGAAAAATCCGTTACAGAATTGCGAGAACGTGAGAGGGAGTTAGAGAGGAAAGTAGATTATTTGGAGAATCAAAGTAGAAGGAATAATGTGAAGATTGTTGGTTTGCCAGAAGGTATGGAAGAACAAGACCTTCGTTTTTTAACCAAATGGATTCCACAAATAGTGGGGCAGGAATTTTTCTCTGGAGGTCTGGTATTGGAAAGAGCTCATAGAGCCTTAAGAAGAAGACCTCTGCCTGGTCAACCACCGAGACCCGTGATAATTCGATGTTTGAATTATTTGGACAGAGAAACGATACTTCGTTTAGCAGTGCAAAACGTGAGACAATGACAAGCTCCGTTAATGATTCAGAATAGTAGAGTTTTTTTCTATTCTGATTTGAGTCAAGAGGTTATTCAGCGTCAGCGTCGATTTAATCCAGTTAAAGAAGTTCTGTGGCGTAAAGGTTAGAAGTCTACTTTTCGCTATTCGGCAGTGTTGAAGGTGCTTTGTGGAGACTTTCAATCTCGGTTTTTTTGAGAATGAGCGTGAAGCAATGAGTTTTGCTGACTCGTTGTCAGATGTAAGAGGACAAAGACGTAGCCCACCATTGTCTCCTAAAGAAAAATCTGGTTGTTCTGGAAATGGAAGAAATGGCAGAAATGGGAGAATGGAAAGAGTCCGTTTCCTTGAAATGGGGTCACCGAGTCTGGAATTTCTTGGATGAATAGAAGAACTTTTTTATTTTTATTTTCTTTTTATGTCATTATGATATCTTGTTGTTATTCTTTGTTTGGCTGGGGAGGGAGAAATTTGCTCTATGTTCTACTAGTCATCAGCCACTGGTGGGTGATCCACACCCAACTTTTGTTTAGGGATTACTACCTTTTGGTAGCTTTTTGGGGTTTTTTTTTTCATTTTATCTTTTTTTAAATTATTTTCATTTTATTTAGACTTTAATTTGTGGTTTCTTTTTCTCCTATTGGAGGGCCTATTTACGTTGATCTGAGTCTTTATATATTGATATAGTTTTTAGTAATATTAGTGGATATGTCAAAGTTGAAGTTTGCTACTTTTAATGTTCGGGGTTTAAACAATCCGATTAAGCGTAAGCGGTATTTTTATCAAGTTCGATCTTTGGTAAAACATATGTTTGGTAGAGATATGATTTTACCTGAAATGATTAAATTTGAGACTTTTGGCATAATGAGATGAAATATTGTTTAATAATGGAAAAAATTACATATGTTTCATGGATAATTATAGTTTTTTTATTAATAGGTGGTTGTTATATTCAGAATATTTACATTTTGATTTATATTGACTAGATTTTAATATGTATGCTTTACTTTATTTTTTTCTTTTTTCTTTATGGCTCTCCTTAAGAGAGTTGGCTAAAAGAGGGGGGGGAGTTTCTTTCCTTTTTTTTTCTTTCTTTTTTTTAATATATATAAAATATAACATTCATGCTTTGTTTATTGTTATATATGTTACTTATTATCTGTATTTTGAACAAATAAATAAAGTTTAAAAAAACATTTGCATTTGTACAATCTGAACTGCTCTTGGTGTGTGTGTCTATTTTCTTTCGGTTGCTCAAACACTGTGACCAATCTAAAATGAACAAAGTGAGAGGTACAAGTTTACCCAGGACAGCCCGAAATATTGTTTATCCTTCCTATTGATGCTGCATGACCTGCTGAGTTTCTCCAGGACTTTTGTGATTAGTGCAAGAAAATTGGGAATACTTCATGGTCTCCTGAAATTCATTCCTTGTGGAATATTTAACCAGCAAATTCAGTGCTATGGTTAGCGCAACACTATTATACCACCAGTGACCTGGGTTCAAGTCCTGTGCTGTCTGTAAAGAGTTTGTACATTCTCTCCATGACTGTACAAGTTTCCTCTGGGTGCTGCAGTTTCCTCCCACGTTCCAAAGACATAGTGTGTTAGTAGGGTCATTGGTCACATGGCTGTGTTTAGGCAGCTGAGCTCTTGGGGCGGAAGGACTAGTTACCATGCTATATCCTTAAATAAAAAAAAATAGAAATTTTCCCCCCCATTAATCTTGAACTTGAGGCTGAGAGATCAATAGGTACTTTGAAGGAAGAGATCAGAGATTGGGCAGAAGAAAAGAAACAGATTGGTTGACGTAGTGCAAATTATTTCACATCAGCTTTTTACATGGCTAATGGATGTATTCTCTCATCTTTTTCTAAAACTAAAATGTGTCTACAGTCATTTAAAGTTGTGATAAAAGGGTTAATCGATTTTAGAACAAAAGTTTGAGAAAAGGGAATGCTGATCCCTGAGTGATACGTGGATTAACAACACACTGAAAGCATTTTATATATGTTAATACAGCACCTTCAGCCTATTGTAAACTCTTGAGTCTACATTTATTTCTCAGAATGGTCGTTGGATGATTACTTGTTGCCTCTGGTGGGTTAGCCCCCAGCTGAATGAATGAGTTGAATGAATCAAGGTGTTTGAGAAGCACTGTGTCAGAGTGTTGGAGGAGAGGGCAGATAGGGATGTACAGAGCAACTTGTCAGGTGTCAGAACGCTCTTGCGATCCTTGCAATCCAAATGGTTATTTTTGTAAAAGCGGGTGCCTGAATAATTTTGACCACAACGAATCAAATGTGTCTTATTACAAGAGAAATGTTGAAAATATTCAAGAAAAATATTCAGCCCAAATATTATGGGATTTTACAATCTCAGCCACCAGAACTGGAATGCAGGAAGGAACACAGGAAGAGGATGTTACCATTCACCCAGGGCAAGGGGGTGATAACTTGACTTGGTTATATAATCATGAACACCTGTGCCAAACAGAATTTATCAATCTCCGTACTGGAATTTTTAATTGACAGTGAACCTACAGGAAAAGGTTAAGGCTTTGATTTAACTACAGGGTAATGTGCAGCACTGAAGCTTCTCCAGTGTCACATTGGAGTGGTTATCTAGGCCAGTTCCTCCCGGTTTCCTGATTCAGAGGCCATAGGTCTATTTAATGGAACCAAAGGCAGAACTGATAATGCCATGAACATCCACCAACATGGATCTTCAAATACCTTTTGTTTTTATTTAAAAAATTTTTCGGGATGTTGCCGGCATTTTTTGCCTATCCTCCTTTACCCTGGAAAAGATGATGATGATCCATTTACTGGAAGCAGACCAGGGATTTGGTGAACGCATTCCCGCAATGGTCAGGAGTTCCAGGATTTAGACTCACAGACAAGGGAGGAATGGCAGTGATTTGGAACGGAACCTATGGAGGGTGTTGTGGGGGGGGGGGGGGGGTGATCCCCCGAATATGCTGCCTCTGTGGTCACGTTCATGGCAGATGTTGCGAAAGTAGATGTAATGCTTTGACAAGGGGAACCAGAACTCATAATTTTGAACTCAGTGAATAGTCAATGAAGGTGCACTCTGATGGGGTAGGGGCACATTTCAACAACTACCTTCAAAAAGGAATGGGAATAAATACAAAAAAAATGTTGGGATCTGTGGAGTGGGAGTAATTCTTCATCTAAATAGGTTGGTGATGGAAGAATCAGAATGGGAACATGAGAGAGATGGGTTACATGGGAAAATGCATTCATGGGATTGCTCTAAGATGTGGTATAGGCTCGATAGGCTGAATATTTCTTCTTCTATTCTAAGGGAGTGTGAGACCAATGTAAACTTGATGGATGGATGGACCTCCCTCTATGCTGCATTACTGGAATGCAGGATGTTTTCCACAATACCCCTTTAAAATCATCCAAAAGATGCCTCTTCTGGAAATGGAGAGCTTCCTCCAGGCTCAGCTGTGAACCAGAACAGGTTAGAATCTTGTCTGCACTGACCGAAGGCAATCATCTTCCACTCAGGTGGAAGGATTCCACTCCTGAACTCTCCTTAGAACAGTAAAAGATCTAAAGGGGGGAGAAGCTTTCGGATAAATTTGATAGGGGAAATAAGGATAAATGGTTCCACTAACACAAGGGCCATTGACCACAGCACATGGATTCCTGGTAAACGGATTCCTGGTAAATGGTAAACACTTGCAATGACTTTCCTTATGCAGGCTGAATGCTCAGAAGAAGAAAATTCGGCCGTAACATTCAGGCAACTGTGAGGCATATACAGTGAAATGGCACAGGCCACATGGACACATAATCAATTCACTTTCTGTGCACTTCTAAATAACCAGAAGCTTAAGTGGGGTCACAATACGATTTGGATTGAAAATCCACACAGACAGCTGAAAACACAGTATCTTTCAGCTGCTCTCGTTGGGAAAGAGAAGCAAGAAGATCAGAGCCAGAACCACCAGGCTGAGAAACCGCTTCTTCCCACGGGCAACGAGACTGCTTGAACGGCTGGTGAAATGCTCACCAAACCATCTGCGACTCAACTATTTATTAAACAATGATATTTAGCTATTTTAATATTTGTGTATCGTTTGTCTGGATGCGTGTTATATCTGTATGTACATTTGAATGGTTTTGCACCGAGGACCAGAGAATGCTGTCTCGTCGGGTTTTGCTTGTATAATCGGATGATGAAAAATCTTAAACTTGTTCTTGAAAACATGGGTAGAAGCAGCTCAGGATGGGGTGAAGCAAGCAAGATTGATAGGCGGTTCAAAATATCTGGAGTCGTGCTGACTAATGACATCTCCGTGCCTGGATATTCTCACTGCTCTGGGGACATTGATCTGCAGAAAGAGCTATCATTAGTTTTACAGGCAGAGAGTGGAATGCCTGAGGTTGGAGTTATATTCACAGTCTCTGCTGCATGACTGAGTTTAACAGCACTAACATGACCAAAGCAGAAAAATGCATGAGCAAAGCCAAACTATTCTTCATCCCTTTTTCCCCAGGCTAGTCCCACTGCTCAGAGCCTTCCCGCAAAATAAGTCCTTGGCTCAAATGAGTGGCTGCCTGTTAAATTATTAATTCCCATTGGGCTTATTGATCGGTTTCATTTGCTCAAAGCCCCTCGAGGACCAAGTTGTATTTATTCTGCCTTAATTTTGGCCGCATTGAGCTGTGTGGCATAGAGTTATTGGAACAGCTGTGGAACATTGATGCAAAGGAGTGTGTTCAAATCTCGCCGTGACTGCTGGGAGGTTAAATTAAATTAATTAATTAAATTGGGGCCGGCGGGGCAGGGGGGGTGTGGGGGGCAGCATAACACGACACTGAGGATTAGTAATCCTGTTTGACTTATCAGTTCACAGTTGTCCTTCAAGGATGAAAACCCACATCCTTTCATGGACTAAAACATGAGCGTCCGCAGACGCCGTGGTTGAAGTAAAAACACATCGCTGGAGAAACTCAGCAGGTCCAACAGTGTCCTAGATACATAACCAACATTTTGGGTTATGTATCAAGGTGACCTGATGAGTTTCTCCAGCATCCACAGATGATTCCAAACCTATTATCGATTAACTACCTCCACATCCAATCCCCTGACAGAATAAATAATCACAATATTCTCAAAGAGAAAAGATTGTAGTCAGATATTTTAAATTTGCCATTAATCTGAATTTGCATGTGGATCACAACTCTAGTTGACAATAAATCACAGCTAGTTTAGCCTGGATCACATCCAGTTCACCACTAGGTTACCCTGGATCACAACCAGTCTCACCTCTAGTTTACCAGGGAACACACCCGTGTTCATTGCAGATCAATCCAAGGTTCAGCTGTAGCTTTTAGGGAAAATTATCCATTTTCACCACCATATCAAAGCGCAGTCCCAATATGAACACTGACCTGCTGGAGGGATCAATGGATCAGGCAATATTATTGATGGGTCTCGATAAAGAGTCTTGACCTGACCATTTCTGGCCATGGATGCTGTTGAAACCTACCAGCTCACTTTATTTTTATGGAACAATACAGGCGACAACGTTGTTACAGCGCCAGCGATCGGGTGCGGGATTCGAATCTTGTGCTGTCTGCAAGGAGTTTGTACATTCTCCCCATGTCTGCGTGGATTTCCTCCGGGTGCTCCGGTTTACCCCCACCTTTCAAATATGTACCGGGGCTTGTGGTTAATTGGCTGCAATTGGGCAACACGGGCTTGTGGGCTGAAAGGGCCTGTAACTATGCTGTATGTCTAAAAAAAATTTTTGAAATTACAGCACAGTACAGGCCCTTCAGCCCTCAATGTCTTGCTGACTTATACATTCCAACCAAAAAAAACCTAAACCCTTCTTACCTCATAACCCTCTAATTTTTGTTCATCCATGTGCCTGTCTAAGAGTCTCTTAAATGCCCCTATTGTTCTAACTTCCTCCACCATCCCTGGGAATGCATTTCAAACACCAGTATTTGCAGCTTTTGTGTTTCATTGAATCTACAGACTTGTATTTGGAGGTGAATCTGATGCCTGCACTGTGCAATACAAGTCTGCTGAGCTATCCATCCCCTGACCATTGGGAGACTGTGAGCTACTTTAGATGTTTCCCCACAACATTCCACATACCTGGCCGGTGTGCTTTCGGGACTGCCATGTTTGCCGCCCTCCCAGCATCCTGAGGTTTTGGTGGCGACGCAGTGAACCTGCAGATGCCTGATTCTGAGGGAGTACTGGACGTTAGGCTGTCGGTGTACTCATTGGTCCCAGCCGTCAGCTGCTCTGAGGAGGTATCCGATATGAAGCATTCCGTGATTGTAAACTTAGCATGCCGCAGCTGCTCCTCCATCTTGGCATGTTCGTAGGCTCGTGCCAGCTCCTCATACGTGGAGGAGGCACTCTCGGTGGAGACCATGCTACTCCGAGCTCTGTCTAACAGGGAAAAAAGCACAGGGCAGGTCATATTCAGGCATCCATCTTTCCACTTTCAATTTCCTCACATTTCGATCAACTCCCTCCTCCACCCCCAGGTTCCACTGCCCATTTACACTCTGGGGTGGACAATGAACCTGCCAATCATGTATTTTTGGAATGTGGGAAGAAAGCAGAGTTCCCAGAGAAGCCGCTCACGGCGACAGGGAGAGATGCATACTCCATACCACCAGTGCTTGGACGTCAGGCTTAAACCTGCGTCACCGAACCTGTGAGGCATCAGCTCTAATCGCTGTGCCACAGCGGTGCCCACGTCAGACATGGAGCAGGAATTGGGTCACCTTTCATTTCAACAGATCAGAGCAGCTTCAAAGACCCAGGGTTAGTCGCAGCTAATATCTGATTTTAATATTTTATCTGCATCAATGTACTTTTTAAAAATATTGATATTTTAAAATAGCAAGAATATTTTAAGGTTGTCAAAATAAGGTGTTCAAATTTGTGATTTCTGACATTCAAAACTATTAAACATAATCAAAGCATTAAAATATGGTGCAGGGCGGCAAACCACTTTTTCTGTAAGTGGTCGCAGCATTATGGTGACATTCTCAGTTCACCTCAATGTAAATATCGTGGCAGATCTGCTTCCTTGAATCACCCAAAGCTGTCAGTAGAAATGAAGGAACAGGACTGCTCTGGAGTGTGGATCAGGTTACCTGCGCGCTACCTCATACCACCGGGCAGTACCGACCTTCACAGTTTCCCAATCCAAATCAGCAGGCCGGGAGCTCTGCCCAATGAGTGGGCCCTGCAGTGGGCCCCTGAAACAAAAGATTAATACTGACTATGGCAGGCATGTAAGTGGACCTTTGTTCCTTTAGCTTAAATAACCAAAAGGAGACTCTTCGATTCAGTTTAATACAGAAATGTGCTGGAGAAACTCAGTGAGTCCTACGGCATTAGCAAAGGTACATAACCAACGTTTTGGGCCTGAGCCTTGATATTGGATGTGGAGGCTGGTGGAGTGGTAGGTAAGGACAAGGGGAATCTTGTCCTTGTTGCGCATGGGGCCAGGGCAGATGTGCGGATCATGGAGGATATGCAGGCAGAGCCGAGTTGATGGTGGTAGAGGGGAAGTCAAGTTTTTTTTTAAGGACGGCTGCGAGGGTTTGGCACGAAAGGCCTCACCCTGGGAGCAGATGCGACAGAGATTTTGGAATTGTGAGAAAGGCATGGAATCCTTACAGGGGATAGCAATATATTTGAGAAGGTCCGGCATGTGAAGGATAGTCAGCTATACATCTCCTATTGTCTCCTTAAAATTATCTTTTCAATGTGTAAATGGTGTTCCAAAACCTGTGCCTTCTCTTTGGCTGGGAATAGCATGCAGGGAGTGTTCCTGTGTAAGAGCATGGTGTTACCTGTGTCCTGTGATGGGCTGACACTGTAGCTGTCACTCTCTTTATCGACAGATCCTGCCACATGTGGTGTTGGCACTCTCCAATCGGTCGTCAGGGTGTGAGCAGACATTGTGGGGTGGGGTCTGTTCAGCGTCCACTGGCTGGAATACCTATTGCGAGCTGAGGGTGCCCCTTTTGCATTCCTGCGAGCTGTGGGATCTGTGGATCATGAAGTGAAATCCAATAACTGGCAAAATGCACCATGATCCTCATCTCGAGTGGGGGGGTTTGGAACTGTGCGTCACCTGCAGATTGCAGTGTAGGATCAACCGTTAATTCACGGTTCCAAGTACACAGTAAATCTCCACCCAAGGCCATGTGAAATTGCAGTGCTGTGAATAAGGCTCAGCCCAAATCACAAACTGTCTCCTCTCCTCCGTCCACACTTCCCACTGGCTTGGAAAAGCAGCCAAAGTACTGAATGGCTCCACCCAATCCCTCATCACCCCAACTTCCATTAGGAAGAAGATTCAATAGTACGACATCATGCACCACCAGATTCAAGGACAGTTTATTTACTGCATTATTGGACTCTCGAATGATCTTCACAATAATAAAATACAGATCTGCGCCGCTTAACGTCCACGATACGCTCTATGAAACTGGGCGTATGCAAAGTGGACATTATGGGATACTGAACTTATGATAAACTTTCATTTTTTTCACTTTTTAAACTTTTATGTAAACACTTTATTAGCCTATATCACACACAAGTTAACAAAGTGGATCGGGATCATCCATATCTCTGCTCTCAACTTCCTCATAGTCTTCCACTGGAAGAGTTTCAGGTCGAATAACCTCCATTGATGAACTGTCACTCTTTAATGCCTGAAGGACCTGGCTGAGGCTCTTCTTGGAGAGGAGTTAACTTCTTCAGGGATATGTCCGGTGTTGTTTGCCTAGTTTGCTTTTTCTTTTTCTTTCATGCATTTCTTCATACGAAAGCAAACACTGCAGGAACATTCCTCTCTATCAGTGAAAAGCGTTCAGTGTTTGGGTCCACCTCTTCAGTACCTTTCAGCAAGATGTCTGCAAAGAATTTGGCTAATGCCCTCTTCTGCCCCTGTCCTGCTTCTTCTGTAGTTTCCCTTGCCTCTTCTTCAGTTCCAGTTACGTCCACTACGTCCTGTTCTCATGTTCTCTGATTGGGATTTCTGTCTGAACTCTATTATAACCCTATTGGACCACGGACGTATATGGGGTTGGACGTTACCCGATCGGATGTTAAGTGGCGTAGACCTGTTTTGTACCAACCGATTTCTCCTTATAAGTCTGCACAACTTGCTGTACTATGTTTGGATGTCAAGCTGGACTGCTTGCAAAAGGAACTTTCTGCTGCAGCTCAGTACATTCGACAATGAACTTGCTGAACCTCTTTGCTGAGTGATAGCCTCTGCTGAAGAGATTTCAGTCTGAGGACGTAGCAAACACTCTGCATATACTGCCCAATTCAGCCTCAAATACCGAGACTGAGAGCACAGCTGTTAAACCCTTCCCTAGTTTCCCATCAACTTATACTGACAATTCAGGACCACTGCACTCTCTAATCTCACGTCACTGAAAAAAGAGCTCTCAAAAAATCAAACTATTTATCAAACTGTAACCTCACCCCATCATGGGCTGATGGGAGTGCATGCATGCAGAAAATTGCCTGGCATCGGGCAGGAACTCCTCAATGACAACTTAGGCAGGCTCAACCACCACTGGAACCACTTGCGGGGGTGGGGGGGGGGGAGAATTGGCGACCCGAAGATCTCGACAGTGGGGTTAGTGAAGGAGCTAGTGGCAAAGCAGCCCCGGAAGTGGGCAAAGAAGAAACGAGTCGTCTGGAAGCTCCCAGACCACCTCTGCGCTGACATAGAATGGGCTCTGCTCCGTAACTTTGGGGATGCATCTAAAGTAAGATGGAGATCACAGAAGATGTTTTGATTTGTTAACTGGATTTGTGTTGTGCCTGTCAAATAGACAAACTGTGGCCTTGGAAGAGAAGGTTCACGAGAATTTTGACAGGATTTCAGGGTCTGAGTTACAGTGAAAGGTTGTGCAGACTGGGGCTTTTTTCTCTGGAGCGTAGAAGATTGAGAGGGGACTTGATAGAGGTGTTTAAGATTTTAAAAGGGACAGACAGAGTAAATGTGGATAGGCTTTTTCAATTAAGAAAGGGGAAGATTCAAACTAGAGGACATGGTTTAAGATTGAAGGGGGAAAGTTATAAGGGGAACATGAGGGGAAATTTCTTTACGCAGAGGGTGGTGGGGATGTGGAATGAGCTTCCGGCAGACGTGGTCGAGGTGGGATCATAGGTTACATTTAAGGAAAGACTGGATCATTACATAGATAGGAGAGGACTAGAGGGGTATGGACCGGGTGCTGGTCAGTGGGACTAAGAGGGTGGGGATTTGCTACGGCATGGACTAGTAGGGCCGAACTGGCCTGTTCTGTGCTGTAAGTGGTTATATGGTTATATGGTTATATGAGCAAGGGAAGAAGATTTAGCTAATAAGTGGAGTGTCGGTGATTCTTTTCTTTTTGGAAGTTCGGTTAATTAATGTTCAGATTATCCAAAGCACGTATGGATAAAGGTAGCTTGACAAGTTACTGTAAGACCATACCTTCCGGAAGGAAGTAAAAACACAGAGGAACCCAGCAAGTCTCGCAATGTCCATGGAAGGTAAAGACATATAACAGACATTTTGGGTCAGAGCCCTTCTTCAAGTTATGTCTTAGAGCTTGAGAGCAGCAGGGATTGCAGAGGTGGAGAAGTGAAAAAGACTCTCCCTTTGAAAAGAGGAGAACTTTTTCAGGGTAGGCGTACGGTGAAAAGATTTCGCAGTGAAGCAATTGAACGGTGTGAAACGCGGAAGTCTGCAGATGCTGTGATTGGAGTAAAAACACAGAAATGCTGAAGGAACCCAGACTGTCTCGGGAGTGGCAACCATTAGAGCGGGAGCCGCCATAGCGGGAGCAGCCGGTCCTTGAAGGTGCTCACTTTAGAGCGCGAGTTCACTGGCCTCAAGGTCGTCTTTCTCGAGACTGGCCTGTTCCAGCGATTTGGCCAGCTCGACGTGGCTAGTGAGGTCCTTCCTTCCCAACTCGAGCAGTCACTGCCTCATATACCTTGAGCGGACCCCTGCGACTAGGGCGTCCCGGATCTGTTCATCTTCCCAGACGCGGCCTGAAGTGGCCTCATACCTGCACTTCTTAGCCAGCGTCCGCAGATCCAGCAGGTTGCCGTCAATCGACTCTCAGGGCCGTTGGCGGCGTAGGGTGAATTGGTGCCTAGCTAGGACCTCATTCGGGGCCTTCATGTAGCAGGCCTTCAATGCCTCGATGGTAGCCTCGTACGTCAGGCAGTCTCAGATGACTGCGTACCCCTTCGCCCCTACCCTTAAGAGGAGTGCCGACCTCTGGAGCTCATCTGTATGGAAGACATCCCTGATCGCGTTCAGGTAGGCCTGGAAGCAGTCTAGCCAATATGCGAACTCCTCAGCCATGTCGGGGGACTTGGTGTCTATTAACAACATACTGGGCTTGAGCAAAGCCTCCATCCTTGTTTGTAAGCTAATAAAATTGTCACGTAGATAAAACCTCATACTCGACTGGAGAGAGAACTAAAGCTTTTATTAGCTTACAACACAGATAGGGTCCATGAACAGGCTTCAGAGGGGTTCTGGGTTTAGGTGAGAAACCAGGGTTATATATGGGTCCCCCAGGGGAGGGGCCAGGAGGCAGGACCAGTCGTTAGTACAGGACACTTCTAGTGAATCCCAGTTCACTACAGAGGTAGAGATATTTTGGCCGTGGGGAAGAGGGAATCACTGTTTGGCATCCAGAAGGCCTCATTAGATGGTTTCAAGGAAATGTTAAAGCAATCATTTTAACATAGTTACAGACTAACAGAGGTCAAGTGGGGATACGGGGGAGAGATGCATAAATTAAAGCAGAGTTCACTGCTAGGAGCGTGGGTGTATGCCATTAAAAAGAGACAGGACTGAGTGAACATGAGTATAGTTCAAATGCTAATTTATTGGCTGTTGTTTCCAGAAACCTCATTCAGCCTATTAGGCCCCTTATTTTACAGAACCTTCAGTAAAACCAGTATTGTAGAGTGGGAGTCAAATAAATATAATGGTCTTTGAGTGAGCATGCAAAGCTAATAATGGCTCCTCCAGGTGCCATCCTTAAATGCTGATTCTTTATATCAATAGCAATAAGGAATTCCTACTCACAATACAGCCCTTTTCACATTGGCTAATCAGTAAATTGGCGACTCAATGGACCGGTTCAAAATAGCGTTTCTGCTGTTCACACTGGACCAATGTTAACTGGTTCTCTGCCCCCTTTCACACTCATCACACGGCATCCCAGGGCCTATCTTCCATGGTTGACGTCCTGCATACCCCCTGTCCCTTTCACACTGGGCTAACCGGTACGCCGATTCAAAACAAATCGACGATGATACACCCTACGGGGTTCATCCCCAGGGCGATCTGACGCCTGCGTGCCGATTCGCGAGCGTTCACGCTGACACGTCAACTGGTAGATTGGCGGTTAATTACTGGGTTAAATTGCCAGTGTGAATGGGGCTATTGAGTGGCTGTTTCACAACTACAGTATATTGGATGCTAAGTAGGACCCCTCACACCTGCAAAATTAGCACCAAGCATCATCAACTTTCACAGATAAATTATGATCCACGGAAGCTCCAAACTGCTGCAATGCTTAATAAGAGTATAAGAGGGAGCAAGATTCAGCCTCTGGAGTTCTCCAAACCAGGAGGTCTCCAATTAGGCCATTCAGCCCATTATGTCCATCTCACCATTTCATCATGGGTCAAGTTACAATCCATTTTTCTCATTAACCCTCTGCGTTGAATAAACTCAGTGACTTGGCCTCTGCAGCTGTCCATCAATTTACCACTTTCTAGGTAAAGAAATTCCCCTTCATCTCTGTTTTAAAGGGGTGTTTTTGTATTTTGAGGTTAAGCCCTTTGGTCCCAGACTCCCCCCCACCCCTGAACCCCCCTCAGAGGAATCATTTTCTCCACTCTATTAAGTCCTTTCAATCTTTGATAAGTTTCAATAAGGTCCCCCTCATTCTTCTAAACTTCAGCGAGTACAGTCGCCAGAGGTCCTCAGATGATAGCCCTTTCATTCCTCCACTGGACCCTCTCCAATGACAACATATCCTTCCTTAGATAAAGAGCCCAAAACTGCGACCAATCCCTTATAAAGCTTCAACATCACATCTCTTTTTTATATATTTTATCCTTCTCAAGAGGAATGCGAGCATTGCATTTGCCTTCCTTACCACCAACTCTATCTGCAGGTTAACATTTCAGAAATCTTGCACCACAAAGTCTCGGCAATCCCTTTGAATCTCTGATTTATGACCGCATTGCCTACTGAGTAAATAGTCTACACCTTTATTCCTTCTGCCAAAGTGCACGATCATATGTTTCTCTACACTGCATTCCACCTGCCATTGCTTTGCCCAGTCTCCGGACCTGCCTTAGTTCTTCTGCAGACTCCCATCGACAGCTGAATCTGGGGTGAGGCAAAAGCACTAACTTTCTCCCCGCCTATTTTCACAAATTTTCTCTGCAAAACTCATAAAAATTTCATGAAAGATGCTGTTATTTTCTGCGGCACTCTAAATTATTTATATTTAAATAAACCACAGTGCTTGTCATTTAAAATCGTGTGGGTATCCCCAAGTACTGATCTGCGTTAAATGATCCCTTGACATGATGCTGCCATGACAACAAAATGTAAAATTAAAATAGTTTCTAAATCAGTGCTGGTCTCTCTTCTGAAAATTACTTTTCAGCTTTTGTTGCTGTTTAATGCAACTAATTGTATCGGATAGATCAATCGTGCAGCATCCATCGAAATCCCTAACATACAGGTGCGTTGCAAAGATAAAGCTGGGAGCATAAACAAAGGAAGAAAACATCAAATGGAACAGATTCTCTTTGAGAGGTAGTTGGAGGGAGAAAGCAATTCAAGTTGTAGCAGTGCTGAGATTCGCTCATGAGGTAGTTACAAGACGCTGTTTGATATTGCGATGCACCAAATTGTGGTGAAATAAACCACCTTGTTCCTGCCTTGGAGGATGGAGAAACATTTAGAGAGAACGACTGATGTGTGCTTGAATACACGCAAATGCTCACCTGCAAACACACACAAGTGAATCTGACATCTGCATACATAAACAGGCATGTGTAGATAAAAAAATATGCATGCAGGTTTAGAGATACATGCATGTTAATGCACACACATATGTACAGATGATGTATGGGCATACATTAGTCCAGTTTTTGGCTGGCCAGTCCGGCTTTCGAACCCTCTGCCCTCCATGAAGCGCCACCTCGAGCCGGATGAATTAAAAGATGGAAAAAGCACTTACTCATTAAATGCGGTGTGCGCGATGAGGGGAGGGGGGAAGTGTTTCGGAAGCGCACGCACTATGAGGGGAAAGTGAGATGGCACCCCCCCACCCCCACCGCACCTCTACCCCCCACCCCCAAGAGTTTCTGACACTGACCATGCATGTCCTCCATTTTGGTAAGTTTGAAATGGCCACTCTATCGTGCACACATGCAGGTATGACCACATAGGCTCGAAGAGGGAAAAAGAGAAAGATGCACAGACACACAGATGTGGGCACAGGGACTGAAAATCTCAAAGGATATGAGAAGGGAGCAGGGACATGGATTGAAATGGAAAATCAGCTTTGAACATAATAAATGTTGTACAGGCCCAATGGGCTGAATGGCCTACACCACTTACTTTCTATGCTTTTATACTTTTTAACTGGGAAAAATGTAAGGTAAGGGGAAGGTTTTGACCGTATCGTCACAGATGAGGACAAGGACTTTTGCCTGTCAATAATTAGCGGGTCAACAAGTTCTGTCAGAACCCACATGCAAAGAGGCAATACTTGGGCACAAAACTGGTCTGCATACTTATGCAATGTTACCCTTTTAGGAGGCAGGGAGAAAAGGGGTAGGTTTTAACAATCAATAGCAAAATAAAAACCTTCTCTCCTTTCTTCAACATTCTCACAGCGCCAGCGTCTAGTGCAAATTATTCATTGAAAATTGATGCAGCTTTTCTCTCTCTCTCTCTCTCTCTCTCTCTCTCTCTCTCTCTCTCTACCTTGCCCCCTGGGACAGTGAGAATGAGTTAAGAGTTGCAGTGTTCTGCCATTGATCTTAGACATATTTCCAGCAAGGCCAAGTGCAAGAAGCAGAACATTCGTTCCATGAGGTGTCAACGAGAGAAGTCATTGTGTTGAATTCTCTTTCTGATACTTAAGGTTGAGACAAATCCATCAATCCTCAATCCATAGTTCTCCATGGAAATTTCCCTATTAATTGTGGGTGAGTTAACCAAAAAAAGCCTGTTGTTGTAGTTCTTTCAGAACTTGTTTAATTGTGTGGCATCTGGCAGGTTTGGTTTTCATTGTAATCAAATTTCTTGCTTCTAAAGGCCAAAGTTCCATTTGATTTTGTTAACCATCAATTAATTGGTGAAGAGGAAAACAACAGCATGAACTAATTAAAGCCAGACTTTGTGGTGATGTGCGATAATATTTATCCTAATTGTTCAATTTCGTTCACATTGACTTTCATCGACGTTGGAGTCAAGTGGATTTGACAAGTTAACTTTCAATGTGACATCTGACCTAAGATTTGTTCAAAGAAATCGACGGATGCAGAGGCATAGGGAACACAAAACAGCCCTTTGGCTCACAGAGTCCACGCCACCCATTAACCACGACGTGAATCGCTTCATCCTGGAGGTCCGAGTGAGATCTCCTGGCTGCAAGCCATTTTAGTTCCCCCTCACCATTCCCACACGGCCATGTCTGTCAATAGCTTTACTAGTTGAGGCCAAACTCGACGAACAAAACATCACACTGCTCTTGGACAGCATTAAAAACAACAGCATGGACATCTTTAGGATACCCCACCTCCCCCCACCTCTAACTGATTCCACTGTTTCCATTTCTTTTTTACCTACGCCCGTTTTCACTTTTCTTTCAAAGCTGTTTCCCTCCCCCAGTGGTTCCATTTCTCCCACTTTCTCTGTCCAGTACCCCATCTCCTCTCCGCTGCTCCTCAGCCCTTTCCCCTCTTCATATACTTGATATTTCTCCTTCCTACTTTAGACAGTAAATGCTGACAGGCCATTCCCACCCATGGACGCTGCCAACTTCTCTTCACTCACATTAGACTAATGTCATTTTATTCCTTCTAACTCCCATTCACCACTCACTTACACTAGAGATCATTTTACTACCACCCCTCCGACCTTTGGAAGGTGGGTTAAAACCGGAGCGCTGAAGAAACCCAGGCAGTCACAGGAAATATGCTGACTGTGCAGTCAGCACCACAGGTCAGGATTGAACCTGGGTCACCAGAGAGGCGATTCAGCAGTTGTAGTCAAAGTCACTCAGAAAGATCATCGTGAATGCAGTTGTTCGGAGGGTCCCTCGTCTGCGATGAAGCACATTGCTGAGGCAGATCACACTCCATCCAACGTGTATTCGACTTACCATTAACATCTGAAACGCCCTTCACATTTTAGAGAAGAAAAAGACCCAATACATTCATGATTATTATCTTGGAAGTTTTGTCACTTGTGGCAGGAGAATCCGCCAATGGAATTTCAGACTCAATTGGCTTAGTGAGGGTTCTTACATTTCCCGTGAGTTCCCAGATTTTTCAGGAAGTAAGAAATCCTGTTTATACCATGGAGTCAAGTTGAAGCCAACACTCATTTGTAATATATATGTGATAAGCATCACCAAACATACTCACTGGTTCCTGGCCGAGCATCTGAAACATCCACCAGAGGTCCAGTGGCCTGTGAGACCGAATGGTAATGCACAGTGTGTGTTGCCGTTAGTGATTTCTGCTTCACAGCCTCACCAAAGTCAGAATCCGTCAAGAGTACAGTGGAGCGATCATCTGTAGCACAGTGAGAGTAGACCATTGGATGCATCAACCACAGACTTATAAAGTCACAGAAGAACTAGGCCTTACAGCTCTCTGGCTCCGATGCACACTACTTCTGACCCATTCCCATGTTAGACTCCCCACATTCCCATCAATTCCCCCACCCTCCCCTTGGGAGAAATTTACAGCTGTCCATTACTGGCCTGCACACCTTTGGAATGAGGGAAGAACGCAGAGCAACCTGGGGATCGTGGATAGAACACACAATGATACTACGGGCAGTGGCCGGGGGATCAGGATTGAACCTGAGCGACTGGATCTGTGAGGTAGCAGCTCTGTTTGCAGTGCCACTGCCCCACCACTCAGCTTGAGTGACAAATTACCAAGGCACTATATTTGGCATTAAACATAAATTGCGGCCAATATCTGAAGGAATCATTATTTTTTCATCAGGGCTTTCCATGAAAACCAGTCTAAAATTTTGACTTTGTTTCCATCCATCGGGCAAGTGGATGAATTGGCATGTGGAGAACATGTTTCACGTTCTCAGGATGTCTTTGAGGCCAACAAAGCATTCCTTCAAGTGCAGCTACTGTGGTAATATCGGGGAAGTAGCAGCCAACTGGCACAACTTAAAGTCTCACAAAGAGCAATGAAATAAATGACCAGGTAACTCTTCTAATGCAATGTTGATTAGAGGGAGATGATTGCCTTGGGCATCTTGTGCTTTCACATGCTCTTTGTATAAATAGCATTGGGATCGTCATAGCAGATGGATTTTTGAGTTAACACCTCATCTGAAAAATTACACCTCCACCAGCACGATACTCCATCAATGCTGCAATCAATCCTCAGCTGAGAATATGCCATTGCATTGAAAACACACAGTCATACTGGAGGAACTCAGCCAGTCTGTGAGTCTGTGTCCATAGGGGTTAAAGATATATTATGTTTTGGGCCTGAGCCCTTCTTCAAAGTATTAGCAAAAATTAGGCAGGCATCTAAAGACTGGAGATTAAGGGCAGCGGGGAGGAGTCCAGACAGAACAGACAAAAGGTGTGAATTGGATATGATGAGAAGAATGGTGAGAATTGATTTTGGCACTGAGAAAGGAAACAGAGAAAAGGGAAGAGAGCAAGATAGAGTTAGAGGAAAGGTGACGGGGTGAAGAAGGGGGGTGGGGTGGTGTTTCAATGGAAACCGATCTGGTTGGAAGGTGCCCAGTTGGAAGATGAGGTGTTGTCCCTCCAATTTATGGGTGCTCCCATTCTGATAGTGCACAAGACCATGGATAGACATGTCAGCAAGGGAATGGGATGGGGAATTGAACTGGGTAGCCACTGGGAGATCCACCCTATTGCGGCGAACAGAGACGAGGTGCTCAAGGAAGCGGTCTCCCAGACTGCGTCGTCTCTCCAAAGTAGAGGGGACCACAACAGGGGCACTGGATGCAGGAGATGACCCCTGCCGATTCACAAGTGAGGCATTGCTTCACTCGGAAGGACTATTCGGAGACCCGAATGGTGTTGAGGGAGGCGGTGTGAGCGCATGTGTCAATATATCTCTGGGTTGTTCTATGAATGCATAAATCTCTGACTCAGGCATGCATAGGGGAATGGTGAACATCGTTCCAATGAAGGTCTGAGCTAGTGCGAGCAGCAGAATGGCTCCCATAACAGTATAATGTGCCTAGGGTTTCTGCTGTCACAGGATTTCCATCTCTTCTTGCCTACCAATGAGTCTTTAACTTCTGTAAGGTCTATTTTTTTAAAAACTGGGGATGGCAATATTTACTAGAGGCAGTGTTGGAGGAGGTGTGTTCGAGGTAGCTATGGGAGTCGGTGGGTTTCTAGTAAATGTCAATGGATGGATTGTCTCCTGAGATGGAGGCAGGGAGATCTAGAAAGAGGAGAAGTAAAAAATTATCCAATTTGTGAGTGAGGCGGAGAATCGCAGCCAAGTTTATAACATTGATGAATTCTACATGAGTGCAGTCATCGATGAAGCAGAGGAAGGGTTGCGGGGGGGGGGGGGGGGGGGTGGGGTAATGTTGGGGCAGGTTTGGAACAAAGACTGTTCCACACAACCAGCAAATGGGTAGTCACAGCTGGGCCCCATGCGCGCGTGTCCGTGGCTACGCCAGTGATTTGCAGGTGTCCAAAGAGAAGCTACTGAGGACGAGTGTAGTGCTGGAGAAAAAGCTACTGAGGACGAGTGCAGTGCTGGAGAAAAAGCTACTGAGGACGAGTGCAGTGCACAAAAGAGCTGGAGAAACTCAGCAGGTCATGTGGCATCCATGGAAAACAATAGGTGGTCGGCATTTCGGACCTGAGCCAGGGCGAGAACAGGTTGCGCCAGGCGCAGGAGAGGGTTGGTGCGTGGGTATCCGGTTGGATCGTTGCTCTGGGAAGAAGTGGAAGTCTCTCAAGTGCCTCCTTAATTTTTGCCTGTCTTAACAAATAGTTTCAGTGGTCCCACATTGGTCAGTGTTGGGACAGACTTCTGTGCATTGACTACTTAACTTCTTGTGGTCCTGCAATCAAAATCAGTTATCATCTTCAGGTGAGGTAGGGGCTAAGCGCACGGGAGTTGTAGGTTCATTGGAAATTTGAGCGGCATGGACTCATGGGCCTGTAACCATCCTGAATTCAATTTAACTTTAAGTAAAGGAAGAAAATTGGAACACAGTGTATATTTGCAGTTCAGTGGCCATGTCAAAGTCATACATTCTGCCCTTGTTTTTATATAAATATATTTTCAATTATTATTTATCAGTAAACAATACAAGGCACAATGCTTTAGCACGTGGAGAAGTACTTGCTTCTCAGTGAAGTTTCACTCTAATGTGGGGAGGAGATGCAGAACTAAAATTACAGTGTTTCCCATGGAAACACTGTTATTGTCCGCTTGGTTTCCTTTATGAATGTTGACAGGAATTTTACAATAGACAAACTTGAGAAGAAAATGTTATTATGTGCTCCCATTTTTCAGTCCATTTTCGTTTGTGTGGGGCTGTCACAGATTTAACGAAATCCTGCAGGTTTTGGAGTGACTGTGAATTGACAGCAGGTTGAAGACGGTATGATTCTAAATTGGATACTTTCCCAGTGCAAAGACCATGTGACCAATGTTTTGAAGACACTGGTTTGCTCAGGGGCCATTTTAGGGAAGCAGCACTTGAAGAATCATCTTTTGAAGGGATGCTGTGCTGAAGTAGTCTTGGGTGGTAATAGACAATCTGTGGGATTTCCCCATATTATGGGGGAATGAGTGCGGTCAGTACTTGGAGATACTGTGCTGACCATCACTTTGAGTGTGGTTGTAGACAAACTGCCTGATTTCTCCAGGTTATAGGGGAATGAGAATACCACTCTGTGACCAAAAAGTGAAGGTCACTTTGATCGGCTCACCCAAGGAAAGGATTCTGGAAGCAGAAGAAATACTGCGTTTGGATCGTGACCATTGCGGGCATTACTTGAATTCGGCTGACTCACAAAAAGGGTTTTGGAAGCTTTGTGAGGACCAGTCGCTTTGTGTTGCCCTACGCCAAAAAAGAGGGGAGTTTTGGTTGTCAATCTTCTAAGAAATAACACCTCGCTGGAAGCACCTCAACAAGAGTTTGGTGAGTTTATAAATAATCTGTTACCTTGGTCTCTCTCACCCACTTCATGAACTGCTCATTTCATCTAAAGCCTGCCTGTCACATCCCTCTAAAACCTGCGCTGCATCCCTCTCAAGCCTATGTGTCAACACTGAATTTCCGAAACTGACTTTGAACTGCCTTTCAAGAATTGGGCCTTGAGTTGGTAGTGGCTTGGGGTATTCCACACACATATCAGTATATTTGCGCATAGTTAAGTTAGATAAAACGCTATATTATTGTGTACTAATAATTAAAAGTATTATTTTAAATATAACACAGTCTGGGCTAATTTCTATTGCTACTGTCTAGTACATAACAAAGTACACAACTGTGATACATCACAATCACTGGTACTTATGCAAGGGGTATAGAAAATAAAAGGTGTGGTGGAGAGATGTTTCCCCTGACTGAAAGGTCAGTGACCAAATCAAGGATCAGTAAAAACACAATGCTGGAGAAAGTCAGCAGGTCAAACTGGGTACTTTATAATAGGTGGCCCACTACTTATGGATTTTGTGACTTAACGACCATCCATATGAACAAAACAAATACTGTATAAATTTTTTTTAAAAAGAAAAAATGTATGTATATATAAAAATTACGTCAGATCCTGGGGATCTTTTTATTTTGATGGACCAACATGGTGGCAGCCCTGGGCCGAGAGGGTGCCGAGACTCCACTGCCATTGAATATGGTCTATTTTTAGGACACGAGGGTGGTTGGCGGACCCGGTGAGTGCAGGCCAGGTGCCGGTGGTGGTGGTGGACAACGGGTCTTTCCAGAGCCAGGCGGGCTGGGCCATGGATGAAGTGCCACGGCTCCAGTCTAAGAACATGTTGGCCTGGAGTAATGTTTGTCCAACTTACATCCATTTCTCGATCCGACCAGTTGGTCAGAATGAACTCGAACATATGTTGGGGACCATCTGTATAATAATGATAAAGATACATAACCAAAGTTTTGGGCTTGAGGGCCTTCATCAAGGTGTGAGCAAAATGTACATAGACAAATAAATAAAATGGTGGGGGTGCGGATGGGCAGAGGAGGAACACAAGTCCACAGGCAGGATGCTATAGGTCTGTGGTTCTCAACCTTGTTCTTTCCTCTCACATCCCACTTTAAGTAATCCCTATGCTATAGGGGCTCTGTGATTAGTAAGGGATTGCTTAAGGAGGGATGTGGGTAGAAAGAAAAAGGTTGAAAAACCAAAGTTTTAATCGCCCCTCATTGACTCGTTATGTGCACGGTTTCTTAGCACCAAAGGAATGGGCCAATGACCATTTTTCTCCAGCAAAATGCTTCAGCAACAATTGGGTCTAGGGCAGTGGTTCTCAACCTTCCCTTCCCACTCACACATCCCTTACTAATCGTAGAGCACCGATGGCCGAGGGACTGCTTAAAGTGGTACATGAGTGGAAAGAAAAGGTTGAGAACCACTGGTGTAGGTGGATGAGGAGGAGGGGGGGGCACAACAGTAAATGGGGGGGGGGGTGATTGGCTCTGTGAATGGAGAGGGAAAGGGTAGGGAGCTGGAGGAAAGGAGACAGTTGGATAGGGAAGGGAAAAAGAACAGTGAGTGGGGAGAAGGAGGAAAAGAGACAGAGAGAGGGAAGGGAGGGAGAATGTGGAGTGATCTAGCAGAAAGTAGAGGGTCAGTGCCAAACTCCCATGCTGACATGTTGTTCATGGTCTCATGTACTGTCACGCCAAGGCCACCTGCAAATTAGAGGAGCTAAACATAATTTCCCATCTCTCACTGGATAGAACTCTCAACGACTTCTCTGGCTTCTGCTAGACCACTCCCCATTCTCCATCCCTACCCTATCTCTCTGTCTCTTTCCCTCCTTCTCCCTGCCCCCTTCCCACTCCATTCACAGAGTTATCCCCCTTTCCCCTGTTTTCTGTTGTTGCCCTCCCTGCTCCATCCATCTCCTGCCTGAGGGCCTGTGCTTCTCCCCACCGTTTTATTCGGGCACCTACCGACAAGCTGCTCATACCTTGAAGAAGGACTTCAGCCCAATACAGTGGTTACCATCTTCACCTCTGCTATATAAAGTGCACTGTATGAGTGGCTGAGCTTCTCCAGCGGTGTGTTTTCACTTCAATCATGGCATTGCAGACTTCCATGATTTACTCCTCAAGGATCAGTGCTGGGAACTCTGCTGTCTGTTTGTGAGGTGTTGAAAATGTAGTTTGCAGATGACACTAAGGTTTGGGTTGGGGTGTGAACAGAAAGGAAGGTTGTCAAAGGATTCAGCAAGGATATGGATCTGTTGGAAATATGGGCAGAAAAAAAATGGTACTCCTGACAAGTGAGAGGCGTTTTGGGAGGCCAAATGTGAGCGGAAAGCAGGTGGTAGGAACTCGAGGAGCATTTAAGCACAGAGAGATCTTGGAGTGCTCCCTGAAAGTGGCATCACAACTGGACAGGGTGGTAAAGAAGGCTTTTTCCTTCATTGGTTGGGTAATTGAGGATAAAAATCGTCACGTCACGTTACTGTTGTGCAAAACTTTGTTTCAGCCACATTAGGAGTTTTGCATGCTGGAAGAATACCCAGGTGTATAAGCTTACCTCTGCCCTTCAAGTCTAACCCTTCAAAATGCCTTGAATTTCAACCTGAACATCAGAATTTTTGGAATTCAGGGCACTGTCCTGTTCATCCTCAGCCTTCAAAAATATGGGGTGGGGGGAGAAGCACGATGTCATCTCCAATGAATTAGGTACAATGCAGGTATAAAATACAGGGAATGAATGGTTGAAGTAACAACACAACTCTCAAAGAAACGACTGGAGGGGTCAGCGTGAACAGCATACCGATTGTTTCCATGGTATCCCGCTCTTCTATCAGAAGCTGAGCTCGAGGGATATCGATGTGCATTCTCAGAGTTTGCTGTTGCTCATTCAGCGTATCTGATGTCCTTGTGTTTTTACTTGAAAGAGACAGAAAGAAAGACCTTCATCATTGAAATGGCTCTTCACAAGTGTCTTGCTGTCCACCTATTAGTTTGAGGCATAAAATTGCCGTAAAACCCCTGGTATCGGGCACCTACGGGGATTGGTAGATGCCGGCTAAGTGAATTTTCCGGTTGCATGTTTTTTTGATTGGTGAACTAACCGCTGGAGTGCCAAATTTAAACTTTTGTAATTTTCAACCTATTGATTTTCTGGTTTTTTTTGCCGGTTCTCTGAATTGCAGATAACTTGGATTTTATTGTATTATTACTGTATGGTTGATTTCTTCATTAGTTGTACCCCTCCGACAATAAAGCGGGAACTTGTGTTTGATGGATGCTTGTTGATTCAGGAACAAATCAAGAATGTGTGGACGGCTGGAAACGAAAATACTCCCCCTTTATCTGGGACCATTAGTACTTTATGGTCCCTTCAAGGGAGGCTGAAGGGTGGTTTGAGTTAGAAGGCCATTAAACAGGAGCTGGATCACTACTGCCTAAGCTTATTGACAATTGATGGGCAATCAACGGACCCTTCCACTTCAGTCACAGAAACCCTGGAGAACCACTCCGCTCCAATTGCGTAAGAATGTAAAATATAATTGATGAAGAAAACAAAATAAAACTTGAAAGTGTGGCACAATCCATTTAGATAAACAATGAATATTAAGATGTTTGCTCCACCTGGGAATGGAGAAGGATTTTTCACAAGGGACCTTTTGAATTCACCATAAATGCACATTAAATTTATTCAAAATAAATGTGCATAATAATGTTAAAAAATATTCAAAGCAACAGTTTTCAAGCTGGTTCCCAAAATCACTCCTGAAGAAGGGTTCAGGCCCGAAACGTCAACATCCTTTTACTTCCTACGTATGCTGCGTGACCTACTGAGTTTCTCCAGCACTTCTGGGCACTACATTAGACTCCAGCCTCTGCAGACATTCTTGTTTACCACCAAGAATCAAACTTGCTTGGTTTAGTTTAACAATCTCTGTTTCGTGAAAATATTTGCTCATCATATGCTGTCAAGTTAACAAGGCCAGTGAGCCGTTAATTTTGGCTGTTTTTGAAATTTTAGAGAAGTGTAAAAAAGTAATTAAAAGTGACAAAAAATAAAATTGCAGAGTTCAAACGGCTACTGTATTGTGAACCCTTTCTAAAAAATGAGTGATATAATCTCAATTTTAAAGCATTGTGAAAAGAAAATCCCAGTACCTGCATCTATTAATATATTTGATTTGACACAATCCACTCTAATTTTGACTCCCTCTTACAACACTGGTGCACTTCAGTCTTTAAGATCCCAGTGCCATTCTGGTTGACAGCTGCTTCATCAGGGCTTCTACCCCTTTCAGTTCAGCCAGCCTTGAGATCTGGGACCTGCATCCATGTCCAACTGTCCTGTCATGCAACTCTTATCCAGGAAGGACCTTTCCCTTTGTTAAGTGGGTCGGTCACAGTGCGCAATACAGATTTCGGTTTTGTGCACGACAGAATTGTGCACTACAAGTTGTTCCAGCATCCAGCTGACATAGATTTGCTTGGTCATCTCCTGAATTTTGCAAACTATAAAATGGATTTTTTTTCATGAGATGAGAGTCCTGAAACATCTCTGATATACGACAATTAAATTTGTGCCCCAAATGCTTCCACTATGTGCAATGCAATCCTGACCAAGTAATCTGCCCTATTATTTGTCATGTTTGATTAATAGTAGCCAAGTCACTAAGGCTCACTCCTTTGCTCTTCAGAACGACACCACAGAATCTTTGCTATACATCTAAGAGCAGAATAATTCCTCAAAAGACAAGATGGAGCCGTACTCCCTCAGTACTGCACTGGAACATCAAACGTGATTTCTGCACTCAAATCTCTGGTGGTAGGGTTGCGTGACTGCGCATTGTGGCCAAACATTAGCTCCTAATACCAGCCTGATCTCACTTTCATTTGGGTTGAGCTGCCTGCGATTTATTTATGCCTACTGGGGGTCCAGTGCCCGTTCCGGGTTCCCAGTAGCAATTTCCATTCTCGGCTAGACAGAATTGATTCATTCTACTGAACTATTTGCATAAACTTCAGCAAGAGGACACCCAGAACGTTTGAAAATCACCGCACGTTACCTCATTAACATCTCAGCAAGACTTTTGGCATCTGCAAGAAAATATGACATTTATTATTTTGGTATATGGTAGATAAATAATTCCTCATGAAAACAAAAGCACATTTTGCCGGTCATTTCATCAAGGTCAACAACAATTTGGATTTAGAAAGCCACCATAAATCAGCAGGAATTAAAATTTAACTCCGCGCCACATAAAGAGTAGGAATGGACTTCCAAAGGCTTGGTCACAGAGCTGGTCTTTAAGGAACACAAGAGAGAAAGGGCAGAAGGAGGGGTGGGGGGGGTGGTTTCAGAGCCTATCAGATGGGTGAAGGAATGATTGAGGCAGATGGAGGAATTAAGGTTAGAAATCTGGGAAGGAGCCACCTAAGGAAATGTGAGAAGGGGGAAGATGGGATGCCGAAAGATGGTGGGAGAGAATTCTAGGGTTTGGGGTTTGGTAACTGAAACAATGACCACCAATGGCGGGAAGCTATCAGGGTCATGCAGGAGCCTGGGATTGAAGGAAGGCCATGAAGGCTCAGGAGTGGGGGAAGGTCAGGATCATACAGCGATCTGTAAACATGCGCAAGGAGTGCAGGGCTCATCGTTAATTGCAAGTTGTATGAGTTGCATGAAGCACTGTCATAAAGGCTTCTTACCTCTCAGCCTCTTCAGACGTTGCTCCCTCCTGCGCCTTCGGACAACAAGGAGTAGAGCAAAGAGGAGCAGGGCAGCCAGCAGAATACAGGAAATTGTCACCAACATCTTCAACTCTTCATTGGTGGCCATGCCATCCTCAGTCTGGACCACTGATTTAATCAGTGGTGGAATTGTGCCTAGATAAATAAAGACGCAATACTGATCACTGTGGTTGGAGAGAGCGATTTTCTTTTATAAAGATCAATTTGTGATGAACTCAGTGAAGTAGCAATTCCATTTAAGAGCTTGAAAGACCTCAATGTCTACCATACCATGGAGGGTGACTTTGGAGATTATAAGTCTGGAGATTGGAAGGAAGCCTTAAAAGGAAGAGCCAGGTGTTTAGGATTGAAATCAGGGTGATGGTGGATGTGAAGTGCCCTCTTCTTAAAACCTCAAAGCTAGAAGCTGTTTGACATTTTGTCAGGTAAGGATGTTAGGCTTGCAGGAAGAAAGCAGAGAGTAGTAGTGGAAGGAAAGTATTCTGCCTGGAGGTTGGTGACTAGTGAGGTGCTGCAAGGATCTGTTCTGGGACCCCTGCTCTTTGTGATTTTTGTAAATGACCTGGATGAAGAGGTGGAAGGATGAATCAGTAAGTTTGCGGATAACATGAAGATTGAAGGAGTTTTGGATGGAGCTGAAAGTTGTCGAAGGTTACAAGAGAAAATAGACAGGACGCAGAGTTGGGCAGAAAAGTGGCAGTTTGAGTTCAATCGGGTAAGTCTGAGGTGATGCATTTTGGAAGGACAAACCAGAACTCTGAGTACAGGGTTAATGGTTGGCTACCTAAGAATAACCTTGGGGTTCAAATCCATACATCCCTTAAAGTCTCCACACATGTGGGTGAGAGAATTAAGAAGGCCTATGGGATGCTGGACTTCATTAATAGGGAGTTGAGTTCAGGAGTAGAGACGTCATGTTGCAACTCGACAAATCTCTGGTAAGACCACAATTAGTGTATTGTGTTTAGTTCTGGTCATCTCATTATAGGAGGGATATGGAAGCTATGGAGAAGGTGCAGAGGAGATTTACCAGGATGATGACTGGATTGGAAAACAAGTCTCATGAGGCAAGGTTAGCAGAGCTGGGATTTTCTCTTTGGGGTGAGGGAAGACGAGATTAAACTTAATAGAGGCTTAGTCAGCACTTGTTTCCCAGGGCAGGAACAGCGAACACCAGAGGACATAAGTACAAAATGAAGGGAAGGAAGTTTAAGGGAGACATCAGGGGTTAGGTTTTTACAGAGAGCTGTGGGGGCCTGGAATGCGTTGCCAGGGATGGTGGTGGAGGCTGAAACATTAGTGGCATTTAAGGGACTCTTAGACAGGGACATGGGTGAATGTAAAATAGAGGGTTACAGGGTAAGGAGGGTTTAGTACTTTTTTAAAAAAGGAATATATGGGTTGCCAGAACATCGAGAGCTGAAGGACCTGTACTGTGCTGAAATGTTCAATGTTCTATCCAAGAAAGATCAGACATGATCTAGTGAAAGTCTGCAGATGCAATGATTGTAGTTTGTACACAAAGTGCTGGAGAAGATGACCATCCAGAGGAGACAAAGATATATAACTGTTTCATTGCCTCTGGCCATAATATTGGTAATGTACCTTTGCCTCTTCTGGATACTGCGGGATCTGCTGAGTATCTCCAGCACTTTTGAGTATTCAGGCATGATCGAATCTAGATGGTAGCATGCATCGGTGTGACTCCATTTGTGCCCACAAATTGGAAGGAGGGGATTCAGCTCTCAGTCCAAGACCTCAGGCAAAGATTCAATCTCAATACTGAGATTGCGCTGGAGCATTACCCGAACTTCCTGTCAGACTTTAGTTACAAAGGCATGATTAATCAAGTTGATGCCTCACATCTCCAACAACCTTGGCTTCAAACCTGACCTCTGACTCCAACTCAAGTCAGTCAAGTTTATTGTCACCTGCTTGCACAAATACAACCTGATGAAACAGCGTTCTCCGATCCTTGGTGGAAAACACACAGACGTAACACGCATACAGGGAAACAATACTTATGCAGGACAAGTATTCACATATACAAATAAATAAATAAATTTTGCTTCATAAATAGGAGAGTCTTGGATGGTTGGTGTGAACAGTTCCTTTGGTCGTTCAGCGTTCTCAATGCCCGTGGGCGGTGCTGGCTCTGATACTCGGGCATCTCTTCCCCAATGGGAGCAGCTGAAAGATACTGTGTGCAGGATAGAAGAGGTCCTCAATGATTTTGTGTGTCCTCTAGGTAATAGCTTAAGAACAAGGTTAAAAAAATTGAAAAGAGAATAGAGTGAATTCAAGGTTATTCCAACCATGACCTTCATAGGGGAATTTCTCACCACTGCTCTACTTTGAGTAATATTGTAAGGATTTGTAATGGTCAAAGATACGGATAGATGGGCATTTGGTTTGAACATCTCACTCAAATTATGGCATTTCCAACAATACTCGATGGACACAGCTTTGAGCCAACCTAGAATGTTGGGCAGAGAGGATATTTCCAATCCTCCTCGAAGAACAAATTTTCACATCGTAGGGTCATATGGCCCAGAACCAAACTTTATGGCTTATCAAGTCCACGTCCATCATCAGCCATTGTCTCTAATCCCACGTGATTCTCCCCACAATCCCATCAACACTGCCCAAGGTGGGTAATCAGTCCACCAACCCCGGGACTTGTGAAAGATCCAATTACCCTATTAACATTTCAGAAATGCTTCTAAGCTTAAAGTCCAAGATCTAAGGCACCAACGTAAAGTGAATGCCAGCTGAAGATCAAAAGTGGCTGCGAATTTACTCATACATGATTGTGAAGAATTCATCACTTTTGGGTAATTTATAAGACAAATATTGAGATCACCACGGGAATGTTAATGGTGGCATTACATTGGCTTCCTCTCATAATATTTCTACGGCCATATTACCGAGGATTTTTCAAATAAAAGATTTTAAAATGTATTCCAAAAGGGAGACAATATGTATTAGAGGATGGCTCAGCTGATGTAATAATCTGAAAGTTGTATGATTTATAGGTGGAATAACACCATGTTTTCAAGAGCTCTCTATTTAAGGACCACTGTAGTGTTTTATCACTTAAGACAAGTTTAGTTTCATTACTTGTTGCTATGGTAACACAAGCTATAAAACAGCATTTAAATTATGAATAGAGATTAAAGGTATCTTTTCATCGAAAAGACATAAAAACAATTCCAGTTCATGTGTAAATGTTGGTCAGTTTATAAAATATTGTTTCTGCTGTTCAACATTTACAATAATTTGTTATTTTTATCTTAATTAAATGCAGGACTTGCAGCCATCATGGGGGCACGCTCTTGACCTCTAATTTATACAATATGTGAAACCATTGCATAGCTTCAACTGGGAACTTTATGAATCTAAGAGTGAAAGACGAGAGTCTGCAGACACTGTATTGTTGTAAAAACACACAGAAATACTGGAGGAACTCAGCAGGTCTCGCAGCGTCCATAGGAGGTAAAGATACATTACCAACATTTCAGGCCTGAGCCCTTCTTCAAGGAATAAGCAAAGAACTGGAAAGCGTCTGAATAAAGACTAAAGAATAGCTGGGGGAGGAGTCCAGATCAACAAAAGGTGTTAATTAGATATGATAAGAGGAGAGGTGAGAATTGATTTTGGCTCTGTGAAAGGAGACAGAGGGAAAAGGGAAGAGAGAAAAAAAGATCTGAGGGAAAGGAGATAAAGAGAAGAAGAAGGGGGCGGGGAGGGGAACGAAAACTGGAGAAGTTGAGGTTGATGATAGCTTCTCCAGGATTGATCATTACAAATATTCCTGGAAGTGGCTGAACATGGGGAATTTTTCACGTCCTTGTATCTACAGGATGTACTGAATGAATTCAGGCCTTGTAAGAAGATAAGGAATGGAAGCAGGAGTCAGCCACATGGACTCCTAAGATTCATCACATTGGCCATTATTATCATTAGCTTGATTCCCATTTTTTATTTCTGAGCTAATACACTGCTTTTCCCTCACAGGCAGTGAGGATGCTGAACAACCAAAGGAACTGCGCACACTAACCATCCGAGACGCTCATATTTATGAAGCAGTATTTATTTACTTATATATGCGAATACTTGTTCTGCATATGTATTATTTGTCCGCACGTGTGTTACGCCTGGTTGTGTGCCTGGATGTTTTGTTTCGAGGACGGGAGAACATGTTTCATCGGGTTGTACTTGTGCAATCAGGTGACAATAAACTTGACTTAACCTCTTAACTCTGACTGTTTAATAATCTGTCTCTCTCTGCCATGAATAAACCTAATTAAAGCAAAAGGAAATAGGAGCAGGCGTTCGTAGTTCAAACTTGCCCATGATCAATATAATCATGGTTAATCCATACTGACTTCAACTTTATAAATTTAAATTTATAGATTCAATTTTTTATTCTAAAATTTAATATTAAAAATTTAGACATACAGCACAGTAACAGGCCATTTTCAGCCACAAGTCCGTGCCTCCCAACTTACACCCCATTAGCCCCTGGTATGTTTTGAACGGTGGAAGGAAACCGGAGCCCCTGCAGATACGGGGAGAACACTAGTCCAGTCCCAATCACTGGCACTGTAAAGGCGTTGCGCCAACCGCTACGCCAATCCTGCTGCCTCTTATACTTTATACCCAATTAATTGACACCCCAGGAATGTTCTTTTCTTGTATGTCATTTCCCCAATACCTTTAGTTCCTTGATCTTTCAAATATTTATCTATACCCACATTTTATGTATCCAATGATTTGTCCCCCATCACTTTTAGGGGCATAGAGTTCCAAACGTTCTGATGCTCCTCAGTTTTAAATGATTGGGCCCTTATTTTGAAGCTATGTCCCCTTGCGTGTGACACTCTCACTGGTGAAAGCATCTCGTTAAAACGCAACGCTGGAGAAACTCAGCAGATCAAGAAGTATAATAATACAGCAAAGATAAAGATACATCATCAACATTTCAGGCTTGAGTCTGTCATCAAGCTATTGCGACCATGTCCCTTAAAATCTTAAGCAAAAAAAAACTACTGGAGGAAATCAGAGGCCAGCAACATCTGTGGAGCAAAGGGATAGTAGATGCTTAAGGTCAGGACTCTGCACCCAGATCCCTCTGAACTTTACTCATTTGCAGTCTCTCTCCATTTAGATACTAACCCTTTTTGATTCCTCATCAAAGTGCACAGCCTCATGCTTCTCCACATTAAAGTTTAATTTGCCAAATGTTTGTCCTGTTGCAGAATCACAATGACCTCATTGTACCAGGCCCTTCCATTTGTTAATGTATCATCATCAAACTTGGAAATCCTACATCTAATTTCCCACTCCAGGTTATTAAACTTATCAAACTTGGAAATCCTACATCTAATTTCCCTCTCCAGGTTACTAAACTTATCAAACTTGGAAATCCTACATCTAATTTCCCACTCCAGGTTACTAAACTTATCAAACTTGGAAATCCTACATCTAATTTCCCACTCCAGGTTATTAAACATCAAACTTGGAAATCCTACATCTAATTTCCCATTCCAGGTTATTAAAGTGAGGTTTTGTATTCTCAGCGCTCTAGGAGAGAGAATTTCTGAGATGGAAAAGCCTTTGAGAGAAGTTCCTCCTCTTCTCAGTCTTAATGAGCTGACCTCTAACGATTCGATTCCCCATTCTCAGTCTCACTTGCCAAGCTTCATTAGAATCTACAATTTCAATTACATCACCTTTCATTCTCCTAAACTCCCAAGCATTGTTCTATCCATGTCTCTTACATTTCTGCTGTTTGTCTGCAGATGGATTAAACAAGTAACAGGCATCTACTTAGTCTCTTTTATTCCTCAGTCAGATGCACATATGGACAGCAGCTGTGATCAGCTCCCTAAATCAAACAACACGTCTTATTATTCTCCAACAATGGAGTTTAAAGATCACTGGGCAATGAAGAATTTGCTTACTGGACAGTTTTGGGTGTTTATTTTATGGATTTTAGGGCGCTGTTCATGTAAATCACCTTAAAAATTTCTTTTGTAGATATAACCTTTTTCTAGTGATTTCCTTTCCTATTTTAAGCCTATTATACTGTCCACAAGCCAAGCTGTTTTGGTCAGTCCAAGCATGAGCCCAGGTGTTATGGAAATGTCATAGGCCTGGGCATGTTTAGTCAGGATAGATACAGGCAGGCTATAAAAGCACCTCACATACACAGATGATGTGCATTACATTGATTATGCTCTTCAGGCAATAGCACAGTGAGTGCACTTAGCAGAGGCATTTATTGTCTTCAAAGCAGCAGAAATGTCTTATAAATGCTGCAAAGGCTGTTACGTTTATGGAGAATAAATACTTCAGTCTCAAAGAAAGCCTCTGAGCTTGACTTTGGTTATAAAATTGGTGACCAAGACAAATCCTGGGCTCAACTCATTTGTTGAGCAGCATGTGCAGTCAGACTGAGACCTTGTGTCAGTATCATTATGTGATTACACGTGCTAAATTTAATAAAAGTTCATTTGATGTTTCTCCAACTTCCTACCTGATACAGAAACTCTGAAATTATCTTTGTGTTCAGCCTTAAGTTGTCTATTACAACTTTTTTTTTTCAGGAAGCAAACCTTTTGAAAAGAAAGATTCTTGCCCTGTGAGATCAATGGCTTTCTCATCTGATTCAAGCATGATGGCTTCCTATTATCGTCCACTTTTCTAAACTCCGCTGCAGTGCAATGTTGTGTTGCTTGCCCTGCACCCAACTAATTACACTAGGTAACACGAGGAAATTTCTTTCTGCTGGGTGGCATTGTGGATATTCAAGCAGTACATGCATGCGGCAGGTGCCCGGTGGAGGGGTGGGGGCATTCGTGGGCATTGCCTCCCCAAATAAGTTATTGTGCCCCTTCCTACCCGCAGGACTAGCGTTGATATAAGCAGTTACATCGGAGGGAGAGGGGAGTGGAACAGTGGCTCGAGGAGGAGGTTCATGACAGGTAGGAACCAGCACCTCCCCCACACCCACTCTGAGTGAGTTTTTGAATGTCAGATTAAGCACCTCCCCCCCCCATCGTGATTACCCTAATCCCCTCCCCCGATTAGACTTGTTCTGATGCCAACCCTGGACGTGCAGCTAAAGGCTTACACCCAAGAATCACTGCTTCAAAATATCTCTGAATGGAAGTACTTTCCAAGATCGTGAAGTGGTTAATATTTTCCCAGTCAGGGTTAACTAATTGGATATCATGTCATAAACAACAAAGCAACCGACAGGTAGCATATTGAGGGAGTCATTTTAAATTGCCCATCGTACAGATTGCTCTCAATTAAATTCTTCATGCCATTCTTTAATTCCAGACACCGAAGTGGTAGGAGATGACAGGGTGGGAGCAGGAGATGTAATTTGGGAGTGGGATTGTGGGGTGGGGAGGGGACAGCGAGTCGTGAAAGGTGTTGGTCCATTGAATTTTTGGTCATTGTTGATCCCTGGGATTGGACGGTGGGGAACACAGCCATAGTAATGCCTTTCAATCTCAAGGTCAAGTTGTTAAGTCATTGCCTGGCACTTCTGTAGTTATGAAAGAGGCATCCCATTTATCAGCCATTTATCTGCAGGGGTTGTCTGCTGCATCCAGTGCTCCAATTGTGGTCTCCTCTACATCGGAGAGTCTGTGTGCAGACTTGGAGATCGCTTTGTTGAGCATCTCAGTCCTGTCCACCGCAAAAGCGTGGATCTCCCAGTGGCCACCCATTTCAATTCCCCGTTCCATTCCCTTAGTGACATGGCTGTCCATGGTCTCATGCACTGTCAGACGGGAGGAAATTGAAGGAACAACACCTCATCTTCCGTCTGGGCCCTCTCCAACTGGATAGCATTGACAATGATTTCTCCGGCTTCCATTAAATGCCACTCTCCTCCCCACTTTTTCTTCCACCTGTTGTCTTTCGCTCAGCTTTCTCTCTCTCTCTCTCTCTCTTCCTTTTCCTTTTTTCCCTCTCTCTCTTTTAACAGACCCAAGATCAATTCTCACCTCTCCTCTTATCATATTTAATTAACATCTTTTGTTGGTCTGGACTCCTCCCCCAGCCAGTCTTCAGTCTTTATTCTGATGCCTTCCTGTTCTTTGCTTATTCCCTGAAGAAGGGCTCAGGCCTGAAACATCGGTAATATACTTTAACCTCCTATGGACGCTGCGAGACCGGCTGAGTTCCCCCAGCATTTCTGGGTGTTTTTACGACAATCACAGTGTCTGCAGACTTTCATGTTTCACTTCATTTATCAGCCCATATCTAAGTCTTGCTCCATGGAGGTGTGGATAAACTGTTTAATTTGCTGAATTGTTGAGAAAGAAATTGAAAATTGTGCAAACGTCAGCTAACACCCACACTCATGATCTTACGATAGAAGAAATGTTGTTGATGAAACAAAAGAATATGCTTGGGCCCAGGATATTGCCCTGAGAAATACCTGCAGTGATATCCCAGAGCTGGGACGGCCGGCCTCCAACACTGCCACCATTGCCCTTTCTGCAAAGTAAAACTCTCCAGTTATTGTTAAAACATGACGCTGGAGAAACCAGCAGGTCAAACAGTGCATTTTATGTAGCAAAGATAAAGATACATAACCAATATTTTGGGCTTCATCAAGGTATGAAAAATGTGGGCAGGCATCCAAACAAAATGGTGGGGGGAGGAGCACAGTCCCACAGTCAAGTTGTCACCTTTATTTATCATTCATAACATGCTCGCACAGTAAAGACGACGTTTCTCCAGGACCATGGAGCATATTTATATAAATGTTGTTAGAATAGAATTAAAACACATTGAAATATTCAAATATTAAGATGAATACAGTTAAAGCCCTCGGTACCCTATCCACATATGTTCTGGGAGTTCAGGAGTCTGATGGCTTGGGGGAAAAAACTGTTGCCCAATCTGGACGTAATGACCTGAGTGCTACGATATCTCCTACCAGATGGCAGAAGGGAGAACAGTTTACATGAGGGGTGTGTAGAGTCCTTCACAATGTTTATTGTCTTTCACCTGCATCGAGTGTTGTCAATACCCTTCATGGTAGAAAGAGAGCCCCCATTGATCTTTCCCACTGACTTCACAATCCTCTGCAGGGTCTTGCGGTCTGAGGAGGAACAGCTTTCAAACCAGGCGGTGATGCAGTTGCACAGGATGCTCTCGATATCAGCCTTCGCAGGAAGTAGAGGGGCTGCTGGGCTTTCTTGGTGACAGAGCTGGCGTTAAGGGTCCAGGTGAGATTCTCCGCCAAGTGGACTCCAAGAAACTTAATACTCTTCTTGACAATCTCAATGGTTGAGCCATCAATGGTCAGTGAAGCGTGGTCACCCCAGGCCCTCCTGAAGTCGACCACAATCTCTTTTGTTTTATTTATGTTCAGATGCAGGTTGTTGATTCCTCATTCTTACTAAAAGGGCCGATGGTAATAGGCAACAGGCAGGAGGTATAAGGGAGGGAGGGCACACCAGCAAGCAGGAGGAGGGGAGATGGCTCTGTGAATGGAGAGGGAAGGAGGTGGAGAGCTGGAGGAAAGAAGACAGAGGGATGGGGAAAGAGAACAGGAAATGGGCTAGCAGTAACCGGAGAAGTCAATGTGAATGCCATTAGGTTGGAGAGTGCCCAGATGGAAAATTCAGTGTTGCTCCTCCAATTTATGGGTGGACTTGGTTTGACAGTACATGAGGCCAATTTCAATTCTGCACCCCACTATTGCGCTGACAAGTCTATCTATGGCCTCGTACTGTCAAGTAAGACCACCCATAAATTGGGGGAAGCAACATCTATTTTTCCATCTCCAGTCAGATGGGATTAATGTTGACTTCTTCAGTTCCTATTAGCCCACTCCCTGTCCTTCCTCTCTCTTCTCCATCCCTCTGTTTTCTTTCCTCCAGCTTCCCACCCCCTTCCCTCTCTATGAACAGAGCCATCCCCCTCCCCCATTTGCTGATGTGCACTGCCTCCCTTATCCACCTATTACCTACTGGCTGTCGAACTGTGCTCCTCTCCCTGCCCCTTGCTTCCCCCCCCCCCCCCCCCCACCCACCTCCCACCATTTATTTTCGGGCACCTGCCCACATTTTGTTTATATCTTAATGAAGGGCTCAAGCCCAAACTGTTAGCTATGCATCTTTATCTTTGCTATATGAAGTACACTTTTGACCTACTAGAATCCCTGAAAAGGCTGAGGACCCTGTGATATCCGTCTCTGAGGGCGACGTCAAGACATCACTCAAGAGGGTGAACCTTTGCAAGGCACCAGGCCCTGACTGCATACCTCGCCGGGTACTGAAAATCTGCGCCAACCAACTAGCCGAGTGTTCCCGGACATTTTCAACCTCTCCTTCCCGCAGTCAGAGGTTCCCACCTACTTCTAAAGGGCATCAATCATCCCGGTACCCAAGAAGAGTAGCATGATCTGCCTCTGTTGAAGTTTGAGGTTTTAGGGGGTCCAGACAGTACAAATATAGGAAAATATTACAGGCTTGGAAAAATGACAAATTCCAGCCTGTAATTCCAAGTCCCAAAAAAGCAGACAAAAGCAAAGCTACATTCACATACTCAGAGACTCTTCCAGACCAAGCTTTTAACATCTTGTCCCCCCTCCTTTCCCAGAAACAATTAAGGCAGCTAATTAGAATTCATGGCCAAGAAGGATGCCCATCTCACTGTGCTACTAATCGAACCCCCGGCAACAGCTAAACTGACTCATATCCGCATAACGAGCTGTCAATTAAGTAAATCCATTCATGAATGCTTCCCACCCGAAACTCAGCTGTGCGGTTACTATTATGTGATAGACACAGCCTCTACTGTCAAAAGGAGGCTGCCAGAAACAGATGCTGACAGATAAGCTGGTACAGGCCCCCCTCCCTGTGTGGGCAGTTGCAGTCACCATTGTGTGGGCCATAAGCTCATTACTTCCAGAGGCTACAACAGATATCAATGTATATTTAATATGAACATTTCCATACAGCCATCAACACATTAATTTCCACATGTATTTGTTACCTCCAACTGATGTAAACCCCTTTTCCTGCTTTTGAAATTAACAAATGTATATTACTAATCTTTACCTGTAAGAAAGAGTCAGTGGAAATCTGTGCTTGATAATTATGCAAAAGAATGACATAAACTGTACCCTTTGCCTTGAATCTTCGAATGAAATTGTCTGGTATTAATGAGATGACTCTGAGTACCCAACACTGAAAATCACTCATTCCCACCGGTGTTACGAGAATAAAACTGTGTCTTGCATCTTTTTGGTTCTGCTGTGTCTTTACAGAAATCCAGACTTTAACATTGCCTCAAAGACTATGGGCCCAGTAGCAGTAACTTCTACTGTGATGAAAAAGCTTTGAGAGGCTGGTCATGGCCAGAATTTACACATTACTAAGCAAAGATCTGGACCTGCTGCAATTCGCCTATTGTCACAAAGCACATGCAAAATCCACTCAGCTCTGGATCACTTTGAAAACAGCAATTCATACATAAGGCTGCTCTTCATCAACTACAGCCCGGCCTTCAACAACATTATTCCCTCAGTGCTGGTCAAGAAGCTACAAACTCTAGGCTTCTGTATCCCCCCTCTACAACTGGATCCTTGACTTTCTCATCGGAAGACCACAGTCAGTACAAATTGGAAACAACGGCTCCACCTCACTGATTATTAACACAGGCACACCTCCAAGGATGTATGCTTAGCCCACTGCTCTACTCATTATACACCCATGATGGTGAGTCCAGGCACAATTCCAATGCTATCTTCAAGTTAACTGATGACCCCACAGTTGTCGGCAGAATCAAAAATGGCAATGAGGAAGTGCACAGGAGGGAGATAGAGCAGCTCGTTGAATGGTGAAACAACAACATCAGCAAAACCAAGGAGATGGTTGTGGGCTTCAGGAGGAAGTCAGGGGAACATGACCCAGTCCTCATCGAGGGTTCAATAGTGGAGAGGGTCAAAAATTTCAAATTCCTGGATGTCAACATCACAGATGATCTGTCCTGAAGCCTTCATGTTGATGCAATCACAAATAAGGCTCACCAGCAGCTATACTTTGTGAGGTGTCTGAGGAGATTTGGTATGTCTCCGAAGACTTCCGTAAACCTCTACCGGTGTACCGTGGAGAGCCTTCTGGCTGGTTGGATCACTGCCTGGTATGAAGGCACCAACTCTCAGGACAAGAATAAACTCCAGAGGGTTGTTAACTCAGCCTGCCACATCACAAGCCCCAGACTTCACTCCATTGAGGACACCTACATGAGGCGGTGCCTTAAAAAAGCAGCCTCTATTCTCAAAGACCCCCACCACCCAGGCCATGCCCTCTTCACTGAGCTACAATGGGGAAGGAGGTACAGGAGCCTAAAGACGAGCACTCAACAGCACAAGGACAGCTTCTTTCCCACTGCCATCAGATTCCTGGATCATCAATGATCCAAAGACACTGCCTTACTTTTCATGCACGATTATTTTAATTTTTTAATAGTAATGTCTTAAGTTGGTTATAATATGAACGTTTGCACCGAATTTCATGACTTGTTCATGACGATAAATCCTGATTCTGGTATTGTGATTTTACTTCAGTCACGGTGTCTGTGTTTTATTTCTTTAGACCTTGATGTCCGTTCCATTTTTTTTACCAGAGGACTTTATTGCCACATGGTCAAGCATTGCCATCATGTGAAGGACCACCACTCTCATCTCATCCCTAGAATCCACTTCTTTGGCCCACGTTTAGATTTTTTTTTAAAATAACTGTAATGAGATCTGGAACTGAGTGGTTCTTGATGAACACAAACCAGGCATTTTTGACCAGGTTATTGGTGACCCTGAAATCAATGATGCCTACACTTACATTGTGGATGACTGAGAATAGATTTGCTGGTTGGAAAATAGTCAGACTGGATTACTCCTGCTTTTTTTGAAGCTTATTATACTCAGGCTATTTGCTAAATTGTTGGGTAGATGACAATATTGTAACTGAGCTGGAACACCTTGGGCAATGTGTGGCTAATTCAGGAAGCTCAGGCCTTCAGTATTATAGCTGGGATGTTCGCTGACACCACAGACTTTGCTGTATTCATTGTTCGCAGCTGTTTTTTGATGTAGTGCGGATTGAAGCAAATTAGCACAAGACTGGCTTCAGTAATTCTGGGAACATCAGGTGGGATGAGCAGGTGGGAAGAGAAATCAAAGGGAATGTGAGGACTGCCCAAGGAGTAGGAGGGGATGGGAAATGGTGCAGCTATTGGACATTTCATGTCAGGCCTGTGCCTTGAGGCTGGCTACAGGAGCGGATGGAAAACTAAGAACTTACCTTTCAGAGAGCAGCCCTAAAAGGCTGGTCCAGTGTCCCATTCATATCCAGAGGTGCCTTGTAACGTCCTCTGGAGCAGATGGAGGTAGGGCGACTGGTACCTTAGCGCCACCTGTCATAAACACGCGGCAGAGCAATGGCTGTCTTCCCTACCCATAATTTCCCAGGCAGCTGGAACCGCTCTGTGGTTCCTAGAACAGTTCCAGCTGCCTGGGGGATTATGGGTAGGGAAGATGGCCATTGCTCTGCTTTGTTTTGAGCAGCAGAGAGTGGCTCTGCTGGCCGCCCCCTGATGGCTCCCGTAGCCCCGCCGGCCCCCCGCTGACAACTCCCTCTGCCCCGACGGTCCCCACTGCTGCCTCGCCGTCCCTGCCTTGGAGGGAGAGGGATGAGTTGGGAGATGGGTCATGGGCTGACGGCACCATCAGTCCACCCCTAAACAGCCGCTTGCAGTGGCTGAACATTCAGGTCAGGCAGCAAAGTGTTATCCTTCCCCGAGAAGGGTTGGAATCAGCGCTTTGGAGACGGTCAAGGCGCACTCAGGAAGGTATGTCTTTAGCTGTAAGGTCAAAGAAACTCCACCTTTACAAATGAGTGTTTGTTCTACCTGAAAGTGGCTTCAAACTCATTAGAAGTATACTTTGGACATAATCCCTGTCATGCAAAGAAAGGGGGTATCTGGATCTGGGAGGGTTCTCAGGAAATCTTATAGCACCTGAAGGTGATCATTCTGGACCATAAGGAGTCCATTAAAACATCATTCCATTGGGCCTCTTCTGGCCTGGACCAACTTGCAGTAAATCTTCCAAATAGATCATTCAAGCCTCCAACTTTATAGTGTCAAACTACAGCTGATGAGAACAGGTCCTGCACACTGTTCATGTACTTTATGTTATCTGACTTTCCACTCTCACTCATTGCAACACAATAATAATCCTTATTATGGAGAAATTGGTCTACAAAATCTGTAAGTGCTGTGTGCTGTGGTTCTGCCATATCCATATATAGATATATATATGTGTGTGTGTGTGTGTGTGTGTGTGTATGCACATGTGTGCGCACAGGGGTGTGTACATGTAGGGGTGTATGTGTGTCTGTGTAGGTGTGTGTGTGTGTGCGCGTAGGGGTGTGTGTAGGGGTGGATGTGTGTGTTTATCTATGTGTATGTAGATGTGTGTGTGTAGGTGTATGAGGATAACTGAAACCCTTATATATGGGTTTCCACAGACCATTCTTCTATAAGATGAGGCCTGGCAACATTGACACTGGGACACCAGGGGATGAGATGAATTTCCTTGTTACCTCTGCTATCCTCAGCCATCAGCACAAATCTGTTTAGTGCACTCAAGCAGAGTTTCCACTGTGATACAATTCAAATACCGAAAGATGCATAGCTTTAAGTAAATTCCGATCTGTGGTGTACTGTTGTGCAATTTATGTAATATACAAGGTTGTGTTATTTTGCTGTAACATATAGAGGGTTAATTGTCTGTAATATTGTTGATTCCCTGTAATTTATGTGTACTTGTAATGGTACGACATTGCCTCATAATATATGTGCCTACTAATAATAATGGAGTTCAGATAGCATAATTTCAAAAGGCTCCTTTTATTCCCAGTGCGACCAGCAGTTACCTCTGAGATAACATGACTATTAAATTGGGATGAGAATACTTATGCACTGCTAAAATGAACAGATTTTTAGTCCTGTGAAGCAGTCGAATCAGTGTCAACATCGGCGCCTTTGCCAAGACTCTGAATGTTGATAAAACGACCTTCCACAGTATAAAAAGCACTGTAGTGTTCGGTGGCTTCAATCCAAAACAATTTACATATTATAATAAATACTACCCTTCCATCAAAAATAGCAGACAAGTTTAACATCCACACCATCGCCGATGTTGCTTGCATCATAAAGATCTGAGATTACTTGTACAAGATACAATGAGTGTGGTGCGCTGAGGTAGCAGCGAGCAAACACAAACTCAGAAAAGATTGTACAACAGGCTTTATTCCAGTAAAAGTCTGAGCACCAGTTCATGCCTTGTTGGCTCCCCGTGTGACTGGCTCAGGAGGGGCCGGCTCAGGTCTATATTCAGGTCGGCTGATTGACAGCCAGCCAGGTGGAGTCACCCCCTTAGGAGGTCCTCCTGCAGGTACAGAGATCGCCCTCTGCAGTAGGCTGGTGGTCATATCACCCCAGTGAGTGAGGGGTGCAGGGGCAATTACTCCCATTGGAAGAGCTGCACCTTGCCCGACAATCGATTCTTCTAGATTAGGGGCCTACACCCATTCATTCCCGTGACTCCTTCCCCATGAAGACTGTCGTGCCACAATCCTGCCCCCAGTTTGAGTCCAGGTCAATGTGAGTGACCAACATAGGATGCTGTCCATCTCTTACAAAAAAATGCCTTCAGTTTCGGCAACTTTCAGTCTTTGTGTAATTGATGGTGCATCAAGCATATTGGACCTTTCGACATTGAGTATTTTGGAGAATGAAGGGTTAGATTTCAAGAAGGAATCCCTTGGTGGGAGAGTCTGGATTACAGAGCTATTTTAATGACAGCATCTGCTTAAGAAGAAAGCAAACCAGATGTCGTGCTCGTTAGCTGGAAAATGCTCGTTCACTGTTCAATTTTAATTTTATAATTTTGGAATATTTCAGGATGAACAGTAATGATGAGGTTAGTTATGGTGCATGATGGGATAAAAACTGACAGGACTGATGTTGAGGTGAAGTTCAGAGATGAAGTTTGAGTCCCGGCTTATCTGTCATCTACCATACAAGGGTTATATAATTTCGTTTAAACAATAATCACAGTGCAATGATGTGAATCTTATAATTTATCACCAAACTCTCACTTAGTCACTTACGTTGGGAAAGATGCACATTGGGAAAGCTTAGCAAATTGAGGGTAATCGATCATAAATACTAGATGTTTGTAATTTTGTTTTAAACATTGTTGTACATAATGCACAACAATCTAATAGTCACATTTCAGAGGGCATCTGAGCCAGATTAATTAACAGTTATGAAACAGAAGGTAGATTGGACTAGTTTGGATTGGCATCTTGGCCAGCAGAGACATGGTGGGCAGAAGGGTCTGTTCCTGTGCTATACTGTTCTAAGTTCTATATTTTTGGATTGAGAGCATAATCAGATCCTAAAAATAGATACTTCAGACCAAGGAGAAACAAAAACAAGTGACCCAAGGAGCAGGTGCTGGACGGAACAAACTTAGGGGAACAAGGGTGCTTAAGTCCTGTTGAAAGGAGCCTTTCCAGAAATCAGTCGGCTGTACACTCATCAGTAGTCGCAAGGTCACTGAGGCAGGCTAGCAGCTTTTTGAGGAGCCATCACAAGCACTGCCCTTTCAACCCTTCTCACTAACAAAGAGCTCTGGGATTGGTTTGTGTTTACATGATCTGGCTATGAAGGCCTGCCATTGAATGCAACTTGGTAGAACAGTGTTTGAACTAGGCCCAGACTGACACCTTCAGTGGAAGACCTTCAGAAACAATTCTGCCTTTTCTACATTCAGCTTGACCACATTGGTTCAATAATTGAAATTGCAACAGCTATGGCCAACATTCATCGGTCAATCAACACACAACCAAAGGCAGATCAACCAGTCAAACAGAACAGGTGGAATATTACTGTTCACAATAACATCACAGGCATGGAATGCTTTGCAACATTTATAAAATATGTGATGGGACACAAAATAAATCCAAGTCCTATGTTGATTGGGACAAAGATCTTGAAATGATCAGACCTGGAAGGGTAGTTCAAAAGTGCACAGCGAGTTGGATCAGGGTAATAGAACGTGGTCGGAATTCCATTGAAACAACTCCTTTCGCACTTGGAAGTGATCCCAGGCTATAACCGCCAATTGGTCTTTAAAGTGCCAAGTGGGAAAGTAAAATCAGCTGGAGGCCGGCATCAGATGACATCATCTCACACCAGAGATTGACGGCTTCAACCCCTGAAATGACCCAAGTTTTTGCATGAGTGCAGGAGAGAAGGATTAAAATGAAGATATAAATTTTGCCATGGGAAAGTCATAGTGGAAGAGAGATAAAGAAAATAAATAGCAATTAACAGCAATAAATAGCAATAGCAGGCAATTTTTAAACAGCATGGGAAAATTGGTAGCGCTATAGCGCACAATTTATAAAGACTGTGGGAATAAAACAATGATGGATTTGACTTCCTAGAATGCCGTGTGGCAGAGAAACCCCTCGATGAATGCTCTATTCATGCAGCTCTATTCATACAGCTCCGCCATTGCTTTTTCCCCATGATATTTAAGAAGAAAGTGATAGCGCTACCAACTCTCCCATCCTGTTTAAAAATTGTCCACTACTGCTATTTATAGCTATCATTTTCCCATGGTCCCTTATAACGGTTTAAATAGGTCGGCACAACAACAAGGGCTGAAGGGCTCATACTGTTCTGTACTGAAAGCTTAATTATGTTATAATTAGGCATGATTCATTTTGTTCAAATACAAGATCATAATACATTGATCAGGATTTAGGCCAGGTCCACCATCACCAGGAGAAGGAAGAACTGTCCTAACGCCGGGGATGGCTCCTTGCAAGTGTCCAGTTTGATGTGGTCAAATTTGAAAAGCCAAACCCCCATTCCTATCCCGGGACATTGAACAGCCAATTTAGTGGAATGCAAGTGTGAAAGGGGCTCATGCCTTTCTTCCTCAATCCAAAGTTTCCAAGTGTTGGGTAGCTACTTCCTCCAACTTGATATCTCTGGGCTGCAAGGAAATAATAGGAGGGGGAATTCAATAAAAGCCTCTCATTACAATTCATCACAGCAAGTGATGAACAACAGATTGGAAAGGATTATTGGAAAAATATTTTGTTTGCTTTGGCGTAACAGTAGGGTATTTATGTGACACCAAAAATAAAAGTAATTTCACCATGGATACAAATTTTATTTTGTCATAAAAAGATATTTCATGTGCATTTTTACTCTTCCAGTCTGATGTATTTCTCAAGAAGAATCATGTTAATTTATGATGAGAAAAGCAAAAAAAAATTCCTTTTGTTTAGTGCCATGGTTGAACTCAGAATGCAACCAAGTACTTTGCAGCTGATGGAAGTACTTTGTGCAGTAATGTTGGAGAGGCAGTTACCAATTTGTGGTCACAAATGTTCCACAAACTGCAGTGCAATAATGACCCATGAGCAAGAAACAGAAATAGATTTCAAAGCCAACCTTGCCCTGTCCAACATACAGTCTCTTTCAATTCATCGCATGCAGTTAACTAGTTGAAGATAACATTAGCAAAGATAAGGAGTTAAACCAATGTCAATATGGTAAAATCCCTGGTATCCGGCACCTACAGTGATTGGTTGATGCCAGATAAGTGAATTTCCCGATCGTTTGAAACTGCGTGTTGCGTGAAGGGGGAACTAACAGCGAGGCACGCCAATTTTAAATTTCCTTATTTTCTTTTCATTACACATTTGCAAGCGTCATGTCATTTGACTTGACATGAAGAAGGTGGTTTTGGACTTCAACGAGAAGGATAAGTGAACAACTCAAAGTCCAATATCTACAGAAACTAATCTAGTTCACCTTGTGTTTCCAAAAAAAACAGGTTGCATGATTTGTTTACCTGACAGTATTTACCATTGGTGATGGAATAATAAACGTCCTCTAAATTATGCACTTGACGCTAGATCTCGAGGAATCATTGAATTATATTAAAAAGAAAATTCCTTTCCACCATGAGGTACTTACTCCCATCGAAGTTGAGGGTTGCAAACTCTGTCTGCTTCTCTGCACAGCCAGCACTGTTGCACACCTTCATCTGCAGCTCGTACCAGGTGGCTTCCAGCAGGTCGTACAGGATGTAGGCTTTGGACAGCGTTGTGCGCTGTGCAGTGGTCCAGACGGTGGTCCCAAAAGGCCGATGTTCCAGGGTGAAGGTGGTGATGGGGCAGCCGCCATCAATCCAGCCAATAAGGTTCAGCCTGATCCGTGTGGTGTTAATGCTGGAAAACAGGTCCTGTTCCTTGGCAAATTGCGGCTCTGCAAGGAACAATAATTAACATTGTTAGATTACTTCTGCTCACTTTTCATAAGTAATCCTTTTACAGAATAAATGAAAGCCTTGGATTCCAACTCCTAAATCATCTGTGGATAAAACTGCTGTGTAATTATTTCCCATTTAAGAAGACTGCGTAAACTCTTTTTAGGAATATCATGTACCTTTGTAAATTATGCTGCATATCCCCCTTTTGTGAACTTTATGTATTCTTCCCTTCAAAATCACTATTTCACATGTAATAACACCGTACCTTTCTCGTCATATTGTACATTCCCTATTTAAGCATATCATGGTTTCCTCTTTAAAGGACCCTCAATTGTTTGGTATAGACGACATTTTCCTTATTCCAATATATCCTAATGTCAAAGTATCATCTTTCAAAAGCATGAGCTATGATATTCCAAATTTCACTCTCTTTAATCCAACAAAGCCGTTACTTTATGTAGCTTTAATTCATTGATAAAATGGATAAACATTTTTCACAACTTTGCATTAAGATTTTCTTAATGATGAATAGAGTATTTACTGTTGTAACAATAGAAATACATAATGGCATTCAAAGAGACAAAAAAATTTAAAGAAAAATTTCTCATGCTCGCGCTTCCTCTCCCTCTCATGAGCAAACTGTTAATCTGGTCAGATTTTATGACATATGACATCATAATCACTATGGTAACACTACAAACAATAGTTTCTTAAAGGGTCAGGCACAAAATTAACTAAGAGTTAACCTTTACATTTGGTGCATGTACAGGAAATGAAGGCGTAGCATTCTGTCTCCACTTTTCTGAGCAGTACATTTTTTGATTACTGATATAGGAACTAAATTGATCGAAGTTTTACACGTCAATTTTTGGTAGCTGTTTTTTTTAATATTAGAGTAGCTTAAGTGGGATGTTTTGCTTTTGTTTAATTTTCACCAAATGCAGTGGAAGGGGGGGGGTGGGATCCCAGTTTATACTGTTTGAAGTTTTACATTAATATACATACATGTGCGATATTGTATTTTCAGTTTCATTCCCTTTTCTTCACTGCATTGCATTTCTTAGAAAAACCAATAAAAAGATTGAAAAAGAAAGTCCGTAGAAACAACGAATCACACTCATCTCTGAATATCATTTGACATCTGTTCAGACAAATGTTAATATGCAGTCACACATTACAAAAGGGTCAAGCGTTCAGAGGATGGTTTCACAAGGCTTTAGAATAAATACTTTGCTCAAATAAACACAAGTAATTCAGTCTCCTCTCCGCTGATCCAGAGAAATTGCTGTTTGATTTGATATCCCCTTCTGCAAAATTTACTCCATAATAAATTCTGTTTTTCAAATGCATGTTCTCAATTCAGAGGGCAGCTTGAAGGCAATTTGAAAGTTATTTCTGATGAGTGACTATTTGAGGACTTGAGGTGTGTATAGGCAAAGAACGATGGCAGCGTTAGCACAGTATATACGGACGTCAGTCCGTTCTGAATCCCAGAGGCTATTAATTGAGACATTTCATTGCTGAAATTGACACCAACCTCTCTCTGGGATCTGGGACACCAGACTGACATTTATTTCTGTTGGCAGAAGGCTGAATGATCACTGCAATTGGAGTCAAAAGTCAATCCACTGTAACGTTGGGGTCCAAGTCACAAAAAGGGCCATGCAAAGGGAAGAAGCATAGCTTTACTTCAGACAATTTTTTTTTAACAACAGTCCAATAGTTCAAGGACATTTCTACTGACCCATTGGCCCATCACAGAGAAGGTTCAAGAGTGTGCAATCGTGCGAGACAATTTCTTCCCATCAGCCAGCAGGCTCCTAAATAAACCTCTCAAATACTGATCTCTCGCTGCCCTTACTAAGTGACCTCTCACTGATAAACTATACACTTGTGCTCCAGGTTTTCAACTTTGCACTGGTGTATCCATGCCAGAGTTGATATGCTGGAATGCTCACTGTACAGGGTAAACATAACAATAAATCTAAATGAGGAACTTGACATCACCTTCTTCAAGGTTCAAATTCTTTTATTGTTATGTAATAAAACAGAAAATGTAATATTACATGATATTTCCTTTAGTCTACAGCAAGGCAGACAAATATGTAACGAGAAATCTTCGCAAAATTCCCACAACACAGGCTGAGTAAAAAGCTCGGAATGGAAATGAGTGATTCATTCCTGTTCCAAAATTTTTCCTGTGGCACACCTAGACATTTCTGCAGACTGCCCGAGGTCTAAACTGACCTGCAGGTGGTCCGCAACAATAGGCTAATGGATAGCACACATTTGCAAGTCCCGGCTCTTTAATTACTGCACTTCCGGTATTTCGAGTTTTGGTTGTTCGTGTGTGAACGGCCACTCTGGAAGGTAGGAAAAAAACATTTTGAACGGGAAAAATTGCCTGGCGCCCCCTTACAGTCAGAGAAGCAAAAGAGAGCCCCACAGAATCACTGTGTCCATGGATTTGCATCCAGTGCTCCGCAGCCATGCAGCCGTCAGTCCAAATGATCGGCAACCCAAGCTCCAGATCCAAACCTCTAACCAAATCTGGAAGCCCTCAGGGTCTTTGGTACCCTCTGGCATCCCAGTTCCGATGCCTGGTTCTTAGATCCACAGTTTAGAACAAGTCAAAGGTTCAGTATTGGTGTGATTTTAGAACTTAGCATCACCCTGGAGTTAGGGGAATGCCAAAATGTGAGAATTTGTATTGCTGCAAACAGACCATTGCCGTCATCTCTTACTTAAACATGCCACCGTGCTCATGGGAGCTAGTTAAGACAACATGCTGTTTCATAAACATTGAAATATGATTTGAGAAAGGATCATTGTCCGTTAAGGATAATTACATTGCATCAGGAAGTTACGGAGCATAAAGCACAAGCAATTAGACCCAGATAAGAAAAGAAATGGCAATCAAACAGATCCACGGTACAAAATGAAAATGTTACAGAAATGTTTAATAAAGTTAAAAAGTTGAACTTAAACTGGTTGTATCTAAATGTAGGAAGTATTAGTGGACCAACTAACAGCACAAATGGTAAGTAAATGCCATTATGAAGACGGATGGAGGTGGATCAAGGCTGGAAGCTAAATGTGGGCAGCACAGGGATAATGGAATAGTATTGATAGTGAAGGATGACGTCCGGGCAATATGAGAAAGGATGTAAGTTCAGAAAATCAAAGATAGGAATCAGTCTGACTGGAGAGAAGAAATCAAAGACATTGGGGGGGAGCTGTCTGATCATATTAAAACCTCAGTGGAAACATGAATGATCAAGCTTGAAATAAGAGCATGGAGGTGATGATGGGGCTTTATCAGGCACTGGTGAGATCTCACGGAGTATTGTGAGCAGTTTTAGGATAACGTTAATGAGGGTTCACCAGTATGATTCCCGTAATTATATGAGGGGTGTTTGACAACTCTCCTGGCCTGTATTCATTGGTATTTCTGCTCTGAGGTCTTATGGTCTAAAGACATGCAGAACAAGAATACATGCATCTACGCTGACTGTGGAGGACAGGCAATACTAATGGCAGTAATGACAGGGAAAAGTAAAAGTGTTTCATTTTTTTATGAATTATTATGTTTCAATAAAATTATCCTTGAATCCTTAATATATCTATGGACTGTCCAAACCAAACTGGCAATCATACTGTGGAGGAAGAATTTCTAATAACCATAACATTATATAATTCTTCATTGAGATGGAAAGTGAAGTAGTTTAATCTTAAGATAGGGTCCTAAATCAAAAGAAAAGAAACCACAAAGGTATGAGGATGAATGTTGGATGTGATGGATTGGGGGCTTCATTAAAATGCATGACAATGTTGAGGGAACGGCTAACATTTATAGAATAAATGCAGGAAACTGAAACATTCATCGTTTCTGCTTCATGTAAAAATACAAAGATTCAAAATTCCTTTATTGTCATGTACTAAAGACAGTGCAATATTAAACAGAATTTACTTTTGTCTGCCATAGAAATTGCCTGAAGCGCCTCTTAAAGTTAGAGAAAGAGAAGCAAAAGTGAGCTACCAAAAGAAGTTAAAAGGCAGGATTAGGCGTAAAGAGGATTCGTTTCAGGCTGACTGGCAAACTACATCTGACTGTGTAATTGGATCCTGGATTTCTTCACCTCCAGACCACAATCAGAGGGGACTGGTAAGAACATCTCCACAATCTCCATCAGTAGCGGAGCGCCACAGGGCTGCGTTCCTAGCCCCCTGCTCTACTCGCTATCCACCTATGACTATATGTACGACAACAGCACCATCTACAAATTCGCTGATGGTACTACCATGATAGTGACTTGTATAAAAATGGGCATTGAGTCAGAATATAAGAGAGAGATTAAAAACTTGACTGAATGGTGCATCACAATAACCTCGCACTCAATGTCACAAAAACCAAGGAGCTGATTGTTGAGCTCAGGAAGGGAAAACCAGATGTGGGCGATCCAATGATCATTGGGGGATCAGAGATGGAGAGGGTGAGCAAATTTAAATTATTGGGAGTCATATCTTTGGAGGATCCTTCCTAGACCCAACACATCAATTGTAAAGAAAGCACATCAGTGCCTTTTCATCCTCGGATGTTGGAAAAGGTTTGAGGAGGTTGATGGAGACTCCTGAATATTAGCGAAGGTTCTGCATGTTGGCCTCAGCAATGCCAAGGAGAGGTTGTAAAGATGTGAGAGGCAGCATGTAATGCACGAAGCACATCAGTTTCTCCACTTCCTCAGGAGTGTGCAGAGATTTGATTGGCATTGGAAACCCTGGCAAATTTCTACAGATGTGAGTGTGCTGACCGACTGCATCATGGTCTGGTATGGGGACACCAATACCCAAGTGTAAAGCCTTGCATAGCCCAGGGCATCACAGGCAAAACCATCCCCACCATCGAGAACATCTACAGGGAACGCTGCCGTCAGGGAGCAGCAGCACTCATCAAGGATCCACACCACCCAGTGCACGCTATGTTCTCACTGCTGCCATCAGGAAAGAGGTGTAGGTGCCACAAGACTCGCAGGTTCAGGAACAGCTGCTCCCCCTCCACCATCAGACTCCTCAACAACAAACTCAATCAGGGACTCATTTAAGGACTCTTACATTTGCACTTAATTGTTTGATTATTTTTTCCTCTCGGTATTGCATGGTCATTCGTTTAAATTTCTTAATTTGTTTACATGTACACGTTGAGTACAGTTATTCTTTGCACTACCAATAAGTGACAATTCTGCCTCAACTGCAGGAAAAGAGAATCTCTGACAATAAATCTGAAATCTGAACCTGAAGATATAAACTTGTGGATTAGGGGTAGTTTAGATTTCAGTGAAGAACAAAAAAATTGAATAATCAATCAATGAAAGAAGTGTTAAGAGCAAATTTACAAGGTAAAAGAAATGGACGGCAAAGGCTCCAACAAATACTTCAAAAGGAAAAGGTCCTATTTCAACCATACAGTGAGTAAGGGAAGAATTCATAATCAGGAAGAGGGAAATGACAGGGTAGTTCAGCAAATGCTCTGCATAGAAGTGACAAGTAGCTTTCTACTAACATTGGGTGCTGAAAAGGAAGAACTAAAGAAATTTAGTGTTACGAAGAAAACGATGGTGGAGAATTTAATGGCACTGGATGCGAATAAATCCCCCAAGGCTTGATCATTTACGTCCCAGAGCACTAAAGGAGGTAGCCATGGAAACAATGGATGAATTGCTTAACATTTTCTGCAATTCTGTACATTGGAGGGTGGCAAAATGTGACCCCACTATTTAAAATAGAGGGAGAAAGAAAACAGGAAACTACAGACTCACTCCTTGTGGCAAAAATGCTCGAGGCTATTATATAGGATAAGGTAACTGAACATATGGGACATATTACATGGATTAGACAAAGTCAACACGGAGTGCTGGAAGGCAAATTAGGTTTGATAAACCTATTGAGAGCTTTTTTTTCCCCTCACTGATGCATCTGGAAGAGTAGATAAGCGAGGATGAGAAGATATGATAATTTGGGTTTTCAAAAGGCTTTTTGATAAACACCAAAAAAAAAGATTATAGAGTGTAAACCTGGCATTGCGGGCAATGTAGTAGTGTGGATTGAAAGCTAGCAACAGATGGGACACTGAATGTTAGTGTAATGGGTCTTTTTGGGGTAGCGGTCAGAAACTTATCAGAATTTATTGTCCTAAACTTGTCACGAAATTTGTTGTTTTGTGACAGCATCACCAGTGCAAACATTTATTTATTTAAACCACATTACAAAATATATAAAGATAGTGCAAGAAAAAGGACAAAATAAGGAAGTATCTGTGATTTATCATTCATTCAGGAATCTGTGGGCAGCAGGGAAGAAGCTGTCCTTGTGCCGCTGAGTGCTCGTCTTCAGGCTCCTGTACCTTTATCCTGATGGGAGCAGAATGAAGAAGCTCTTTGAGGATAGAGGCTCCTTTCTTTACAGCATTGATCAGTGTTTGGACCTCAGATACTCGTGGTACCTATCAATAATTTGGATGGGGACCACAAATGAACGTTTGCACAAAACTGAGTGGGATTATTGTTATTGTGAGGAGAATACAAGAAGGATTCAAAACACATTGAAATGGGCAACATCTTAACAGATGTACTGTGGATAAGTGTAAGGCTATCAATTTTTGTAGGGAAAAAGTGGCAGATAAACTAACAGAAAGCATCAGATTAAGAGGCGCTGATACAGAAAAGAGAACTTGGTGTCTTGTATACCCGCCACTGATAGCAAACACTCATGGAATGGCCTTCATTGGAAGAGGCCTGAGTCAGATCGACAAGGCCACCATATAAAGGGGAAACAGGCCCATCCTCCAAGAAGTCCACGTCGACCAAATTGTCCCCTAGACCTTGTCCTGCATTTGGCCTGCATCTCTCCAAGTTTTTCCTATCTGTGTACCATTCTAAATGTCTTTTAAACATTGTAATTGGGCCAGGCTCTGCCAGCTTATTTCATACACCTGGAACCGCCTGTATGGAAAAAGATGCCCCTCCAATCCTTTGAAATCTTTCCCTTCACATCTTAAATCTATGCCCTCTAGACCCACCCACTACCTTGGGGGAAAGGCACTGTCACCTTCTCCATGTCTCTGCTAATTTTATATACATTCTTTGGTCACCTTTACAGAAGGGTGAAGGTACTTGTGATAAAGGCTTTCCAATCAGAACCCATATTTTGTGCCTCTTAAGTTGATCATCCGATTGGTTACATTTTTGGATGACTATTTCTGCCAACTGCCCCTTAAACCCACCCATGGTTTGCTGTGTCTGCTCACCACTTCACTGGTCCTCTGGAAGATGAGTGGGTATTATATATTTTTTAAATTTAGAGGTACAATGCAGTAACAAGCCCTTCTGGCCCACGAAGATGCAGCACCCAAATACACCCGTGTGACCCATTAACCCTCTCATTCCGCACATCCTTGGGATGTTATTGGATGATCAATCTTTTTTTATGCACAAATCATTTCACAATAAATAAATAAGATATAATTATTTTTTTTAAAAATCGCCTGCTTGCCTTGCAGTTGTGACTCCATGGTGATCACGGAAGGCATAGATGTGAGGGGCAATTCTAAATCTGAGGGGGTGATCCTAAATGATGGGTGATCCGATATTCACCCTGAACCTCAGCTCCCCACCTTTTCCAAGCGGAGACTGAAAATTTTATGTTGAGGTTCAGAGACACCTTGGAACCTCCTCCTTCACAGGAGACCAAGCACGGGCCTCCATCGGCCTTCTAGTTGCAGGAACAAAAGAAAAAGAAAAACTCCTACTTTGCTTCGGGAAGACTAGTACTTCACCACGGTTGGAGAAAAAGCTTCTGCCTCACTGGGCATATCGACTCCAAATGCCCATCATTCCTTTCATGGGACAAGGCAAAATAATAGTTTGACACAGACTGGATGGGCCTATTTCTTTGCTGTAATGTTCTTCTATAGCAGAGAATGGTTGTATTTAATATTTACTTTTGTTTACTAACTGTAAAAATATTGCAAGTGGGATTGCAGGCCACTGATTCTGCCATCATTTCTTCCATGGATCACAATGGCCCTCCATGCCTAGGCAGTAGCTGGATTATTGGCCCCATTTCCTTTAGAAAGTTACGATTTCCATCATCTGATCTGGGTTTTTTCTGCATTTTAATTTGCTAGTTTCTGTTTGAATAGGACAGGGGAGCACCTCATGAATCAGAGTTTTGCCTCCCCCTGCTGGATGCATTTTAACAATGATTTTGTAACCCCTGAAACACCAAGCCATGTTCACATTCGACTTCAGATTTCATTTTCATTGTCATTATCAAGAGTACATACATCACAAACAACCCTGAGATTATTTTACCTGTGGGTGAGGTAGAATGACCACGCATTGGTAGTGCACATGTAAACAAATGAAGAAATGAAAACAAACTGACTGTGCCATACAGTGAGAAAAACTAAATCAATGAAGTACAAAAGTAAGAGTCCCTAAATGAGTCCCTGATTGTGTTTGTCGTTGAGGAGTCTGATGGTGGAGGGGGAGCAGCTGTTCCTGAACCTGGTGGTGTGAGTCTTGTGGCACCTAAACCTCTTTCTTGATGGCAGCAGCGAAAACGGAGTGTGCGCTGGGTGGTGTGGGTCCTTGATGATTGCCGCTGCTCTCCGACGGCAACGTTCCCTGAATATGTTCCTGATGGTGGGCAGGGTTTTACCTGTGATGTCCTGGGCTGTGACCATGACTTCTTGCAGGGTTTTCTGTTCAAGGGTATTGGTGTCCCCATACCAGATCGTGATGCAGCCGGTCAGCACACTTTCCACCATACATCTGCAGAAAATTGGCAGGATTTACGATGTCAATCAAATCTCTGCACACTCCTGAGGAAGTGGAGGCACTGATGCGCTTCGCGCATTACATGCTGCCTCTCACGTCTTTACAACCTCTCCTTGGCATTGGCGAGGCCGACTTCCAGAACCTTTGCCAATATTCAGGCGTCTCCATCGTCAGGTTGTTGGCCAGACTTCCAGTCGTGGATGAGCAGAATCTTGCTCCAGTTAATTCATGCACCCTGAAACCTTTGTCTTCAGTCTGCACCGTACACTTTGTTCCCTGAACACTCCATCATACTCCTCTGCAGTTGTCAGAGGCTGAATGGATTACTTGCAACTAAGATGTAATGAGATTTTTCCATAGTTTCACATCTTGCAAAAATCTCTAGAGATACACCACAGACCAGATCCTTTGGCCCCCTCAGGACATGCTTATCATCAAACACTCATTTACATTGTGCAAATGTACCATATAGGCTCAGGTTCCTGTCGAGTTTCTTAGACCACTTTTTCGAGCAAAAAAAGTGCAGGTCGACTTTTACACGGGTCACACGTTTGATCTCGTGAAGTACCTGGGACATTCAAGGCATCGTGAGTTCGGAAGGCTGGGACTGGGTTGCAAGTCTGCTTTTGGGGTGTTGGAAGTTCGAATGGGTGGGCGGCTGGGGAGAGGACCTGTGGTCGGGCGGCCGGGGCGGCGGAAATTCGGACGTGTGGGTAGGGCATTGGGGGTTCGGGTGGGCGGGCGGCCAGGGTGAGGATCTGTGGTCGGCTGCTCGGATGAGTGGGTGGAAGGTCGGGTAGTCGGGGCGAGGATCTGTGATTTCGAGTTTGGATGGGTGGGCGGCCAGGGCGTCGGGAGCTCCGGTGGGCAGGCGGCCAGGGCAGGGGTCCACTGTCAGGGTGTCAGGAGCTCAGATGGGTGGGAGATTGGGGGTAAAAATAGGAGGGTTTGACTTATACATGGGTCACACAAAAACACAGATTTTTGGACCAAATAACGGGGGTTGACTATTACACATCTATATGGTCCATTTTGCAATGTATATAAAAATAAACTCATTATAGAACAATGGAATAATACAGCACAGAAAAAAAGGCCCTTTTGCCCTTCTAGCCCACGCCGAACTATTGTTCTCCCTAGACCCACCGATCTGCACCTCGACCATAGCCCTCCAATCCATGCATGTGTCCAAATTCATCTTAAAATTAAAATTGGCCCCGCATTCACCACTTCAGCTGGCAGTTCATTCCATTCTCCCACCACTCTGTGAACAAGTTTCCCCTTGTATTCCCTCTAAACCTTTTCCCTTTCAGCCTTAACCCATGTCCTCTTATTTGTATCTCACCTTCCCTCAGTGGAAATAGCCGACCTACATTTACTCTGTTTGGACCTGAGAACACTACAGCACAGAAACAGGCCCCTTTGGTCCTTCTAGCCTGTGCCAAGTCCCACTGGCCTGCACCCAGTCCATAGCCCTCCATACTTCTCCCATCCATGTACCTGTCCAAATTCTTCTTAAATGGTAATATTGAGCCTGCATTCACCACAACTTGTTCTACACTCCCACCTGTGTGAAGAAGATCCCCTCGTGTTCCCCCTAAACTTTCCCCTTTCGCCCTTAACTCATGCCCTCTGGTTTGTATCTCACCTACCTTCAATGGAAAAGGCTTATCTACGTTTACTCTGTCTGTCCCCCTCATAATTTTAAATGCCTCAATCAAATCTCCCCTCATTCTCCTACACTCCAGGGAATAAATTATCATTACACTAATCTTCATTAATTTTCATTCCCCCACATTTCTATCAACTCATCCCCAGATTCTCCCACTCCTCTGCATATAACAAAGGATTTTTGACCTACAGACAAAAATAAGCTCCACCAGCTGCCACATACTTGCTAAAGAGTTCTTGCGATTTACACTGTAACTGTATGGACGGCAGCAGTGAAGAAGTTAAGTTTTCTACTCTCTTCACTCTTGACTTCCGTTGTCTGCTGCATTTTGCCTTCAAGCATGTTTCTATGGTTACTGAAATGTATGGGCTGTGCAGATCAAAAGACTACAAGAGGTCAGAAAACAATTGATCCCCAAAAATTATTAGTTTAACCCAATCCTTACTAGATGAAGGATAATTTCCCCTCTATATCTTACCTACTCCTACATGCAGATGAAATGGGAATTAAAGGTTAACAATTATTGTCTAGAAATTCATCCCTTAGAAGTTCTAAACATGCAACATTATTGTGACAAAGCTTTTTGTACTCATTTTCTGAAAACCAGTTCTATTTTAGTCAATAGAATTTAATTTTAGTGGCCACTACTCCATGGTCAAGTAAATCACAAAAATCTGTAGACACTGCGGTTGAAATAAAAACACAAGGTAATGGAGAATCTCAGATGGTCAAACAGTGCCCTTTAAGTAGCAAAGGTAAAAATACATAACCAACGTTTTGGGCTTGAGCCCTTCATCAAAGTATTGAAGTATGTTGGCAGGCATCCGGACAAAAGGGTGGGGGGGGGGAAGCTGGGGAGGAGGGGGTGGAAAAGGCAGGAGATGATAGGTGGAGAAGGGAGGGAGAAATTAAGAAATGTGCTTGTGGTAAATAAGTGGTTAAACATGAAAGTCTGCAGACACCTAGGTTGAAGTAAAAACACAACGCTGGAGAAACTCAGCTGGTCAACGATGTACTTTATGTAGCAAAGATAAAGATACATAACTGACGTTTCGGCCTTGAGATGCATAAGCAATGTTTCGGGCTTGCGCATCCGGTGCTTCTCCTGTGGCCTTCTTTACATTGGAGAGACTGGGCGCAGACGGGGAGATCGCTTCGCTGAGCACCTTCGCTCTGTCCACATCAGTGACAGGGATCCCCCAGTGGCCAACCGCTTCCATTCCGCGCCCCACTCCCTTGCTCTCACTGTCCCACCGAGTCCACCCGTAAATTGAAGGAGCAACACTCGATTTTCTATCAGAGCACACTTCAACTGGATGGCCATTCACATCAACTTCTCCGGTTTCTGCTAGCCCACTCTCCATTCTCCCTCCCTTCCCCTTGGTCTCCTTTCTTTCAGCCCTCCACCTACTTGCTTCTCCATTCATAAAGCCATCCCTCCTCCCCCTTGTTTGCTGGTGTACCTTCCCTCCTTTATCTACCTATTATCTCCTGCCTTTGTGACCTTGCTCCTCCCCTGCCCCTCCCTCTACCATTTAGTTCGGGGCCGTGCCAACATTCTTCGTACTTTGTTGAAGGGCTCAATCCAAAAACTTTGGTCATGTACCTTTATCTTTGTGACATAAAGTACATTGTTTGACCTGCTGAGTTTCTCCAGCGTTTTTTTTACTGTGATAAATAAGTATCAGTTGCTGGATACTTAGGGAATGGAACTGAATATGCAAGGCCAAAGCAGCAAATTGCTGGAAATACTCAGGAGTCAGGCTATGTCTGTGGAAAGAGGAATGGTTTACAGTTCAGGTCCGAGTCCCTTCCTGGGTTCTGATGAAGCATTAACACGATTTCTCTATGCACAGAGATTGCCTGATTTGCTGAATATTTCCAGTTTTTATTTTATATTTCCAGCTTCTGCAACTTTATTGATTGAATTGAATGCATGACCATTAGTGTATTCGGGAGCTGACATTTGCCAATGCGTTCTTTGCAGTCAACAAGTGAAAGTCTCTCTCACTGAGAGACTTTGTGATAGGATATTTAATTGTGGAAGATCGACCAATGGAAGCTGTCTCCATTTACCTTGATGTCCAGATCTGAAATATGATAAATCCTAAATGAATATTGTGCCTGTCCCACATCGGACTTGTCAGTCACCAATGAGCCTGCAGCTGACGTGGACTTACCCCTCCATAAATCTTCGTCTGCGAAGCCAAGCCAAAGAAAGAAAGAATTGTTCTCCAGGAGTATCAACCACTTGGATTTAGATTATTCCTTCATTTACTAAATTTGCCCCAAATTCTTACCAGGGGCAATATAACATTTTGCTTCTTCTCGTGTAAGATGATGATGTTTTGAGGGCTGATTTAAGTGAGTAAATATGAGAGAGAGCAGGGGGTTAGAAAAAAGAGAGGGAGAGTGAGAAAGGGCGATATGGTGGAAAGGGCACTACAGAACAAAGAGAAATGAGAGAAAGATGGGTAGAGAGAGAAGGATGGGTGGGGAGAGGGAGACAGAAGGAGATATGTGGAGAGAGAGAGGTGGATGGAGAGATCAGCAGAGAGAGAGAGATGGGTAAAAAGAGAGATTGGTGGAGAAAGAGAACAGATGGAGAGAGAGAGAGAGAGAGCACAAAAGAGAGAGAGAGAGAGAGAAAGTAAGAAAGAAAAACAGGGGAAGGGGAAAGAATCCTGTCAGCTCTGGAAGCTGGTAAAAATACAAGCCAGAACTGCTCAGCACTTTGATGCAGAAAGTGAATCTCTCCGCCTATTTTGATAAAGATTTCCTGTACCTTTCCCGTGTGTTTTCGCCTCAATGATTTCACTGATGCGGCCAGGCCCCACTCCATTCTGTGCTGTCAAGGTGAACTTGTACCACGTCCCACACTTCAGGTTCTCCAGGCGATATGAGCGCTCACTGGGACTGATAGAAAAGCTGCCCCATTGCTCACTGTTGTCCTCCGAGTACTGCAGGATGTAACCTTTGGAAGAAAGCATTACACATTCATTACCAGCAAGCTGAAAGGTTCACTGGTAAGCAATTAAAAAGCAATTGCATTTGTCACCTGATCCATTACCGAATCCAAGGTGCAATATAGAAAATGGCTAAAGCTTTTCCATTTCCCTGAAAGTGCTTCAACAATTAGCCCTCACAATACTCAGCTCTATTTGGAATTATTTCTTTTAACTGTTCCATAATATTTAATGCAACAATGCAGCTGATAAATTTGGTTGATAATCTGGATTTGTTAACAAGATGGCACTGCATCAATGACCACAAATCAATCCATTGGAAAATAATCAGGATTCCAGCAGGCACACATAATTATGGATAACTGTGTCAGCAACTGTAATGAGTTGATTAAATTCCAGCGAAACAGGAACCTCTAACCCATAGAACATTAAAACATTACAGAACAGAAACAGGTCCTAAGGGCCTTCTAGTCTGGGCCTAACTATTTCACTGCCTCGTTCTACTTACCTGGACCCAGTCCACAGCTGTCTTTTCTCTCCCATCCACATACCTGTCTAAATTCTCCTTAAATTAAGTCTGCATTCACCTCTTCAGCTGGCAGCTCGTTCCGTGCTCCCACCGCTCTGTGTGTGAAGTTCCCCCTCATGGTCCCGTTCAACTTCTCCTCTTTTACCCTTAACCCAAGTGCTCTTGTTTGTATCTCAGCTCTCCTCAGAGGAAAAGAATACCAACATTTACTCTGTCTATACCCCTAAATCTCCCCTCTTTCTTCTACACTCCAGGGAATGAAGTCCTAACATGTTTAAACTTTCCCTGTAACTTAGTTCCTGAAGTGCGGGCAACATTCTCATAAATCTTCTCCACACTCTTTCAATCTTTCTTGTAGTTAGGTGACCCAAACTGCACACAATACTCCAAATTTGGCTTCATCTCACCCACACCCTCTCGTTTGACTGCAGTGCCTAAGTGTGCTAGAGGAACTCAGCTGATCAAACTTGAAAAAGTGCTTAGGCCCCGAACGTTGGCTGCCTATTACTTTCCATGGACGCTGTGTGATCTGCTGAGTGGGCGTCTTGTTTTCCCCTCATTCTATTTTTGCGATCAGCTCATTTAACCAAATTGACGCCTTCGGCCAGTCTCAAACGGACGGCCAACCGCTCGGCACGACAAGGACTGGCACCCACGACACACCCTGCTCACCTCGGGAAGCTTCTGCTTCATAACCCGGCCAGACATTTAACCCCTGCCTCAGCTCACAGCTGGGCCTGTGGAGCATTCCTCATTAGGAAGCAGTATAGACCCATCGTAAATTACAACCATTGCTTTCACATGCATGTCTTTCACCGGTGAGTAATAATACAGAAAAAAAATTCCTAAATTGTGACAACTTTACATTGAAGTTGTGTTATAGCTCTGACGCGCAGTAAATAACTTGAGAGGCTGAGACTGAGTCCCTGATTTACAGGCTTTTATTCACAATGGACAGGGACCTCATCCTGTGCCGTGACCCGGGCTTTCTGGGGAAGGGTCAAGGTGCTCGAGGCTTTATACAAGGTCAAAAGAGGGAGGGGCCACAGGTACAGTCACAGGATGGGGTGGAAGCAGGTAGTCAGGGATAGAGCAGTTCAGGACAAGCTCAGAAATAATTCCTTGGACCCAAATGGTAAGTTTTGGTGGGTGTTATTTGCCTTCTTTAAACTCTCTTTATCTAAAAGCATGGTTTTAGGGAAGCAGTTAGAGCAATAAAATTACAGTGGCAGTGACCCGGGTTCATATCCGGTGCTGTCTGTAAGGAGTTGGTACATCTCCCCTTGACCGCGCAGGTTTCCTCTGGTTTCCTCGCATGTTCCAATGACGTACAGGGGTTACATGGGTGCAAATGGGCATCAAGGACTGATGTGTTGGAAGGGACTGACTGCTGTGCTGTATCTCAAAGTTAAATATAAAAACATAATGATAGAAGAACTCAGAAGGTCAAGCTGTATCAGAGGAAGTAAATAGTGTAAGTTAAAGTTTTGGCTTGAGACCATGTATCAGACCTGTGAGAAAAGAGAAAAGATGGGAGAGATGAACACAGAGAGGAGAAAACTAAATGGACAGGCAAGTGTGTGTAAGTATAAGAGGAGGGCACCAGGGGGTTTAGGTCGCCTGAAATTGGACAATTCAATGCTACCCCAAAAGAACTGCCAGCCTCTACCTGCATGCACCTTGTGGACTTCTGCATACTGGCAAATTTCCTCTTTCCTCTCAGCCCTGACGTAGAACCTTGATCTGAAATACTGACACACCTGTTGTCTCCACAGATGCCGCTGACTGGCAGGGTTCTTCCAGTGTTCTGGGTTTTTTTTTGCTCCAGATTCCAACATCCACAATCTCTCTTCTCTTCTTTACCTAACCATCCCTAATTGTGCTTCCCCACTCACATTCTCTTTCTCTCCATCTCTCTATCTACCCACTTCTCTACCCACAGATCTCTCGCTCATTTTGCCTCTCTCTGACTCCCTGTCTCTCCTTCTCTTTCAGCCCCTCTTTCTCTCTCTGTCCCTCTCCCTCTCTCTGTCTCACAGTCCCTCTCAATCCCATTGATGGCATCAGAATCATATTTAGACCAGGTAAAATGGCAGATTTCTTACCTGTCAGGACAGTGACGAACTAGATGTTTTTTTAAAATTTCACGGTGAATATTTATTTAAATACTTGGAATTTAAACTCCCCACCTCTTGTGGCGGGATTGAAACTCGTGTCTCAGGTTGTAACACAGCTTACAAACAGAGAATACATTCACTCATTTCTTTCGGCAGCAAACCAATGAAGTCAAATCTTACTATTCACAAGACACAATGTTGCATTCTTCAACTCCCCAATCACCACCCAGCTAAAGCCCTCTGACCTTCTGATTGGCTCACTGCCACACAGGTGATCCTGGCATTCTCATCTCTTCCTCCTGCACCTGAGATCCATCGCCTGTACACTGACGCTTAACGCACCTGCGCATGCGCGCTATTACCCCTGTGTGTCGTATTGCTCAGAGGTGACCGGCACCCATCCCGTTGAAGGGAAGTACGCGACCGTGACAAAGTCTCCTCACCGTGCGCCAATACAAGCAAGCGTGTAGCATTACGGACATGAAGTAAGCGGCCAAGTAAAAGCAGGTTCATCACAGAACTTGGGTCACATCCGTCGAAGGTGTCCTACCTCGAATGGAGCTCCCACCATTGTCACCTGGTATCCAGGAGAGTGTGATCGAACTGGAAGTGGTCTTGGAAACTGTTAGACGTGGTTGGTCTGGTGGAACTGTTGGCCAGAAAACAGGATTAAGAATGGATCTACCTTTCTCAACATAATCAGCATGTGAGTGGGTGATATTTATTTCACTGGCCACAGATAAGGCTTGGTAGGTTTTTTATTATGATGTTAATATTATCATATCTTTGAGTTAATGATGTTCAGTATGGCAGCTCACCTCCGCTGATCTTATATCAGATACAGTTGTATTGAGTTGCTGTAAGCAGTTGAATAAAACTCAACTGGGAGCCAATTTTAAAAAAGTATGAAGTTATGTCTAGATCAATGTATATCCAATCAAAGTAACTTGTGCTAAATAGACCCATATATCACAAGTTTACAGATATCGTGGCTTTAAGTAACATTATTTGCTGGACTACAATATCCACTGTTTCATGAGTAGAATATAAAACAATTGGCAAAGCAAGAAGAGGGAAAGGAGGGGGGTGGGAGGGGGAAGCATTGGGTGCAGAATGTGATCAACATTAGACTCCCCATTATATGTTCCCAGCTGTGCAATATTCTGTATATTATATATTCCAGTACACTTTCCTCTATATTTCATAGTCACTCCACTCCAAGATGTAGAAACGAGTTACATTCCAGAAACCACTTGGTTTGCAAGTCAAAACATTGTCTTATTGTCAACGTTCGGTGTCACTGACCCAACTCCGTCCTTAGCATACTGATACACTCTCCGGGTGCTGAGACCACTGATCATCCTCTTTACTTTACCTGGGTCGCAGATAGACGTTCAGTGCCTCTGTGCCTAATGGTGGCCAACAACCTTCAATGTTGAGGATCACTCCTTGAATCCTCTGGGCCCATGTTCCAGTGTCAGGGGTAGACTCAATAAAATCTCTGAACTAAACACAGCCTGTCACACCTGGGATATCATTTCTTTGTTGCAATTGGTTTGCTCAGATTTTTCATTTGTTACTTCAATGTGAGTTCCTTATATACAACATGGTCCAGTTTACACCATATCCTGCATAATACACTCCAGTCTGTGCACTGTCCTGTGCATTACACTTTCCTACCTGTGTACTGCCTGATATAATTCAATCATTATTCAACACATTATGCAGTAAAATCCCTGTTATCCGGCCATTGCTCTGCTGTGTTTTGAGCCGCAGGGAGCGGCCCGAAAGGCCAAAGCAGCCTGATGAGGTGCCAGAGTGGCCAGTGGGGCTATCACAGCCCACACCCACCGCCACTGACATGTCGGCCCCTGCCAACAGCCCCTCACCTGACAGCCCCCGCTGACGGCCCCTGTCCTGATGCCTCCTGCCAACTGCCCCGCCCTGACAGCTCCCATCGACTGTCCCTGACCTGACAAACCACGTCGACGTCCCCTGACCTGATGGCTCTCTCTGTCGATCCCTGACTTAATGGCTCCCGCTGACTGCCACTAACCTGACGGCTCCCGCCGACCACCCCTGCACCGACGGCCCCCACCCTGACAGCTCCCTCCAGCCATACCTGCCTTGATGGCACCGCTGGCTGCCCTGCCTTGAGGGAGAGGGGTCACTGGCTAACGGCGTCATTGTGATGTCATCAGCCCACCCCTAACCAGCCACATTCATGTGAGGCGGCGGAGCCCAGCACTCCACCAATTTACCTTCCCCGAGAGGGATTGCAGTTGGCACCTTGAAGCCAGCCACGGTGCATTCATCAAGGTAAGTTGCCCAATGTAAGGGCGGAGAATCTCCAGCTTTACAGTCGGGCTTTTTCACTGCATGAAAGGGCCTCATGCTGTGATATCCACAGGTAATCTACCATCAATAAAGACTCTCATTACAATTCATCCACAGCAAGTGAGGATGCTGAGATACTTACGTATCCAATAACTTCATTCCCAATAAATCTAACCATCTATCTCAATAATAAAATTCCATAGTCATTTGTCCAGATCGCTAATCTTCCTTGTCAGGGGACAATTATGTCACAAAACAATAATCATCATCGAAATGTTAGTTTGGAATTATTTCTCAAGGTCATGCTCATTTGTTTTATGTTGCCGCAAGCCCTCACATAATTAAACATGACAATAAATTTTTTTAGAGTTTTGAGGCAAGGATGAAAATACCTGCCCGCCAGTCCTCATTAAATTCTCACACATATTTACAACATCGGAGCTAAAGATCTTGACAGTTCCAACGCTTTTTTTTTTCCCCTCTCCCGTGTCTCATAGCATTGAGAGAAGGTTAAATACAAATTGTACAAGTGCTGTCCAACATGCAGAAAATGGGATTAAATAAAACATGAAGCCAGGCGGTTTGGCTCTGGCCACAATGACTGAATGTCACCAACTCAACAAGCTACACCTGTCCATCCAACATGGCTTACAGGGCAGCAACAACTAATCAATCTTAATGCCTTCCGTACATGTGTCTCTGCCTGTCCACACATTCCACCACCATGTTGCTGCAACACAGTTGGTTATAGATGATCAGTGGTGGCTGGTGTAAGTAACAGAGTTAAGGAAGGATGAGAAATCTTGTTTAATGGGGATCTTGATCATTGATCATCCAGTCAGTTGGACCTGGACGTTCTGGCCAGACAGCGGTTCTAAGGTCTCCTCCTTTCGTTCTTCTTGCTTTCTAGTTGCTGGTGAAGACTGACCGCACTGGATTGCCAGACTGCAGAGCAGACAACCACTGGACCTACTCTGTGCCTTCACCTTTATTGGCAGCATGTGAAGTATCTCCATTCGAAACTTCCCTGAGAAGTTGCCGTGTGGGAAAAATCTTCCCCAAATACTCAAGAAAGCCTTCCCCTTTCATCCTCTGGTAGGTTGCCGGGCTCGGTATAATATCTTCTCTTCCTCTACTTCACTCAGTTAGCGGGACTGCTGCCTGAATGTCAGCCCAACAGACACAACGTTCTGTAATACAGACGTGAATTAAAAACTTCCCACTAAGTGGCCACAAAATTTGGATGAAAGACCAGCTCTCAACTTATTCCAATCAGCACACCCTAAATCATTAATACTGCAAGAAATTGAAAACTAAATCAAAAATGCTCCAGATGCTGCAAGTGTGAAATAAACCCGAGTGTTTATGGTGCCAACTGCAGATCAATTTGGTAGTCCTTATATCCTTTCAACCTTGTACACTCACAAGAGGTGGAGACAGGAATTCTCCAAATGCAAGAAAGAGAGGGGCAGGCCGAGAGGGAAGGAGTAAGAGAGGTAGCAAAGGAGGGTGTGGAAGAAATTTGCCAAAAGGGAAGGATACTGTAAAAAGGAAAGTATCTCTTAAAGGGTTAATGGTATGATGTAAAAGTTGTTTGGAAGAATGGACTGAAACAGGATCTGCTCAAAGGGAGGAACCACAAGGATATCTGGTCCTGAGATTGCACAGGAATAGCTCCAGACAATATTTTTTGTTTTATGACATATTCTGACTGCACCATGTTTTTCCAGACCTTCAACTTCCTGTGACCCTGGTGAAAAGGCATATGTCATGTAAGATTGTGATTTCCTTCCCCTTTCCTCTAGTAACTCATTCTGCTGACTTCGCAAACTAACTTGTTTACTTCACTGTATAAATTCGAGCTGTGCCACTGTGTCATTCAGAGCTGAGCCCTGGCTGGTACAGGGACTGCTCTCCAAGATATCTCGCTCTAATAAACTCTTCTGAAGCGTTACCCTGATGTTGGCAGTGAAATTCTTTCTCCGCAACAAAAGGGCAAGAAAGAGGGAGGGGGAGAGAGAGAGAGAGAGAGAGAGAGAGAGAGAGAGAGAGAGAGAGAAAGAAAGGAATAGAGAAAGTAGGAGGAAGGGGGTGAGGGAGGAAGAAAGAAGGAGGAAGAGAGAAAAAGAGAGAACATGTCTGAGAGAGGGAGAGAAAGAGAGAGAGAGAGACATAGATGGAAATGTAGGGAGACGGAGAAACAACAATAGTTAGCTAAGGAGAAAGAGAGTAAAATCAGACAAAGGGATAACTGAAGGTCCCTACTTGCTCTTTAACCAGATAGTGTCTATTACAGCATAATTATCTTTGGTATTGTTGGGATTAGGAAAGAAAAACAAGCAGCTCTCACTTCTTGCTCCTTCTCCAGCCGCTCCTGCTGGATGGTGGCCTTCAACAGAGACTCAGCATCAACAGCATCGTACTCACGTGTGACGTGCTTCAGTCATTGCAGCTCACGTTAAAAACACGTGCACAACATACAAATCAAGTCTGTGCGACAAAACAGCCTCCAGTTCAGATCTCTGAAAGCACTCTCGTAATGCAGAAAGAAGTAATCAAAATGGATGCCACTTCCAGTGGGGTTTGCTCACCTTGCACCTGAAGGTTGAGGAGAATTTCGTCTGATCCCCAACTGTTAACGGACTTGCAGCTATAGTACCCAGAATCCTCTGCCTTTACCGTGCGGATGACAAAACTGCCATTGTTAAAGATGCTCCTGCGCCCATCAGTTAGGACGGGGACTGGTGTCCCATTGCTAGAGCAGAGAACACAAATGCAAACCACGGTCCTGGTCATCAAACTCCTTAATTTAAAAATTTTAATTTAGACAAAATGCACAGTAACAGTCCCTTCCAGCCCATGAGCCCATGCCACCCAATCCTGCAAATCCTATCTAATGGGAATAATCTCACTGTGAGGACTACAGTGATTCGATGAGGCTTGCCCGCAGATGGCAGATGGTTGGTGACAGCTCGCATGCTGCATGGAGGTCAGTGACCCGTAGTGTTCTGCAGGAACCCCCTCTTCTTCGTGATTTTTCTAAATGACCTGGGTGAGGAAGTAGAAGGGTGGGTCAGTACATCAGCAGATGACACAAAGGTCGGCAGTATTGGGGACAGCCTGGAGGGCTGTTGTCAGAGATTACAGAGGGACATTGATATGATGCAGAACCGGGCTGAGAAGTGGAAGATGAAATTTAAACCAGAAGAAGTGAGAAATGATTCATTTTGCTAAGAACGGGAAGTCTTTGAGCAGGATTGACAAATGGAGAGATCTTGGGGTCCGTGACGATAGGACACTCAAGGCTACTGCAGAGTTGGTAAGAAGGCATATGGTGTGTTTGCCTTCACTAACCATGGGATTGAGCTCTGAGGAATGAATGAAAGAAATGTGTTAACTCCCTGGAAACTGTGGCAAAGTACCTGATTCCTATGCACATTTTCTCCCTGCTCTAAAGGTTGCCATAGCCGAAGGGTGATAGTGGGGGACGAGCTCCCACTACTACACAAATGCTCTTCATGAGGTGCATCTTAAATAGCCTCTGACAACCGAGTCCAACTCCTGGTCTTCACGTGTGGCATAGTTCTTATGCCTGGCAGAGCTGTTCTCATTGACGGGAGAAGAGGAAAAGATGGGCCGCTGGCGCTTTGAAACCAGTTAACATAACTCATCTAGGGAGGGAAAACTCTGATTTCAAACCTCCGCTGTCTTGTGTCTTTACCCGCTGATGGGAAAGGCTTTGGGAGTTAACCCCGAAGAAAAATCTAGAGTCGGAATCCCAAAGGCAGCTGAATGCTGTACCCAGCACTGGCAGGGCAACTCCCGCAATGCCGCTGGCACCAAACTGTATTGACTTTCGCCATTCCTTTGGACCTGTCATTAGCATGGAGGGGGGGAATCCCACTGCATGGGCAACAGGCGGATCTCCATATCAACTCTGCCCTGGTATCTCCCCTGGAGAGGCCACCAGCTTGGCTTTCTGCTGCCCGACCGAGGCAAAACCTCACCCTTTACCTGTTCTTCGTCCATTTGACTGCAGGCACCGGGTCTCCAACCACTTTGCACGGCAGCACGATATCTCTCATCCATGGCGTGGTCACAGTGCCACTGAATGTTAGAATCCGGGCTGGAGCTGATGAAAAGCACATTAATCGAGTTAGAATCGTGCTAAGTTTATTGTCCAGGTAAAAAATTAAGGAGGATGGAACTGGACAGATCGGGGAAGAACATCAGCAAAATGAATGGGCCTCAATATCTACCCTCTAGACAAATCAAAATTCCTATCACCAACAATTGCTCTCAGTGAAGTGTAGTTGAGGTTAAAATGGATCGAATCTTACCTAAATCTTCCCATACAAAGGTAAACTGAGCAAAATGCTGAAAGGAACTCAACACATGGAAGAGACTATAAACCTAAGCTATTCATCAGGGCACTGAGGAAAATCACCCTAGTTGGTGCAAGATACATTACCTATGTACAGGGAGAGGGTGAGGTTGTTGTCAAAGAGGACCATGTTTTTAAACTTAGACGAGGCAGCATGGTAAAATACCCTTCCAGCCCACAACCCTGTCCCCCCTCAAATGCACCTACAACCCATGAATGTGTTTGAAGGGTGGGAGGAAACTGGAGCATCCGGTTGCACAGGGAGAATGCACAAACTCCTTACAGACAGTGCTGGATTCGAACCCATGACCCATTCTGGTTTACCATCTTACCTTTGGCAATTGGCTCCACAGTGATGATCTCGCTGGAATTTCCCCTCCCAGCTACGGTGATGGCAACCACCCAGATGCTGTACTGGCGGTTCTGGCTGAGGTTGGGAATACGGTAATAGAAGACATCTGGCGAGGCTTCAAATTCACTGATCACCTGCGGAGGAAAACAAGGAGGTGTACTGTGCCAGAGCGAACCTCAAGAGCCAACAAGGCTTCGACTTTCCAAGGTCATTGCTAATCAATCCATTTTCTGCAGCATTTACATCAGGGCTTGAGGGGGAAGAACAATGAATCCCGACGAGCGTAGTTATGCATAAATCATCAGTTTTGTTCCTGGGTGATAAAGTTTGATTGGATTTCTGGTCATTGCCCTCTGACGTAAACTTACGGATAGTACAATTTACGGTTAGGGCTTTAAGGAAAGGTTGGGTACGTATATGGACGAGAGAGAGATGAGGAAGGTTATTTGGACTAGGTGGGAGAATGTGTTCGGCATGGATTAGAAGGGCTGAACTGCCCTGTTTCTGTGCTGTGATTGTTATATGGTTATAACAACCAATAAGGGACAAGGAACACAATTGAATAAAGGCTGGAATTCTTAAGAGAAAAGTCACAACTTCCGGGTCATACCCAAATGGTTCTAAACAATGAATGCAGTTAAAATGATTCCACTTTGGGCCAGTGCCGATTCACAAAGAAATTACTGCAAGCAGTAAATCGGGGAGAAAATGACGTCACAGCACTATAGAGTCATGGGGCATTTAGCACAGGTTCAGGCCATTTGGCTCACTATGTCCATGCTGACCATCAGATGACTATCTGCCCTCACCATTCACCAGCACTTGGAACTTTCTAACACAAGAGGAGCTAAGAGGGGCAGCACAGATGGCTTCCTTTGGATGTTCCGATGCAGAAAGTTATGGAGGCTGAGCCCATATGCATGTTGAGACTAAGGCAGGCAGAGTTTTAGTCCTTTATCCCTGCCCACAAAGCGTAGAACCCATCACATGGCGAAGCAAGGATAAGTCCCGCTCATACATGAATAAGCCCTGCCCATAAAATGTAAAACCTATCTCGCAGTGGAGTTCCAATAAATCCAGCCCAGAATACCACTGACAGAAGGGAGCCATGGCCTTGTTTAGCCAGTTGTCAACAGCTGCTGGAAAAAAAAATGTCTCTGGTGTTCTGAAAGACACCAAAGTTATTCAAAATAATTCAAGCTACTTCAAATATAATTTGAAAATGTAAAGTGATGGATGTTAAAAGACTTGAAGGATTGAAGTAAACACAAAGAATGCCCCACAGCTGCCTCCCTCCATTGGAAATATACATCTGACAACAGGGAGCAGCTGGGAAAATGCCAGCCAGGAGGAATCTTCTGACGTTTACAGCGGGGGGTGCAATGATGGCCATTATGAGAAGATCTGCTTTCATCTCCCTGGACATTCAGCCAATCCTTCCATATTGGGAGCGGAGAACACAAGCCTTGGTGACACCTGTGCTTCATCTATCGGTCATGCTGGGGAGACGTGCTAAGGTGAATTATTCACCCTATCTACTCAAGCTTTGATTGAAACTGGGAACTTTAATTAGGCAGTAACAATCTTTCTCATTCTATTTGAGGCAATCCATCTCAGTATTAAATCACTCACAATGCCTATGGAACAAAGTCACCACTGGACATAAATCATTTAACAGCAATGGGTTAACAAAGGGTTAATAAAGTGGCAAATAATCAACCAGTATGGGCTCTGATTTATGTCATGGTTTTAGAGCCTCTATCTCTCCAGCTATAGCCATCTAGTTGGCTGGGTAAACACCCTGGGGCTTTGCTGTAATACGAAGAACATATTTAGCAATTATACTAGTGTGATAACATGCAATTACCTCGTGTCTTGAATGTAGTTAAATGTTCAAATGTGCTTCATCTAAGCATTGCCAAATTATATTTAATGCAGAGTACATTAGGAGTTATTAGGACTGATCAAAGAGGCAGGTTTTAAGGGGTTCCTTGAAGAAGGAGAGGTGCCATGGTTCGGAGAGAAATTTCTCGACCTTTTGTGCTTTTGTAGCTGAAAGCAAATCTGTCTGTGGTGGAACTATAGGAGAAATAGGGGTGCTGCAGAGGAGATTGTGGAGACGAGGAAAGGCAAAAACAGGTGCGAGAGTGTAAAAGACAAGGCACTGTTGAAGTAAGAGTGGCGATGGGTGAACGGGACCTGAGGTTTGCTCAGATATTGTCGGGAGGGGGTTTGAAGGAGCTAAATTTATGTCAACTTAGAGCCTTAATTCTGGGTCGGCCGAATTGACGAAAAAAGATCAAGACACCAAAAACCCATCAAACTGAAGGAAGAGAAAAGGCTGCGTGTTTACACAGCAAATTTCAACGCTTTACAATTACAATTGTAATGTAGGAATTTGCCAACCAAATTGCGCACAGCAACAAAGCATGAACAGTAATGTGATAATGACCAGGTAATCTGTTTTTGATGTTGTTTGGAGGATAAATATTGGCTGGAATAACGAGGAGAGCCTGCCAGCTTTTTTTCACTACCAGTGCTTATCCTCAGTGGTCCCGTGAGTGGTTTGCACTTTTATAATCCACTCACCTCCATCCACCTATAACCAGAACACAGGAATGCTTCGGGAATCTCAGTCAGTGTCGCAGCGCCCATAGGAGGTAAAGACATATTACTGATGATTCAAGCCTAAGCCCCTCCTCAAGGTATGAGTGGAAATAGACACACTTCTGAATTAAAGGCTTGGGGAAAAATGGGAGGGGAAGGGATGCAGACCAACAGATAAAAGGTGTTAATTAAATATGATAAGAGAGATGACTATTGATTTTGGCTCTGTGAAAGGAGACAGAGGGAAAAGGATAGAGAGAAAGACCGAGAAAGAGACAGAGCTCAAGGAAAGGAGATGGGGGTGGGGGGGGGGGGGGAGGGTGGGGGGGAGGAGGGGATGTCAAAGGAAACTGTAAAACTTCCCCAGTTTCTGTTAACCCCTCATCTTCTTCCCCATCTCTTTTTCTCCAGCTCTCTCTCTCTCTCCTTTCACAAAGCCATAATCAATTCTCACCTCTCCTCCTTATCATATCCAATTAACACCTTTTGTCTGTTGGCCTTTAATTCAGAAGCTTGGCTATTTTCACCCATACCTTGAAGAAGGGCTCAAACCCGAATCATCGGAAATATATCTTCACCTTGTATGGACGTTGTGATACTGGCTGAGTTCTTCCAGCATTTCCGTTATTACTACAATCACAGCATCTGCAGACTTTCATGTTTCACTCCATCTATAACCCGCTAGCCTGTACTTCTCCCCCTCCCCTACAAGGGGAAGGGAAGTAATTAATGGGCAGGTGAGAGAGAATGAATGAAGGAAATAAGTGGGGAAATGGGACAGAAAGGACTGCTCTCATCAACTCAATGGCTTCCAGGGCGTTCCTCAATGCCAGCAGGAAATCTGAATATGTAACCCAGCTACATTCCCAGCAAATAGTCATTCAAACACTGGCTGTTTAAATCAGGCAAGAGAACAGAACAGCGTTGCCCTTAACCCAATGGTCTTGCCTCTAGGCTGTGCGTGCACGCTCAAACGTTTTGCAACCAGTACAAAAAGGAAATGAATGGGTGGACAAAAGGTCAGTTACCTAAAATAATGTAGCAATTAATAACTATACTTATTGAAAATAATCTCTCAGCTAACTGTTTCTGTTAAGTAGTTGGTAGTTTTTTTTCCAACTACCACAATTGTACATGACTAATTTACATCACTTCATCTTTCTCGTTCCAGTTTGACATTTGCACAAGCATTCGGTGCACACACACTTTTGTCACAGGAAAAAAAAATTGCACAACGTCAGATTTTTGCACACACTAGCTACTAAAAATGAGAGGGAACATTAGTCATGTCTACATTTGATTTCCTGTCTCCTCTCCACCACCCTCTCAGGCAGTGCGTTCAAACTCACAACACTGCCTCCTGTATTTACCTGCTGACATTTATACAAGACTATGAAGAGTGAATCACGCTCGAGACCCATTGTTGGTGAGAGAGCAGCTGAAGCAGGGTACTGCTATCCCCTATAATTTCCATCACCGACAACACCATCCCACCACTTGACACATCTTACCCTCTCCTCCCTTCTCCACTTTTTTTAGGTGTGGTGATACAACACTACACTGGCTGCACGACTACTGGTCTACTACGGGGGCCCACCACTGTACCTGCAGGTAGGCAACCTGGGAGGCTGGCCCCACCTGCTGGCTGTCAATCACCAGCCTGTATGAAGACTCGAACTGGCTCCTTTGGGGGACAGTCAGACATGGAGCCAGCAAAGATAACTAAGACTCATGTGCAAAGTTTAAGCCAATCAAAGCCTGTGGTACAGTCTGTGGACTTTGCGTCAGAAACATTCACACAGCAGCACTCACAGTAGGGGCCGCGCCCTCCGAGGCTCCCTCGTCCACGCATCCCTTGGGACTTTCCCCTGCGGTTGCAGGAAGGGCCACACGCATGCCACACACCTCCTCCCTCACCATCTTTCAGGGCCCCTAACTGTCCTTCCAAGCAATACTTCCACTTGTTTATCAGCGGGAGTCATCCACCGCATCCAGTTCTCCCTTTGTGGCCTCTGCATCAGAGAGACTGGATGCCGACTGGGAGATCACTTTGCTGAGCACTTTCCCATCAGCGACAGTGGCCAACCATTTCAATTCTGCACCCCGCTCCCACGCTGACATGTCTGTCCATGGCCTCATGTATGTCAAACCAAGACCACCCATAAATTGGAGCAGCAACATTAATTTTCAGTCTGGGCACTCTCCAACTGCATGGCATTAACATTGATTTCTCTGGTTGCTGCTGGTCTACTCCCTTCCTCCATCCCTCTGTCTTCCTTCCTCTAGCTCTCCACCCCCTTCCCTCTCCGTGCTCAAAGCCATCCCCTCTCCCCCATCTCCACCTATTACCTCCTGCCTGTGCTCCTCCCCCTGCCCTCCCCCCCCCATTTTGTTTGGGCACCTATCTACATTTTGCTCATACCTTGATGAAGGGCTCAAGTCCGAAACGGCGGTGATGCATCTTTATCTTTGCTAGATAAAGGACACCATTTGTCCCACTGAGCTTCTCCAGCCTCGTGTTTTTACTTCAACCACAGCGTCTGCAGACCTTGGTTTTTTACCATTCCCTTGCTCTGTACAATGACCTGCTGTATATATTAAGACTAGCTTGGTATTCACTAATTAATTAAGTTGCGATAAAGATTTACAGAAGAAAAACCAGAAACTTCTCTCCAATCTTTTAAAGATTGCTAGGATGTGGCATGGGCTGGATTTCTTTCCATTCTGCTTTAAAATCTCCAGAAGATGCTCCCTTTTGAAATAATTCTTGATTCTAAGATTCACATCAATTTACATTTGTTTGACAGTGTGACAACAAAGGCAAAAACTATTGACTTGTCACCTTGAATTTTGTCTCCAATTTCATCTCAACCTTTTGCCTGTATTTTCTGTTTTGATTTTACATTTGTAAAGTTTAAAAAAAAGTCAGGTAAAATAAAACAAAGACAGATTTTGAATGGAGGATTCAGCAAGGGTCCATTTAGATGGAATCTAGCACCCTCTGCTGTCCAGATAGAGAAAATACAGGCATGGTTACAGCGACATTTTCTCTGAGTTGGTAGTCTCACTTGAGGATGTGTTGAAAGTGTTATTTCCAGCAGATGCTGAGTGCTTCTCTGTTTGTGACACACAAGAACGAGAGATCCTAAGAACAGGATTAGACTACCAGGGCATTTGGTGCAAAACCACTATTGTACATATTTGTGTGCCATATGAAAATGTCATGACTTTTCCTGGTTGACCCTGCTCTCACTGGCCGGCTCATGACTCCTCCCCCTTTCTCCCCCATAAAGGTTGCCATGCCACAAGCCTGACCCCAAGTTCGAGTACAAAGATGCTGAACATCTATTGTAAATAAAAGGCTTCAGTCTTGGCAAATTCAGTCTTTGTGTAATTGATCATGCATCAGCCTTCAAGCCTGTTCTGTTGTTTAATATGATCATCGCTGATCTATACTGACCTCAACTTCTTTTCTGTTCCATTTCTTTATACCTTTCTATTCCTCTATCCACTAAATATTTATCCACTTTCACTTTAAATACTACTAATAATCCAATTTCTGTGGAGAAAATTCCAGAGATTCACCTTCGTCGATGAGAGACTGTCATCCACTAACTTTCCTCCACTCTGAGAGCTCAGTGGGGTAGTCTCCTTGATCTTTTATCAGTGCTGAAGAATCCACAAAAGCATTGGTGAGTTGTAATTTTCTGCATTCTTTCTACTCTTTGAACTTTGACCTCAGAGACCGACGAATAAGCTCTTGGATTTCACGATCATTCTCTCCAAACTCATTGTCGTGCTCTCCGGTGGAGAAGCAGAGAACCTCATTATAAGTGCCAATTGTGGTGGGACTTCAGCACTGTCCAGGCACAACGGTTCATGGAGATTGGGAGCATCATTGGGGCAGAGCAGAGCCTTCTTTGTGGGTCCTTGAATCTTCCTACAAGGGTTTTCCTGTGGAGACGTATTTGTGACTAGTACTACTTAGATGCCAAGTGGATGGAGATGATAGAGAGGCTTTGAGAGATCACTCTCTGCAGGATTAGGTAGTGATCAGTCCAGCAGTTGTAAATACCTGCAAGAATTTCAAAGTTCCCAAGGTTCATCACTTGGAGATTGATGTAATCTGACAATACCTGGATTAAGAGAGTTGTTGGGAGGTTATTATTCCATGATGAAATCTCATTGTCGATCCTTGCATCTGATGAAATGGTGCAGCCGAGATAGGTAAACTGGTTGTCCGTTTTGAGTTTTGTGTGCCCGATGGAGATGTGGGGGGGCTGATAGTCATGGTGGGGAGCTGGCTGATGGAGGACCTCAGTTTTCTTCAGGCTGACTTCCAGGCCAAACATTTTGGCAGTTTCCGCAAAGCAGGACGTCAAGCGCTGAAGAGCTGGCTCTGAATGGGCAACTAAAGCGGCATCATCTGCAAAGAGTAGTTCACGGACAAGTTTCTCTTGTGTCTTGGTGTGAGCTTGCAGGCACCTCAGATTGAAGAGACTGCCATCCGTGCGGTACCGGATGTAAACAGCGTCTTCATTGTTGGGGTCTTTCATGGCTTGGTTCAGCATCATGCTGAAGAAGATTGAAAAGAGGGTTGGTGCGAGAACACAGCCTTGCTTCACGCCATTGTTAATGGAGAAGGGTTCAGAGAGCTCATTGCTGTATCTGACCCGACCTTGTTGGTTTTCGTGCAGTTGGATAATCATGTTGAGGAACTTTGGGGGACATCCGATGCGCTCTAGTATTTGCCAAAGCCCTTTCCTGCTCACGGTGTCGAAGGCTTTGGTGAGGTCAACAAAGGTGATGTTGAGTCCTTTGTTTTGTTCTCTGCACTTTTCTTGGAGCTGTCTGAGGGCAAAGACCATGTCAGTGGTTCCTCTGTTTGCGCGAAAGCCGCACTGTGATTCTGGGAGAATATTCTCGGCGACACTAGGTATTATTCTATTTATCATTTCATCAGATGCAAGGATCGACAATGAGATAGACAACAGACTCACCAAGGCAAATAGCGCCTTTGGAAGACTACACAAAAGAGTCTGGAAAAACAACCAACTGAAAAACCTCACAAAGATAAGCGTATACAGAGCCGTTGTCATACCCACACTCCTGTTCGGCTCCGAATCATGGGTCCTCTACCGGCACCACCTACGGCTCCTAGAACGCTTCCACCAGCGTTGTCTCCACTCCATCCTCAACATCCATTGGAGCGCTTACACCCCTAACGTCGAAGTACTCGAGATGGCAGAGGTCGACAGCATCGAGTCCACGCTGCTGAAGATCCAGCTGCACTGGATGGGTCACGTCTCCAGAATGGAGGACCATCGCCTTCCCAAGATCGTGTTATATGGCGAGCTCTCCACTGGCCACCGTGACAGAGGTGCACCAAAGAAAAGGTACAAGGACTGCCTAAAGAAATCTCTTGGTGCCTGCCACATTGACCACCGCCAGTGGGCTGATAACGCCTCAAACCGTGCATCTTGGCGCCTCACAGTTTGGCGGGCAGCAACCTCCTTTGAAGAAGACCGCAGAGCCCACCTCACTGACAAAAGGCAAAGGAGGAAAGACCCAACACCCAACCCCAACCAACAAATTTTCCCTTGCAACTGCTGCAATCGTGTCTGCCTGTCCCGCATCGGACTTGTCAGCCACAAACGAGCCTGCAGCTGACGTGGACTTTTTACCCCCTCCATAAATCTTCGTCCGCGAAGCCAAGCCAAAGAAGAAAGAAGAAAGATTATTCCATGATGAAACAGGCTGTTGATTAAGTCAACAGTTTCAGTTTTCCCTTCATCTTCATTGCTGATCACACCTTTGCAGAGATTATTTACCTCAATGAATCTGGTTCTGAAGGTGTGGATGAGGGACTGATTGCTCCTCATTGGGACTTGGTTAAGAGATTGCCCAAGACAAGAGTGGAAGGAATTACAGGCAGACCCTGCTACACGCTACTTCAATCAATGCAAATTTCTGTTACTGTGATTTGGAAAACTGCAAACATTTCCAGTTTTATCCGTGTAATAATTCTTTCTGGAAATTTCTGGGAGTTCAAGTTACAAGTAGATCGTGTGAATGGCCCAAAATAAAATATGTGGAAATGACAGTCAGCCTCAGTGTGTGCCCCCATTAAATATGGATAAAAGCAAATGTGGAAAGAGAATCAGACAGTGATGTTAAAAGGATAAGGAGCAATTACTTGAGAAGAAAAACTTGAAGTTATTAAACGACATGAAGACGGTGCCAGTAATTGTGAAAATCGGACACAGTCTGGGCTCCAATGAGTCAACAATACGTACCATTTCAAGTAAAAAGCACGAATATAAAGAACACAAATGACTCGAAACAGAAGTCCAGTCATGATTGAAATGAGACGACTACATCATCTTTGGATTGAAGATTATAACCACTTTGTACAAAAAAAACATTCAAACCAAAGCTTTAAACATCTTTTCAATGCTTAAAGAGAATAAATTTCAAGGGGATACGGAAATTTTTGCTGCAAGTTTAGGGTTAGGGTTAGGGTTAAGCATCGATCAGAATCTCACAATGTAATAATCACAGGGGAAAACTGCTGGCACCTGATAAAAATGCTGATAAAAATTTCCAGTAATTTTTCAAAAAAATTGTTGAAGGCGGCAATTACGATGATAGGCAAATATTTCGTGTTGATGAATCGGGCCTATTCTGGAAAAGAATGCCAACAAAAACTTTTTTTAACCAGAATACAAAGTTTCGAAAGATCGACTTCCCCTTTTATTAGGGGCAATGCAGACAGGGACTAAAAATTAAACCTGCACTAGTGTAACGTACTCTGAATTCCCACCCCCCCCCCCCCACCCTCCCCCACCCCCCTGCTTTAAAAGGCACTCGAAGTTAAACTCAACCAGCTACTTGGTGAGCTAATAAAAAAGCATGAGTAACCAAAGAAACTGGTTAGTTTCGTATTTTTGCCCAACAGTTGAAAAATATTGCAAGAATAATAACCTTAGTTTTAAAGAACTCTTGCTGTTAGATCATGCTTCAGGACATCCTACTTCATTGGGAGACTTGAAAGAAAATGTAAAAGTTGTGTTTCTACCACTGAACACGACATCCTTATTGCATCCAATGGACCAAGGAACTCTTGCATCATTCGAAGTATATCATCTTCGAAGGACTTTTGCACCAAACACTGCAAGAAGCGTCAGGAGAAAATGGAATTTCATCTACAGAATTTTGGAAGAAATACAAGATAAAGCAGGCCATTGAAGACATTAAACTTTCGTGGCAAGAAGTATGCGAGCAGTCTGGAAATATCTTTTACCGCATTGTGCAAATGGCTTCAGTCCCACGGACAAAATAATTGAAGAGAAAACTGCTAATGGAAGTAACATAGGTTTCGACGTGGATACAGAAAATGTGCGAGAATTGCTTGATTCGTATGTAGAAGAATCAAGCGAAAATGATCTTCAACTCGATGAGCAACGGGCATTTGAAGAAGCTGACGACAAAGAGGGTGAAACAGCTGTAATAAGGCTAAATAAATTACAGTCAAAGAACTCGAAAGATATGAATGTTGAAGCCGTCAAGGATTTTTATCTAAATGTTGATCCTGATGTGGGAAGAAGAACGAACGTCCGCAGCAATTTAGAAGAAGCGAACGCCAGCTACAGGAAATTGTATAATGAGAAAAAAAATCAAAATCAGTCCAGTCAACTTTGGAGAAATATTTTTCTAAGTTACAGTTTAGTCTTGACGGACGGTCTAAAAGGGATTAATTGTAATTATTCCCATTGATTCTATTAGTCACTTAATGCAAATCCGTCTTCTGTGAGTTAAAATCGGGATACATTAATCGTGTAAAGCAGGGTTTGCCTGCTTTGTTTAGATAGATTTCTGCACTCCCCACTGCCCAAACAGTATAAATCCTGGCATTGTTGCATTGGTGATAGGCTGCAGACACAAGAAACTGCAGATGCTGGAATATGGAGCAAAAAACAATCTGCTGGAGGAACTCAGAGGATCAAAGCAGCATCAGTAGGAGAAAAAGAGATCTCTTCCCACTTGGCTATGGAGCCAAGAAAGCCCAGCACCTTCCTGCGAAGGCTGAGGAAAGTTCATCTCCCACCTTCCATCCTCACTACATTCTACAGAGGATGTATCAAGAGTATTTTTTTAATATTCTAGTTAGAAACCCAATTCCTGGTGTGGACTGGGTGACATTTCAAATCTATTATATAAATGTTACTGTTACGAACTAACAACCCTTTCAATTATTTTTGGGACTAAAGGGACTCTGTTAGCGCGACATAGGAACAAGCAATGGAAAATTCACTAGACAATGGTAAATTCAAAATAATTGTTTTTAATTAAACTATTAACAACATGACATTTCTTACTTATCTCTAAACTTACTTAAGTCTAACTTTAACCCCACTATGTGTAAATGTAAATGTGTGTGTGTGTGTGTGTATGTGTATGTATGTATATAATTAAAGTCCCACTCTGAAAAGTCAATCTTTAGGATGGCATGGTTGGCATAGCAGTTAGCTCAATGCCTTTACAGTGCCAGTGATCGGAACCAGGGTTTGAATCCTGTGCTGGCACTTTCTCCCCACATCTGCGTGGGTTTTCCCCGGGGGCTCTGGTTTCCTCCTGCCATTCGAAATTTGCTGGGGGCATAGGTTAATTGGTTGTATATTGGGCAGCACAGACCTGTGGGTGGAAGGGCCTGCTACCGAGCTGTATGTCTAAATTTTAAAAGAGTTCACCATCATTTTAGTCTTGCTTGAAGGTCTTATATTCTCAGTTCAGAAATAATAATAAAGCACTTTCAAACATTATACCTTTAGCCCTCTTTACTCACAATGTGGCAATTTTATTCCACGATGAATTCACAAACCCAGACAAGGGTGAAACAAATATGGTTATCTTCTTCCATGATGAAATCACAAAGCAGACAAGGGTTAAATGAAGTGGCCACACACAAAAATAGACCCAGTAGAAATCTGTCCTCCTTTCCAAAGAGACAGCGAAATGTTCTTCCTTATTTCAAAAGTCACTGATTCTGTGTTCCCCTTTCCCCAGGAGTAACACACAACAACACCACCGATTCTATTTACTATAACTCAACCCTGACTTTACAAGGTTTCAATACCTGTATGTCACAGGGTTTTGACTCCTGTCAACTCCAAACTGAACTCTTCCAAAACTGAACTCAAAATGTCTGATTCGGTAATATATTTCTCCAAATCATGTGACCGCTACATCATTGCTGAGGTGAGTCACAGTTCTTGGAAACCATATGAGTGTTAGTTTTATTTCTACTAAAATTCTGTTCCTTTTTCAAAACCATTCCATATCCATAACAACCCCTGACCTCATCTCTGTTCAAGAGGTTTAAGTGGCTTTGATTAAACCCAGATGGCTTCTTTCAGCAGTCTTGAATAATTAAGTCCCACTTGAAATCCAGTAGCTCTGTCTGTCCTAGATACTGAGACTCCGAGAATGAAGTACCTGTAAATGTGCTGTGACCTGTGTGTGAGTCCACAACTAACTTATTAAACCATATCTAGATAAAATATAGTTTTAGCATTATACTAAGGATTAACATAAATCCATTACATTATAAATATTGCAATCCTATAAATCTTTCTTTTCTCTTTTTATTTATCTTTGTAATCCTATATTTTTGAATTGACTATAGAGCATGAATTTGTTGGGCACAGTGAATGTTCATATGTTTCATAAATGCAGTTGTTACTACACTAAAGGTAACTTTGCAGCATATTTAAGAAGACACAAATATCCCCACCAACTCAACTTCAGGACTTGTCTTTGGAGTACAGGATTCTAAATTAGATTGTAACAATTCATCAAAATTGAAAATCCAATTATTTTCAATTGATTAGTTTTTGGTGAGTCTATAACAGTTTCCCTAAAAGGTGCCCATGCTCTTGTAAAAACACAATAGTGGAGATACTCCGCAGGTCTAACTATACTTTATGTAGCAAAGATAGAGAGACCTAACCAACGTTTTGGGTTTGATTAATATAAGGTATTAAATGCACTTTAGGGGTATTTTGTTGCTTTTTTTCTGGGAGGTCAAGGTCAGGAGAGATAAAGTAACAAATAATAAACCTAATGTTGACTTAATGAGTAAATAACTTGTCAAATTCAGCAATTCCAAAGTCCGTGCTATTGAAATTACTTGTCGATAAATTGGCTTGCTTTCCATGCTTAATGCATGCAGTCAGGGCTGGATTAATGCAAACCAGCCGGGAACAGCTGTGACATTTCAGGTCAGGGACCATCTGGCTGTTTGGAATTCATGAAATCGCATTCAAGTGGCAAAAGCAGTCTGCTCCAACCTAACTGGTAAATATCCTTCCTTCGAAGTACTTCCAGGATCTTCCATTTTAAAATATTACAAATATCTAACTCTTATAAATTCATGAGAATAGATTTCAGATTGATTAAGTGTCTGATTCAACCTCTGAAGTGGAGATAACCAGCCATCTCTTTGAACTTTATTCCCAGTAAATGATCTACCATTCATCTTTTCTCCCCTCGTTAAACTATTTCACTTTCCATACATTTTAATTTCATTTAAAAAAAAGCCAAATGAGCTCAACTTTAATATTTTATCAAGGTTATTTAATCACAATGTAAGTTTCATGTGTGTAGTTTTGAAACTCAGCCCTTCCATCACTCATAACAAAGAATTACTAAAAAATACTAAACTATGCCGAGACCATACAAATTTGATCATAATCAAATCAGGAGATACTTGGCCCATATTTTGTGGAACGTTAACCAGCATGGACTAACTTAAATGTTCTGAGACTTACACACACACACACGTAGGGTCAAACAGTGGTGTCCTAGCAATAGTTGTCACGGTAAATTTCAGTCCATTTTCCTCCTGCACTTCCCACTTAGCTCCACAGTGGGCTGAGTGTTGGAAAGATTCTCTATCAATGATTCTGAGAAATTAGCTTTCATATTTTGTTTCAGGTCAGACTGAACCTGTGAACCCATTGATTTTAACAAGGATTGTGGAAAGAAATTGAAGAGAATTCCTTTTTGTTTAATATTTTTAATTATTTAGTATTATTTGATTTATATTTGAATAATTCTTAACTTTTTGGAATTCCTTGCTTCTTTGTTAGAAATGCTTAAATGCTTATCGATATCAGAGGATATTTAATGTTTCAAAATTCACTCGCATTTGGACCAGCACCAAAGCTATCGGGTGAGTTTTGAAATGCTGGTTCTCAGAGGCACAATTCTTGGACAGGGCCACTGGAGTTCAGGGCCAACATATCTGTAATTTGACCAAGTAAAGGGATGACTGCAAGGATTGAATGAGAGTGGTGGGGCGAAGAGGTCGATTTGGAGAAGGGAGAAAAGACGGCAAATTCCAGAGGTGTGCAAAGTGAAGTTACCAATTGTAGAGCAAAGGAGATCTACCTCATTGTAACACGGTAGACACAGAGGTAGGCAGTAATCTTAGAGGGTGTGAGCTAGAAGAGATACAAAAGAAAGACCAAGGGATTTAAATATAAGAAAAGTATGGGCTTGGAGCCAATGATAGCCAAAACTCTGGGTGAATATAATTCATCCTAACTTTAGAAATGAGAGGCAGTATTTTGCCTGAGCTAATATTTATTGAGGACTAGCAGGATACCCGGTATTACCCAGGAAATAAAACGCTCAGTTGTTGACTACATGGTTGAAACAAAATACCCAAAAAACTTCATGGTAATTCTGCATATATTTTTCCTGTTTCCTGCCGCCTGCTCCTTGTCTATCTGGAGGCCTGAGCACTGAGGCGGGCCTGGTGTTGCTGTTGTGTTTCCCGCTGCCGGCCCCTTGGCTGTCTGGAGGACTGAGCACTGAGGCGGGCGTATTACTGCTGTTCTGTTTCCTGCTGCCTGCTCCTTGCATGCCTGGAAGCTTCAACAGTGAGGGGCGAGACTGAGGCTCCTCTGCTGCCACTTCCTTTCTCCTTTGTCTAACTCTACGGGCTTGTGAAGAGCTTCTGCCAATGTTGCTTTGCTTTATTTAGGCCCATATTGAACTGGGTTTGGCCACTTGTTTTTATTCTGAATCTACATTGATGTACAGTCCTGTAACTAATTCAGGTGTCCCAGCTGCAAGTTCAATTTTTTTGGAAACTTTTAAACTTTATATGACCTTAAAGGTTAAATTCAATGTGGTCATGACATTCAGCATCAAATGTTACCAGAATTATAGTAACCAGTAATGCAAGTCAGTGCTAGTAAATATTCGTAAAATAAACAGTAATACAAGTCAGTGCAAGCTGATCAAAAAACACTTTTGAACTTCATGTAACCTTAAAGGTTAAATTCAGTGTGGTCATGACATTCAGCATCAAATGTTACCCTGACTGAAGCTCCTTGGACATTTCTAGTGTGCTTCATATTGATTTGCTTGGGGAACAGACAAACAGACAGACATACATGCACAAATATATATTAAATGTGGCTCCTCAGGAGGATAGGCAAGGCTGGAAGTAACCACATTTAAGGTGGGAAGGGCTCGTTCTGGATTATTTCAATCTAGCGCTCACTGACATACTTGAGGGCAGAGAGTTGAGGGCCATCATCAACCCCACAACCACTTAACAAAATTATTAGTATAAACCAAGCGGACGGCACAGTATCTGCATTTACAGTTCCTTACTGTTGGGTACGGGTGGGAGCAAAAAATGGTGTACTTCCAAATGATGCCATTCATCTTCCGAGGAGGGAGCCATGAAACCACCACACTTGTGGCAGAGGATGCTGCTGCCTTCACTCCACCAGGAGGACCTGGAACTAAAATGGAAAAAGAAAATCGTTACTTAAGTTTGGAGTACACTTTGAAGGTCTTTGGCCTTGTGAGCCCACACAAGTTTGTGTTCCACGTGGACCTTTTCCTGAGGCCTTTTGTCCAATCCTATCCATTCTGGTTTCCCTTGCCTTCTGTATCCATCTGCAGCCTCCCTTACCACGGGATGCTCTTTCCTTCCCTAATGACACTTCAGTTGCTTACCTCTATTTCTCCTGGTGGTCGTCAGTTTCATCTTCTCAACACTCTCTGGGGATTGAACACAAATCTTCTTGATGAGATCTTCCTTACCTCTTCTTTATGTCTACCTTATCAAGGCTTTTTAACAATGTATGGGATCCATGGAGAACTGAAAGTTTGGATTTGGAATCAGCTTAGCCGTAGAAGGCAGAGTGTAGTGATGTAGTGTACTCCGACTGGATGTCCAAGGCGTTGGTGTTCCGCAAGAATCGGCATAAGGACTCCTGTAGTTTATGATACATATATATGACTTGGATGATGAAATATGGTGAAAGAACAATGCTGTAGAAACTCAGCAGGTCAAAGAGTGTTCCATAGCAAAGATAAAGATACATAACCAATGTTTCAGGCTTCGTTTTCCCTTCATCAAAGTGCCTTTATCTTTGCTATAGAAAGTACATTTTGGGCTTTAGCCTGAAGAAATATGGAGGTGTGTTAGTAAGTTTGCAGATGACACAAAGATTGGTAGTCTTCTGATCAATGAAGAATACAACAGGATGGGGATTGGTTATAGATATGGGCAGAGAAATGGCAGATGGAGTTTAATCTTCACACATGTGAAGAGTTGCACTTTGGGAAGTCAAATGTAAGAATGTAGACAGTTCATGGAAGGAATCTTAACAGCATTGATCTGCGGACAAGGTCCATAGCTCCTTGAATACAGGGTATAAAGGGATATCATATGGAAGCAGCATAAATTTAGCTTAATTTGGCATCATGTTCAGCACAGATATCATGGGCTGAAGGGTTTGTTCCTATGCTATACTTTTCAATGTTCCGAATGCCCTACTCCAGCACCTATTATTGTCTATGTTCCAAAGCCCTTCATAACCTTCACGGCAATATTGTACAAGATACTTGATGGCAAATTCAGCCGAGGAGCGCAGGATTTGTGAAGCCCCTTGGTGTCAGGCAATGTGTGTGAGCTGCCTCCATTTCTGTAGTCAGTGTTGCAAAGGAGGGGCATACGGATCAGGAACAATGGCTGGTCAGATCTTCGGTGATTGCTGTGGTAAAACTGTTCATCCACTTCGGTGTTAAAATGCTCACAAAAGCCCGTCATTTTAAGTAAAAATGGAAGAAAGCAGAAATTCTGGAAATATTCAAAGGCTGGGCGACGTCTCAAGAGTGTGGCAGTCTTAACATTTCAGGTCAACTACCTTTCATCTAATCAGGAAACTGAAAAATAGGATGAACTTGCAGATAAAGGAGTGAGTGGAGAGGATGAAGAGGGGTAGTGAAGATCATCAAATATCAAAGACCTGTCTGTGTGAGGTGAAGATATGATATTGATAAAATATGATTTAACAAGAAAAAGAGAAAGTCCATGGCTGCAGGAAGTACGACATAAAGCTGGCTGGGGTGAGTTGAATCCGGGGACTGTAATGTGCCTAGCTGGAAGATAAGATACTTCTCTGAAACAGTAGTGGCAGACGGAGAGTTTAGAGTGAGGTTAAACAAGGAAATCTTCAGATGCTGGGCTCAGGTGGAATATACAAATGTGCTGGAGAACCTCAGCAGGTCTTGCAGATCCCATAGGAAGTTGCAATACACAAATGCACTGGAGAAATGGTTAGAGTGAATTGGAGACTTAGATGTCTGCATTCAAATCTGTGGAAGGAAGAGTTTGGGCTGCCAAGCAGTCGCTCATTTGCTTTCCCTTCTATAGAGCAGACCACATTTTGGGCATTCTTAATTGGAAGAAAATAAATTGTTGATTTGCTGGTAAATGGTGTTTGAGCCCAAATTGTATGTCAGACTTCAGCCTTCCAGCATCTGTCATGGTGCAGGAGCTCACCAAAAAGGGCGACAAGCAGGTGCAGGAGCAGGCCCCTTGAGGTACCAGAAGCAGGCCGCTGAGTCGCCAGAGCGGCCCCATGAGGTGCATTGAGTGACCCCCCCTGAGGTGCCAGGAGCACCCCTCGAGGTGCGGGAGCGGCCTACTGAGTGCATGGAGCGGCCCCCTAAGGTGCCAGAGCGGTGTTCCTGTGAGCTTCTACAGCACTGCACCCCTGAGCATCTGTAATATTTTGTTTTAGATTTGGATAAAAGGAACCATTGTGCTTTACCACAGAGAAGAATTAAACGAGGACAGTACAGTTAAATGTATTGAAGATTGCAAAGTTCATTGATGAAGTAAACAATAATGCATCCTTCAGAATGTCAAGGGATATCATTGCTACTTTAGATAAGAACATTGTAGTGTAAGGATTTGGAGGATGAAATAACAACATGGACAAAAATTTTAAAGACAAAAGTAAAGTTGGACAAGTGAGGGGCTTTGAAAGGTGAGTTTTTGAGAAGGATGATGGAAAATTTGAAAGTGAAATATAGAAAAGGCCAGTTAGATAATTATCTGACAATGGAGTCAGGAAGGAGAGGTGGATGTCTTGTAGTTTGCAGGGTTGAGAGAGATGGGATGAGGTTTATTAGAGCATAGATTCTAACCGGTAAATGCAGGATCATTTTAAGTAAGCCAAACCCGATACCTGCCATGCTCTTTGCATTCTTCTCACACTGATACTGTCAGAAGCTCATGCACCAATTGGATCCTGCACTGGGTAGGTTTCCCATGGAAGGGCCCAAGGGCCAGATTCACAGGCAGTGGCTTGAGGGTTGCTTCCAAAGGGTGGGCCATGAAGTTTTGTGCACATGGGTTGGCCACAGACTGACTTCCCACTAATTGGCACAGCACTGAGTGGGCACCCGCGGCTTTGAAGATTAACTCAGAGTTTCTCTAACGTCCCTGGAACCCCAAAACACCACGTCAACTCAGAGAATTTCCACAGGTGCAGACGGGTGAGGGATGAGAGAGCAATGAGTTCAGGAGGGAACCAAATCCTGGGGCAAGCCATAGAATCTGAATGGGGTTCTGTACTCGTCCAATGCCTTCACACGTGCCCATTGTAGCAACAGTCTCTCAATGGCAAGGAACCCCGTCTCATATTCTTCCTCCCAAACTTTAGCAAGAGCACAGGGAATATTTTTAACAGCACACTGCTCTCCTGGTTGAAATGAACTGACAGGATAAACAGGGAAGTGAACCCCCATTCCCCATAAATCAGAAGTTCAGAGCACCTCAGAGCTGGAAACGCTCTTGCAGTTCTTAGAATGGCAACTGAAGCCAAACACTACAATTTGACAAACAATGGCGTGAAAATTATTTTCCTCGGCCCTTCGAAACCTGGAGGAAGAAATTGATTAAACAATCTTATTAAGAAAAAACGCTGGCGATCAATCCTGCCCCCATCTGTCACAGGGAGAATCCCAGGAGGTTTCACCAGCCCTCATGCTGACTCAGACAGTGAATGTCAGTCCTTCTCATTAATTCACAATCGATCTCTAGCATAGCTTGATAATGTGGCCCGTGCTTGTTTTATAACTTATTTATCACCTTTGTTTTGAGTTTCAGCTTATTTCATTTTTTAAAGTTTCTGCTGAATGGGAATATAGAGGTCGGTTTAAATGAAGACTCTATCTTGGACTTTCTCTACATCGGCTATGTTGGCAAGATGTAGCATGGTTTTTTTTAAAATATATGCAATGTAAAATCAAAGAGAAAGAACGATCAAGCCTTTTATAGCTCTCTGAATCGTATCAGTTCTCTGAAGAAGTGTGAGCAAACATGGCTGCGTGAAATACATGACATTGCCCGCAAAGATCAGAGGTCTGGCTACCTGGCTGTGTAGCTAATCCTAGTCAGGTGGAGGCGCTGTATCTGGTTTGAGAAACAGAGGACAGCCAATCAGAGAATGGAGCAGAAATTTATCCCTCTCTGGGTCCAATGCCCAGTGAGCCTGCTTCTTAAATTCGATTTCACTGAAGTCAAATAGAACCATACCTTAGGAGCAGTACCTGCAACGGAGGATGAATTTTGGTTGGAGTGTTCCTCACTGCTACCTAATGGCAGCTTGGAGGAAACAAGCACCCGTGTGCTGGGGTCGGTCAGTGGGAATATAGATTCTGGGAAAATCTAGGTTGAAACCCTATTCCACTTGGTTTTCAGTGGCTAGTGTAGTGGTGAGAACAACGTTGTTACAGCCCCAGTGACTGGGACTGAGGTTGGAATTCCATGCTGTCTGTAAGGAGTTTGTACGTTTTCCTCGTGTCTGACTGAGTTTCCTCTGGGTGCTCCAGTTTCCACCCACCATTCAAAACAAACTGGGGTTGTAGGCCAATTGGGCGGCACGGGCTATTGGGCCGAAAGGGCCTGCTACTGTGCTGTATGTCTAAATTTCTTTTTAAAACAGTACAATTGGCTTCATGTGTAGAGCAGCACAAGGTTTGAATGCTGAATTGTGAGCTTGGCTTTGAAGAGTAAACTCAACAATCACGCTTCAACTTTCCCCTTCTAAACCATAGTCCCTGCCATGTCTCCAGTGGGGCTGCACTTTCAGAGGAGATAACAAGGACATTTGTAAAAGATTCAGAATCTGATGCATAATCTTGATATAATGCTCACCTTTATTGATTGGGACATTGACTATAAAAGATGGCAAGTCACGTTGCCTCTTTAGTTTGGCCACTTTTGGAGTATTATGGGCAGCCCTGATCACCACGTTACAGGAAGGATGTGGAGGCTTTGGAAAAATCGAAGAGGTTCAGCAGGATGTTGCCTGGATTAGCCTGGACCAACATGGATTGTTTTCTCTGAGGTGTCGGAGACCGCGGGGAAAGTTTATAAAATTATGAGAGACGTTGACAGAGTGGATCCCCAGGGTGAAAGTGTCAAATACTAAAGAGTATCGATTTAAGGTGAGAGGAGGAAAATGTGAGGTGAGTTGCAAAGGAAGTTTCTTACACAGACAGTGATAGTTGCCTGGAACATTGTGCCAAGGCAGCTGGAGGAGGCATTTAGACAGGGACATGAAGAGGAAAGGGATGGATGGATGTGCAGGCGGGATGAGATTCACTTAACTTGGCACAGACATTGTAGGCCAAAGAGTCTGAACTGTGTTTAGTTTTCTATATTCCATGTTCTATTAGCCTACATAAATTTTGCAAAGTATTTGACCAGCTCCTCATGGCAGATAGATCAAAGAAGTTACACCCCATGCAATCCAAGAACATGTGCAAACTAGAATAAAAACTGGTCAGTGAGGCAAGTTGGCATTAACCTACCATCCTCCTTGGTACGTGTGAAGATCTGCTCACTCCTGACTCCATCACCTGCCTGGGTGAATGCCAGCACTTGTATGCTGTAGTTGGTGTACTTCTCAAGTCCATCCAATTCCAGAGCAACCTGGGTGGTGGTGACGTTTCTTATCTCTCCAAGTTCTGATGGGAAACAAACAGGAGGTACACATCATAGGACTGCCCTCCCTCAATCTCAGGCACACGATCAATGGACAGTCTTCATCTGGGCCTGATCTTCAATCAAGACACAAGAAAACAGGAGCAGAAGAAGGCCACCTCACCTTTCAAGCATCCCCTACCATTCAATATAATCATAGTTCGTCTTACCATGCCTCAGGTTTTCTGTTCCAGTTCACTGTTGCCCTTAACTCCTGATCTTTAAATATCTATCTACACTTTAAATATCTCTAGTGGTTGGGCCTCTGGACCCTGAAAGGTACAGAATTTCCAAGATTCACCACCCTCTCCAGGAGTTTTCAGCTAAACATAGTCAGGACCAAGATTTCCAAGGAAGAACCTCTCTTGGACTTGGCAAGACTCAGAAGTGACTGTCACTACTTTGGGCAAACAGTTATTTGTGGTCACTACCAGCTCCACTAAGTAATGGTGGGAAACATGGAGCATCCCTACAATGAGCGTCAGCCACAAGTGGCTTCAAGCCTACAGGCAGACAAAATGGTCCTTCTCTAAGAGCAGCTCGAAGTGAGCGCAGCTACAAATGTGTTCCAACTTCAGCAGAGCATTTGGAACAGAGGAAGAGGAACCTGTGGCAATGGTGGACTTGGTCTTTTAGGAACACTGCTATGGTTGAGCTTCTGGCCAATGACCACTTCCAGGATACTCTCAGTGGGACATAAAGCAATGAATATCAAGGGTATGCAGTTATTATTACCTGGCATCGCTGTGGCACAAACGTTACTTTCTGCACAGCAACCCAAGCCTTAAGTGTTGTCGAGTTCTTGCTGCACGCAATTATGGATTCCTTCATTTGCTAAGGAATTGGGAATGGATTTGAACATTGAACTATTAACAGTATCCTTTTCAACATTTTTTTTTGGAGAGAGCAGAGGAGCGGAATTAACCACAAAATAATCGTTTAACTACTGAAACATGGTTGCCCTGCTTTTGTTTTGTTTCTTAGTTAGGGGGATATTTTTGTCATAAAATTTGATTCCTTTTCATGTTTGGCCTTTAAGAAGTTGGGGGGCTCAGTTTACAGATGTTGCTCGATGCCTGTGTTTGTGTATATTCACCATTGTTCTTGCAACCCCGATCTCTTTGTATCGTTCTTAGGCTTTTATTAATCTGAAACCTAATAAAAAGATTGAAAAAGAAAGAACTATCATCAATGACCATCCCTATATCTGATCTGAGGATGGAAGGGATGTCATTGGCAAGCAGCTGAAGAAGGTTGGGTTGAGGACGCTACCGTGAAGAATTTGTGCAGTGATGCCCTTAGACCTTTGGCCACTACGGCCGTCTTTCTTTGTGCGAGATATGACCTAACTATTGAAATATATTCTGCTTGGTGTTTGTTGCCTGGGTGTTCAGAAGAGTGATAGAGAGGGATAGATAAGATAGAGGCAGGAAAATTGTTTTCACTGGTAGGGAGACCAGAACTAGGGGACACATCCTCAAGCTTCAGGGGAGTAGATTTAAGACAGAGAGGAGGAAAATCTGTTATTCCCAGAGAGTAGTGAAATTCTCTATCCAGGGAAGCAGTTGAGGTGACTTCATTAAACATATTTAAGGTTCAGTTAGATTTTTATATTAATAAAGGAATTAATGGATATGGGGAAAAGGTAGGTAGGTGGAATTGAGTCAATGATCAGATCAGCCATGATCTTATTGAATTGCGGAGCCGGATGGCCGACTCCTGTTCCTATTTCTTATGTTCTTATATTTGTTCTTGTGTTCAGCCTACCTTCAGAATTCAGCTCTTTCATCCACATTTAGACTAAAGTTGTGGAGAGATCTGGACCTGAGTAGTCCTGGTGAACAATAAAAGATATTCGGAGAGAGTGGGAAAGTAGTGTTGAGGCTGAAATTAGATCAGAAATTTTAGGATTGGATGGTGGTGTGAACTCAAGGTAAGAACTGGCTCACTCCTGCTTCTTATGTTCTCACCTTGGGTCTCCCTTCTTGCTAAACTCTCTATCAGTTGGGAGAGGAGAGTCTAATGGCCTCATTTGGTCCTACCTTCTCTCAGGAGAGGATAACACTGACCATGACCTGCGGTGTACTTACCCCCATCAGGCAGATTTGCCCAGTAAATAACCCGGTATCCTTGTAGAATCCCATTCAATGCCTCCTTTGGTGGCATTGACCAGGAGAGCGAGATGACCTCTGGAGAGATGGCAGCGGCTTGGACATTGTCCGGTGGTCGGCTGGGCACTGCCACGGACAGAAAAAAAAACAAGTGAGAAGACCCCAAAGGTCCAGTGGAATTCAAACATCCTGAAAAACAGAAAGGCAGGCCAATGCTATTGCAGCTATTATTAAATGCAAGTATCTTAGCGTGATACTGAACAACAAATGGTTTCAAAACATCGACACCCAATGGTTCACTAAATCTTCATGGGGAAGACCTGCTGCCCAACTCAGTCTGGACAATGCGTGACTCCAGTCCCAGACTGATGTGACTGAAAACTGCCCAGCAACCCACATTGTTTTATCAAAACTCTACAAGGAGAAAACTCTTGTTAGGACCCTGATTAATCTAGCATCATGAGGTTAAAGGACATGATCTATCACCACCTTCTCAAGGTGTGCAACAAACAGTGAATTAATTAAAGACTGTGGGGATAGAGAAACATCCTAAATGTACTGAACATTGAACATACTGATGTATGAATGGTGAACTAAACTTGGAAATTTGCTTCCATTGATCTCCATTTCAGGAGTATCAGATCAAGTCAAGTTTATTATCATATGATTGCACAATCACAACCCGACAAAACAGCGTTCTCTGGGCCTTGGTACAAAACACGCAGACACACAACCAGACATAACACAGACAAACAATACACATGTAGGACAAGTATTCATATATACAAATAAATAAATATTGTTTCGTAAATATGAGAGTCTCAGATGGTTAGTGTGAGCAGTTCCTTTGGTCGTTCAGCGTCCTCACTGCCCGTGGGAAGATGTTGTTCCTCAGCCTGGCAGTGCTGGCTCCAGTACTCCTACATCTCTTTCCCGATGGGTGTAGCTGAAAGATACTCTTTGGAGGCTGGAAGGGACCCTGAACAATTTTGCGTGCCCTCTTCAGACCACAATCCCAGTAGATGGGGTGGGTGGGGGGGGGGGGGAATGAAGACTCCAGTGATCCTCTCTGCCACTCTGTGATGGTCTTGATAGACCTCCTGTAGAAGGTTGACATGATGGTGGCCGGCAGCCTTGCCTGCTATATTCTTCTCAGGAAGTGTCATCCTCTTACCAAGGAAGACTTTTTAATGATCCTTCATTGAGATTGTTATTCTTTGTGCAATTATGCAGTTGGATTAGATTGATCCAGGAAGAATCACTACCATGGCTTCTGCTCACCCTGACTTTGCAAATCTCCAGAACAAAGTCTGAACTTCATTCTTTCTTGATGGGTTCCTGCAGCAGGAGGTTGACTGGCAAGCTCATCGTTGGGCAATGAGAGATGCTGCGCTGGAGCAAGGAAAGAACGTGGGTGGTTGTGCCTTGCCGGGTGGAGGGCGGGTATCACCTGAGGCCGGATCCTGCTGGAGTCTTTTTAAAAAAGCCTGGGAAATGTATCTGTGCCAAGGTTGCAATCACAGATGGGCAAAAATAATGACTCCAAAATAATTCTTAATGAGGGAGCAAAAGTTTGGAGCAATATGGGCTGAATGCAGGTAAAAAAGGGTAGACAACTTGGTTGGTATGGATAAGTTAGACCAGGGCCTAGTCCTGTTCTGTAAGAACCAATGATGTAAAGCAAAATATCATAGGATAATATTAAATTAGATTTAAAAAGAAGCAATGAAGATTTTTAAGTTCCCATGTTTCCTTAAAACAGAGAGTCTATTCAGTCCAGTCTCCGAGTTATTTCTCAGTAATTTATTCTCCCATGTTCCTGTCAATTCCACTCTAATTGTCCTACCGTTCAACTACACCAACCTCAACCGACAGAGGCCAATCAACCTGCAACCCATGTTGTCTCCCACACAGACAGGATGAGGGTGAAGTTGGCCAGGGCATCATTTGTTCCCAATCCCTAAATCTGGGTGGTTTATTTGCTTCTTTTAGACTGTAGTTATGACTCATGTTCAGGCCTGACCAAGTCTGACTGTAAATTTAAATGTAAATGGTCATCATAGGGGATTCTAGGACAAGAGGGCACAATTTCAGGACAAAAAGGGCATCCATTTAAAACACAGACGCAGAGAAATATCTTTAGCTAGAGGGTCATGCTTCTGTGAAACTTGTTGCCATAGGCGGTGGATGCAAGGTCATTGTGGGGTGTATTTAAGGCAGAGATTGACAGGTATTTGACTAGTCAGGGCATCAAGGGTTATGGGGGGAAAGCAGGGAGTGGGGCTGAGTGGGAGGATGGATCAGCTGATGATTAGAATGGCGGAGCGGACTCGATAGGCCAATTGGCCTACTTCTGCTCCTCTATCTTGTGATCATATCACTTTATTCTAGATTTACTCTCTGCACTTGGTAGCATGGTGATTAAATTAGTGAATGAGTGTCTAAAATCCTGGGCCGTTGATCCAGGCTCATAACTACAAATCCTATCAGGGCAGATAAGAAATCTGTAGTAAAAAATATGGAGTCCATAACATTTCCAGACTGTTGCTAAAACTGATTGTGTTCACAAATGTCCTTACTTGATGTAGTCTAAATTTTCCTTAATCATCTCCTTAGTTCAGAGCTAGTTAGGGATAGACTGTGAGTACCAGTACAGTAAATAATTTTCTTGCCACTGTGTATTTGTAATTTGTGCTTCTAGATTACATATACTGTAAATCCATTATGCACCTGTAAATCTTCCATGCTTTCCCATTACTTTATGACTCAGTTTTCAATCAGAAGTAGTATGTTTTCAGTGGTAGTCTATTCCAGTGCCTCACCAGCAGAGGTCACCCTAGAAGGCTGAAACATCTTAACTAGGGATGTCATACAGATTCAGGAACAATCGTATTTCTGCTGCCTTCCCCTCTCCCACCCTCCTCTGGAACATTTCACGGACCCTTCAACTTTCCTCACTTCCTTCTTATAAGCTCTTTAAGATCTTCCTTCGTATGTTGAATTCACCATCTTTGCTGTTAATTTATCCTTTCCCATAAATGTGGAACACTGCTTTACTTCTGCAGACTTCTAGCTCCTAAAAAAGTAGTTAATCTTTTAAATCCTCTCTTCCCAGGACTGAGAGAGACACATTTTGGTTTTGTGGGTTCTGAGTTGGCCCGATTTTAGAACAATAAACTTCTCCGCAGATAGAGAAGGTGATAGACGATTGGCTAAGCAGGTTGGTCTGTCTGTAAGATGGTCCAATCCTTGAATTGCTTACTGGCCTCTGTGTGCTCCTGATGCATGACCATTAGGATCTTAACACTATCCTGAATGCTCTTTCTCTAGTTTGAGTGGTCATGGGCCAGAGAATCACAAAGGTTGGAGGAGGTGTTGCATTTCTCAATGGAGGTTCTGGCCTCATCATTGAATTTTTTCCCTACACACCTGGTAATCTCCTTTCATGGCAACACGCCGAATTAGGTTTCAGGAACCTGATGTCAGGCAAACTCCTCACCAGACCTTACCCAATGACCAAAACACAAGAACGACAGATGCGGGAATCTTGAGCAAACGTCGAGATGGGCTCAACGGGTCCATGGGTGGAAATGGACAATGAGCATTTCAGGCCGAGACTCTTTCTTAAAACTAAAGAAAACGTAAGACTTAATTTCCTGGGATTTCTCAGGTGTTTTATTTTATTCATTGACGGGATGCAGATGCCACTTGCAATAATGGCATTCATCATCTCCCCAACTTCACCCTCAACCCAGTAGTTAGCAGGGCCATTTCAGGAATTGGCAGGTCTGGAGTCAAGTTTAAACCAGACTGCTCTGATTTCTATTTCTGATGGCAATTTTTAAAAAAATTAGACATACATCACGATAACAGGTCATTTCAGCCCACAGGCCCATGCCGCCCAATTTACATTCCATTAACCTACACCCACTTAACCTACATCCCCAGAACATTTTTGAACCGGAGCCTCCGGACAAAACCCACCCAGACACAGGGACAACATACAAACTCCTTACAGACAGTGCGGGATTCAAATCCTGGTCCGGTCCCAATCGCTGGTACTGTAAAGGCGTGGCGCTAACCGTTATACCAACCATGCTGCCCAGTAACATGGACATGGACAACAGCTATTCTCAACCTTTTTTTGGCTATGGTTCCCTTAGGTCTCTGTTCAAAGTTTATGCGCTCAGTCCCTGGCCCCTCTTAAATATGCTGTGCCCACCCCGCCCCCCCCAAGGGTACTGTATGGCTCCCATTGAGAATGGCTGGTATACAACACAAAAATGGGTTCTTTTCCCTACCATCAACCAAACTTCACCCATGTTATTCTCCATCAACTTCACTCCCCATCACCAGCACTCTTCTGCTCACTATGGACAATTTATAGTGGCTATGTTCCTCCTGACCCAAATGGCTCAGATGTGGTGGAAACCAGATCTGGAGGAAACCCACACAGTCACAGGAAGAACGTGCAAATTCCACACAGAGAGCATCAGGGGTGAGAATTAAACATGGTGGTTGGTATTGTGGGCAGTAGCTCTTCAAGCTGCACCACTGCTTATATGTTTATACCCTTGTTTTTCAAATCCTCTGTTGCCTCACCTCTCTCTGTCAGTAACCTTCTCCCGGATATTTCTGAGTTCCAGCACCTTGTTCCATCACCTTGTCATCAGACATGAAGAATGGCTCATCTTGAATCCTCTCCCTGAACTTCTTCACCTCTCTTACCCCTTTGAAGACCATCAAACCAACCAGCTCTGATGAAACCTCCCATGTGACTCAGCGCTGCCTTCCTTGGAATATGTTCTTTCACGACATAAGTGCAGGCTATTGTTGTTGACCTACCGTCTTCCAGCGTAGTGGCAATGATCTCCTGTGAGGATGGCCCAGTGCCTGCTCGGTTGCAGGCCTGCACAACCACTCCATACTGGGTGAACTTCTTCAGATTGTCCAGGGTGTAAAGCTCACTGTCACCAGTAGTCTCCATGCTGATGATGTTGAACTGGTAGTTCCCACCTGTGCTGTACTCCCGATAACCAATCTGGTAGCCACGGATCAATCCATTTTGTAAGTGTTTCTTTGGAGCCTGTGCAAGTGGTACAAAAAAGGAGGGAGAGAGAGAGAGCGTAGAGAATTATGAGATCACAAGAGGAAGGAGCAGGAAGCCTGTTGACTCTGCTCCACCATTCAATAAGATCATGGCTGATCTGGCCGTGGACTCAGCTCCATCTACCTGCCTTTTCCCCATGACAGTACCTCTTCCGATGCAAAAATCTATCTATCCGTGCCTTAAATATATTTAATGAGGTAGCTTCTGGTTTCCTTGGGAAGAGTGTTCCACAGATTCACCAGTCTCTGGGAAAAGCCATTCCTCCTCTTTTCCATCTTAAATCTACCCCCCCCCCCAAAGCTTGAAGCAATGTCCTCCTAGTTCTAGTCTCACCTTGTATACAAATCATGTACCTCCCTCCTCTAGTCGATTCTTCTTTTGCACAAGGAATGTTTGCTTCAAAGCAGCCTGGCTCTATTTGCACAGGAGTGATTTCATGCCAGATTTGTGGTCAAGATGGAGTCTAAAATGTTTATCTCTTTCTCAATCCCTTTAAACTCAAAGGAAGGAGGAAATTCTTCATGCAGAGAGTGTGGTGGGAGTGTGGAACCAGCGGAAGTGGTGAATGCGTGCTCAATTCCACATTTAAGATAAATTAGGAGCAAAGGGGTATGAACAGCTATGGTCTGGGTGCTGGTCAATGGGACTAGATAGAATAATTGTTCAGCACAGACTAAATGGGTTGAAGGGCCTGTTTCTGCGCGATGGTGTTCCATGGCTCTTTGAAGATTTATTATGCTGCTATGGAATGTTAAAAAGAAAGTGAAGTGGAAGTGTTTTGGGGTATTAGTTGGCATGATATCCAATAAGTCTGAAAAATCTGTTAGTCAAGCATTGCCAAGTTGCCAAATCTTGGGTTATCAGAGTTCCACTCCCTGCTCTGATGGATTTCTTCAGGTTCTCTCCTGAGTTGGAAGACCGGGATCAGGGGCATGATGTTTGCTGCTCATTACTTACAGCAACGTTGCAAATTTCTGCATCAGCTTTGCAGATGTATTGCCAAGGTATCGAAGAGCATGAGCTAGGTGCTTGTAAATGGGATTGGTACCTATGGGTGCTTAATGGTCAGTGATGGGATGAAGCTGTGGCTCTTAGAACAAACATTGGAATTGTTTCCCTTCTGTCATTATGAAGGGCATTTGACATTGCTTCCATGTAATACTTGAATCTCCACAGTGCCTCTTAAAATTTCAGGTTGTTTCAAACCCAGCGATGTATTTTCCAAAGAATTATTGCTATTCCCATGTAAGAAGGGCCACAGAATTTGGCAAAAATGTCCCTCAAAGTGCAAGGAGATAAAGGCTGGTGCCATGTGTTTTAGTGACTTGGGTTTATTGAATAAATGCTCTAAACGTGACATAATTCAGCAGAAATAATAATACTTTCAACATAAGGAGTTTGTATGTTCTCCCCATGTCTATGGGTTTCTTCTGGATGCTTGGGTATCCTCCCATCTTTCAAAATGTATGGGGGTTGTTGGTTAATTGGAATATTTGGGAGACAGGGGGTCATGGGCCTACTATTGTGCTCCATGTCCAAATTTTTAAAAAAATTGTAATATAATGTAATATAAAGAGTATGTTAGTAAAACAAGATGGATATAAGCCATAGTTTTCATAATATCAACATGCCCTTGGATGCCCTCAATGGTCAGGAGAAGGGCCCTGGTCATGATAATCTTGTACCTTCAAGGGTTCAAGGGTCATTTTCACCTTCACTGTTTGTGTTGAAAACTGGCGGGGGGGGTGGGGGGTGGGGGGAACAGGTTGGAGGTCACAAGCAAATCAGGTCAATCATATCAGATCAATTATTTTTATTTAGACATACATCACAATAACAGGCCATTTTGACCTTCGAGCCCGTGCCGCCCAATTAACCTACAACCCCCTGTTCACTTCGAATGGTGGGAGGAAACCGGAGCCTCCCCCCCACCACCAGGGAAAACCCACGCCAACGCGGGGAGAACGTACAAACTCCTTACAGGCAGTGCGGGATTCGAACCCAGATCCTGATTGCTGGTGCTGCAGCAGTGTTGTTCTAACTACTACACTAAGTATGGCGCCCTAATCCTGAGATTGGAGGGTTGTCCATTCATATGTGACCAAAGAAATTAGATCGATATTCCTTGGAGTTCAGGAGAATGGCCAATTGCATGATTCAAGATCCTCAGGAGGATTGAAAGTTTAGTTTTTGAGATGTTTCCATCAGTGGGAGAATTTCAAACAAGACAGAATGATTTACAAGATTTGGAACAGCCATTTACTATAAAACTGAGATGCATCAGGACTTCTCACAGAGGGTGTGAAACTCTGGAATTTTCCACCATGCAGACACTACATCATTAGGGATGTATAAAAATAAAACAGAAAGACCAGGGAATAGGGGGTTATAAGGAGCTGGTACAGAAGAGAAAATTACGCCTGGGGCAGATCAGTCATGATCTGGATAGAGGTGCCAAGTGGTCTCCTCCTTTCCTACTTTCTAATCTTGTCATTGGTTGAAAATATTAACCATCCCCTAAATGTACAGAAAAGCCACCAGCAAATTGTGGCCATGGTGTGTGTCATTTTCAGAACGTACAGCAGATACTTGCCCTGGCTAATTCTAAAGCTTCTAATATTCTGACTTGGCAATAAGTTGCTATCCTTTAGCATCACTGGATTTAAATGCTGGAACTCCCTTTCCAAGAGTATTCAGGAGAAGGAGTACAGTGATTCATGAAGGTAGTTCATCTCCATCTTCTCAAAGGAAATTAGAGAAGGCCTTGCTGGTCCAGCCCTGACCCCAACCATGAATTATTAAAAAACTGAGTCATGGGCACATCACAGAAAGGAGGGCATTGAAATAGCCTGCCAACCTTCCCTTAGATGTGCCGAGTATATGGGCACGCATGCACCCAGCCCACATATAATATCTGTGTTTACCACAGTTACAGCTTATACATGAAAAAGCATTCACACCCAACCACACACATCAATTCTGGTTATTTGGCACGGATAAATAAAGACGAAACATTTGAATTTCAGGGGGTGTTAAGAATATATAATTTGATGTATTAATTGTGCAAGAGAAAGAACGAAGGGTAAAGGATGAACAAAAAGAAATGGAAGAGTGTGCAACAGGTAAAGACATCAATTTAAATCAAACTATTTGCCTGAAGCTGAAATGTACAGTATTTCCCAAGGTAAAACCTGGGTTTCAGCCAATCTCCATACAGATTCTTCATAAATAACTTTGTTCTCACTGGAACACATTAACCTCCCATTCCCATATGGTGAGGAGGGGGGAGCGGTGTGAGGGGGAGGTAGGATAAATCATGTTTCTCTTAGCGGCAAACATCTGGGAACTTATAATAATGTGGTTGCAAGCCACTTTTGAAACCTATTCCCAATTGTCAAGTTCAGTGTTTATTTCAAGGAAGCCCCCAGTGTCATTAGGAAGCACTTCTAAGCGAGGTGAAAAAGTATTTTATTTGTGGTCCCAGAGCTCTTTATGTCCAATCGAGTAACTTGCATGGCTGAGCTGGTGATTATTTCTTGCACAGGTATCAGCATCTGCAGTTCTTTGCTTTTTGATTAATTTACAATGGTTATTGTTGCCGAAAATGTCTCAAAGAATTAGCAAACATCATGCTCACACAAACTGCAACATATAATGACTGGATAATCTGTTGCTAGAGGTATTGGTTGAAGTATAAATGCTGTTTAGAACTATTTGTGTTCTTTTATATAAAACTGAGAGAGAAAATGAGACACCTTTCACATCCCTTTCAAATGATTGTACCTACAAAAATGCTTCAGTGCCTCAATGTAGCATCAATCCAAAGACTTGGGCTGGAGGTTCTAGAGCAGTGGTTCTTTCCACTCACATCCTATTTAAATAATCCCTATGCCATCGGTTCTCTGTGATCAGTAAGGGATTGCTTAAGGTGGGATGTGAGTGGGAAGGGAAGGCGGAGAATCACTGCTCCAGACCCAATTGTTATTGAAATATCTTGCTTGATTAAAAATTGTCATTGGTCCATTTCCTTTGGAGTTAGGAAACCGTGAACAAAATGAAACAATTAGGTACAATTAAGACAGGTTGAAAACTTTTGTCTTTCCACCCACATCCCACCTTAAGCAATCCCTTACTAATTACAGAGCACCTATGGCATAGGGAATATTAAAAGTGGGATGTGAGTGGAAAGACAAAGGTTGAGAACCACAGTTCTAGAGGGATTACTCAACCCACTATCTCAGAGACCAATGAACCTGAACAACAATGGATACTACTAGTCTAAATAAATCTCCTTGCGCCCATCTATGGAAAGCAATTGCAGTAAAAACACACAGGAATGTTGGAGGAATTCAGCCAATCTTGCAGCGTCTACACGAGATTTATTACCGATGTTTTGGGCCTGAGCCCTTCTTCAACGTATAAGTAAAAAGCAGACAGGTGCTTGAATTAGAGAAAGGGGGAAGAGTTGGAGGGGGAAGAATTGAAGGGGGAAGAATTGGAGGGGTAAGAATTGGAGGGGGGAGAAGTGCAGACCAACAGATAAAAGGTGTTAATTTGATATGATAAGAGGAAAGATGAGAATTGATTTTGGCTCTGTTGAAGAAGACAGAGAAAAGGGAAGGTGAGGACGGGGAGAGAGGGGGAGAGAGTGAGAGAGAGAGAGAGAGAGAGAGAGAGAGAGAGAGAGAGAGAGAGAGAGAATGAACTGGAGTAAAGGGGAAGAAGATGGGGTGGGGGGGGGTTGTAACGGAAACCAGAGAGGCCGACGTTAATGCCATCCGGTTATAAGATGAGGTGTCATTCCTCAAATGTGCAGGTGGTCTCAGTCTGGCAGTGCATGAGACCATGGACAGACATGTCAGCAAAGAAATGGGATGGGGAATTGAAATAAGTGGCAACTGGGAGATCCACACTACTGCAGCAGAAAAGAGCCGAGGTGCTCAACAAAGTGATCTCCCAGTCCAGGCTCAGTCTCTCCAATGTAGAGGAGCACCTGACGCCATAGATGACCTCGGGAGATTCACAAGTGAAGTGTCACTTCACTTGCAAGGACTGTTTGGATCCCCAAATTATGGTGAGGGAGGAGGGGTGGGCGTAAGTGGAGCATCTCCTATGGTCACTACCAAAGTACCAAGGGAATGATTGGTGGGAAGAGAGAAAAATGGACGAGGGATTCATGGAAGGTTCAGTCCCTGTGGAAGGCAGGGAGGGGAGAAGAGGTGAATATATGTCTGTTGGAGGGATCATGTAGTAGGAGGCGGTAATGGCAGAAGAGAAAATGTTGGACATGAAGGTTGATGGGGTGTTAGGTGAGGACAAGAAAAGCACAGAAAAACAGCACAGAGAAAAAGGCCATTCAGCCCTTCTAGACTGTGCCAAAATATCATTCTGCATGTCCCACTGATCTACATCCAGTCCATAACCCTCCAGACCACTCCCAACCAATTTATCACATCAGATGGCAGCTCATTTTACACTCCCACCACTTGCTGAGTGAAGATGTTCCCCCCTAAACCTTTCCTCCTTTCACCCAAAAGCCATGTCCTCTCGTATGAGGCAACTCCCATTTACTTTGTTTATACCTCTCATAATTTTGTAAACCTCTATCAAATCCACCCCTCATTTTTCGACGCTCTAAGGAATAAAGTCCCAAACTCTTTTATCTTTACCTGTAACTCAACTCTTGAAGACCTGGCAACATCCTAGTAAATATTACTGATATCCTTACTGTAGTTTGGCAACCAGAATTGCACACAACCCTCTAAATTTCACTTCACTAATGTCTTAAACAATCTTACCATAACATCCAAACCCATGAACTCACTACTTTGATTTATGAAGGCCAAGATGCCAAAAGCTTTCTTTACAACCCTGCACACCTGTGATGCCACTTTCAGAGAATTATATATCTGTATTCCCAGATCCCTTTGTTCCAACACACTACTCAGTGCCCTACCATTCAATGTTTATGTCCTACCTTGGTTTGTCTGCAAGCTTTTAATGCCTTCCTCGCTGTCCACAACACCTTCAATCTTAGTGTCGTCAGCAAACTTGCTAATCCAATTTACCACATTATCATCCAGATCATTGATATAGACAACAAACAACAATGGTCCCAGCACTGATCTCTGAGGTACACCACTAATCTCAGGCTCCCAGTCTGCAAAGCAATCATCCACTTCTCTCATTCAACCAATTTCGAATCCAGATTACGACCTCTCCATGGATATCTAGTGTCTGAACAAACCTCCCATGAGGGACCTTGTCAATGGCCTCACTGAAGTCCACATAGGCAATATTCACAGCCTTTCCTTCATCTACTTTCTTGGTAATCTCCTCGAAAAAGTGTTTTGTTAAACACGACCTACCACGCACAAAGCCATGCTGACTATCTTTAATCAGCCCTTGGCTGTCCAAATACTCAATCTCTCAGAAAACCCTCCAATAATTTATGTCAGGCTTACCAGCCTGTAATTTGATGGTTTACTTTTGGAACCCTTTTTAAACAACAGAACAGCATGATCTACCCTCCAATCCTTGGCAGCTCACACCCATGGCTAAGACATTTTAAATATTTCTGCCAGGGCCCCTGCAGTTTCTACACTAGTTTTCCTCAAGGTCTGAGAGAATATCATGTCAGACCCAGGGGATTTATTTACTTTTATTCATTGTAAGGCAGCAAGCTCTTCCTCCTCTTTAATCTCTATATGTTCCATGCCACTACTGTTTGTTTCCTTTCCTTTCATATACACTCTGCCAGTTTCCTGATGCAAAAAATACTGTTTAAGATCTCCCCCATTACATGAGGTTCCATACATAGATGACCACTCTGACTCTCTAGGAGACCAATTTTGTCCCTTACTATCCTTTTACTCTTAACATACTTGTAGAAACCCTTTGGGTTTACCTTCACCTTATCTGCCAAAGCCACCTTATGTCTTCTTTTTGCCTTTCTAATTTCCTTCTTTTCTTACATTTTCTTTAGTTTCTAGTACATCATTTGCTCCTTGTTGCCTATACCTGCTATACACCTCTCTTTTCTTCTTAACCAGGTCGCTAGTATCCCTTGAACAACAGGTTTCCTCTGCCTGTTAAACTTTACCTTTTTAATCTTGACAGGAACAGACAAACTCTGCACTCAAAATTTTGTGTCTGAAAGCTTCCCATTTACTGAACAAATCCTTGCCAGAAAACAACTTATCCCAGTCCACTCTTCCTAAATCCTTTCCTATTTCCACAAAATGGGCCTTTCTCCAATTTAGAATCTTAACTCGAGGACCAGATCTTTTCTTAACAATAATTAACTTAAGACTAATGACATTATGGTCACTGGACCCAAAATATTCGCCTACACATTCTTCTGTCACCTGACGTTTCTAGTTCTCTAATAGAAGATCAAGTATTGCACCGTCTTTTGTGGTACCTCTATATATATTGAGAAAACTTTCCTGAACACATTGACAAACTCCAAGCCATCCAGCTCTTTTCCAGTATGGGAGTCCCAGCCAATATGTGGAAAGTTAAAATCTCCTCCTATCCCAACTTTCTGTTTCTTCCATTGGTCTGTTATCTCTCTACAGATTTGCTCTCCAACTCTCTCTGACTATTGGACGGTCTATAATACAACCCTATCAGTGTGGTCACACCTTTCCCGTTCCTCAGCTCCACCCATATGGCCTCTGTAGACGAGCCCTCTTGGCTGTCCTGTCTACGTGATAGTTTTCCTGACTAGCAACACCACTCCTCCCCCCTTCAACCTTCCATCTCTATCACATGTAAAACAACAGAACCCCAGAACACTGAGCTGCCAGTCCTGCCCCTCCTGCAACCAACTCTCACTAATAGCAATAATGTCATAGTCCCAAGTGCCAATCCATGCCCTAATCTCATCTGCCTTTCTGACAATACTCTTTGCATTGAAATAAATACATCTGAAAACATTTCTATCACATGCAAACCTTTGACTTCTGTCTATACATTCAGTCCTCACATGACCTTTATCCTCCTTCACCTCACTATCAGCTCCAACACTCTGGCTCACACCAACCTGCAAATCTAGTTTAAACCCCCAGGAGCAGCACTACCGCAAGGATGTTATCCCCCTTCCAGTTCAGGTGCAAACTGTCCCATCGGAACAGGTCCTATCTTCCCTGGAAGAGAGTCCAATAGTCCATAAATATGAAGCCCTCCCTCCTGCACTATCTCTTTAGGCACATATTTAACTTCCTATTTCCAGCCTCACTAGCATGTGGCATGGGAAGAACTCCTGACATCACGACCCTGGAGGTCCTGTTCTTCAACTTTGCTTCTAACTCCCTAAACTCACTTTGCAGGACCTCCTCGTCCTTCCTACCCACATCATTGGTCCATACATCGTCCGCAACATCTGGCTGTTCAACCTCCTTTCTGGGAATACCGAGAACGCGATCCGAGATATCGCTGTGCCTGGCTCCGGGGAAGCAACAGATCACCCGGGAATGCTCAATCTCTCCTACTGAACCTCTTATCAAATTCCCTATCACTACTGCTCTCCTCTTTCCTCTCCTTTTTTTCTGAGCTGGTGCCACAGACGTGACCACTACAACTTGTTCCTGGGAGGTCATCCCCAGCAACAGTATCCAAAACGGAATACCTATTGTTGATAAGAATGGCTACAGGTGGGCTTTGCTCTCTCTGTCTATTCCCCTTCCCTCTCCTGACTGTCACCCAGCTACCTGCCTCCTGATCTTTGGGGGTGGCTGTCTCCCTTAAGTTCCTGTCTATTAATGCCACCTGAATGTTTCAAAGTTCATCAGCTCCAGTTCCCTAACTCGGTTTGTCAGAAGCTGCAGGTGGACACACCTTTTGCAGGTGTAGTTATCAGGGACAATTGTACTGTGCCAGAGTTCCTACATCCCGCAATCAGAGCATTCCACTGCCCCAGCTGACTCCATTATCTACTCCCAATTTAATTAAAGGATCTTACCTGGTCTTACCGCACTGGAAGCCTTGTTGAAAGGAAATGACTTGTGAAATGTATCAGCATATAATGATTCAAATTAACTACTTGGTTTAATAGATGGCAGTGATAAAAAGGAGCCACTGGGCTCCATCGATTCAGAAGAATTGGCTGTGTAAATTGTATCCTGGGCCTCAAATTCTCGTTAGTAAACAGAATCCAGGTCCTCTAGCACCTGAAAACATGGGCAGTGGCGCAGAGAAGTACTTCCTCTTCTGAAAGTTACGTCCACAATGCCATTTTGGAAATAAATTGCTGTTCCTTCGTCATTGTTGGTTGCAACACGTGGATCTTTCTCTTTAAGGGCATTGTGGAAGGACCATTACCATCAGTAAAATACAAATGTCTACAGACACTGTGATTGTAGTCAAAGTACAGAAATGCTGGAGGAACTCAGCCGGCCTTGCAGCATCCATAGGAGGTAAAGATATATTATCAATGTTTTGGCCCTGAGTATCCTCAAAGTTCCTCTAGAACGTCTGTGTTTTTACCACCATTACTATTAGGACCGTAGTGCTTCTCGGTGGTGGTTCATCACCACCACCTTCTAAAGGGCCATTTTAATTTAAATTGAGGCAGTAATAGGTCCTTCTGGCCCATGAGTCCATGCCACCCATATACACTAATCAACCGACAATCCCGTATGCTTTTGAAGGCTGGAAGGAAATCGGAGCATCTGGAGGAAGCCCATGCACACATGGGGAGAGCGTACAAACTCCTTACAGACAGCGCCAGATTTGAACCCAGATTGCTGGCTAACCGCTACATTAACTGTGCTGCCAATAAATGCTTCCATGTCACACCCACATGAAAGAATGAAAAGAAAGCGTGTCTTGCCCTGGAAAAAATGTAAACTTTTATTCCTCTCGCACCTGGTGATCTACTAGACTTTCAAAGAGATACCGAAATTCATCAGAACTGCTGATACTGGAAATACTTAGCAGGCCAGGCAGTACCCGTAGAAAGGGAAACAGTTAACGTTTCAGGTCTGGGGGAGGATGTCAGACCCACCATGTTAACATTGTCTCTTTCCAAAGATGGTGCCTGATCTGCTGGTTGAAATTCTGCAAATAGGGTGGGAATAGATTCAGCTGACGTGATTATTCTGCATTACGAATTGTAAGGCCGGGAAAGCTAATTATCGCAAATGCACCAGAACTGTGGAGGCTTATTTTTTAAATTTTTCTTTTACAGCATGTTTTCAGGTATGGGAAAACAAAAATAAACCTATACAAATTGCCGTACATAATGAACAGAGGAGCTCTGATTCCAAACTGTATCAGAAGCAAGTAAATTGCTCTTTGACTTGACTGTTTTTATGAAAGAATAAAGAAATTGTTCAATTACCTTCCATGTCACTTTGATAACCTGAGAAGACAGAGATTCAAGGACAACGTCGATGGGTGGGCCATCTGGGGCTACAGAAAGGGGTTGAAACATAAAAGAGAAAACATTAGGCCAATGTGGCCTGAACAGAGAAGGTTTGCACCCCTGAGCAATGAGATCATGACCCAGGGTAAAATGAAACAATGCTCACCAATTTCACACGATACTGCTCTCACACACTGTGCCCTTAAACATTTTGGCCAATTGAAATACACAGGCATCAAGAAACATGTGCTTCCTTTGTACAGACACTTGCTTCGTGTTAGCCATTTCCTTTATGCTAGCATTAAATATAACCATGTGCTTCTTTCTACAATCTCAGTGCTTTTACAGGAATTGCAAAGAAAATTTGGCTCAGTCTCATTATTCCAGATTATTTATCCAGATCCTGTTTAAATAAATCCATCAATTCATCCTTCTTCACAAGGAATGATCAGTCATGGAGCTCCTTCTATTACAAGTACTGGTTCAGCTTGTTAAACCATCTGGACTCAGTCATTAATGTGTATCTACAAAGATTCTATTTGTTTTCGTAAATGAAAAATTAAAAGTGACACAACATTACAATACTGGTATGAATTTCCATGGATACAGCACAATGCAGGAGACTGAGTTAAATTCACCAATTATCCATTTCCAATGGACAATGGCAGCTGTAGTTATGTCATTCATCTCCAACGGTGGAGACTATAAAAACGGAGTTCAAATTCCTTCGTGACAGCTGGTACAACTGGATAAAGATGCAGAATTAAGACAATGGTTACAATAAAACTGCCAATTTATTGTCAAGACATAAAGATCCATCTGGTTCACCTGGAAGATAAATCTGTGGGCCTTTTCCCAGTTCCGTCTGCGTGCGTTTCCAGATCTGCATGAAAGACCTGCTAACTCTGAATTGATGTCTTATGTGGCCTGGATGTTAGGGATGGGCAGTAAACATTTTTTTGATACGAATATATAAGTCAGCACAACATTGAGGGCTGAAGGGCCTGTACTGTGCTGTAGTGTTCTATGTTACATGGAAACATGTTGTGCTTCCAAAAACAAAACTGGGTACATGAAATCCATCCAGATACATTACAGGCCTCAGGATTTAAAGCATATACTCACATACCACTTTAAGTATTCAGATTAAGGATTTTACCATTAAAATTTAGAGATGAAAACAATTTTAAAAATGCAGAAGGACAGGCTGGGGTTTGGGGAAGGCAGAAAGAACAAGAAGGATGTGATAGGTGGAAGGGAGAAATGGTGCCAAAATAGACGGAGAGAGAAACAGCAGAAAAACAGGCCCTTTGACCCCCCCCCCCCATCTCTGCTGACCATCGACCACCCACTGATGCTAATGCGACATTAATCACACTCTTTATTCTGCCTATCAACTTCTTCTCAGTTTTACCATTCACGTACACAGCAGGAAAAAATTACAGCAGCAAATTAACCTCTTGCCCAGCACATGACTGGGACAGAGAGCGAAAATTACAGGGCCTGGAGGAGGCCCAAGTGTTCACAGGGAGAATGCCCAAACCAGATGTAGGCAGTACCTTCAGACGGGTCGGAACCTGGGTCAGTGATGCTGTAAGGTGACAGTTCTACTAGCTGTGTTACCTTAGTACCCAAGACCACCCTTTGGGGAGGTGTTGATGCAGAATAATGATTTGAAATGACAGTGGTTTGTAAAGTGAATGCTGAACATCTGATATCACATTTTGTTGAGTCTAATAATATGAAATGGCTGAATGCAACACTAGGAACAATGGCAGGACTTGATGTTGCTCACTAAGCTTACCCAGAGTCTACTGATGCCTGCTTGTCACAAGATCACAAGACGTAGGAGCAGAAGTCGGCCCATCAAGACTGCTCTGCCATTCTATCATGAGCTGATTCATACTCCCACTCACTCTGACTTCCCAGCCTTTGCCCCGTAACCCTTGGTGCCCTGCCGAATCAAATGCCTGTCAATCTCTGGCTTAAATACACCCAACGACCTGCTTCCACAGCCTCCTGTGGCAACAAGTTCCACAGACTCACGGCCCTCTGACTAAAGACATTTTTCTGCATCTAATTATAAGTTTCATCCTGAAGTTGCGCCCTCTTGCCCTAGACACCCCTACCATGGGAAACAACGTTGCCACACCTACTCTGTCCAGGACTTTCAGCATTTGAAACGTCTCAATGAGGTCCCCTTCATTCTTCTCCAATGTGTGCAGTCCAAGGGCCGACAAACCTTTCCTCATCTGCTAACCCTGGTATCATTCAAATAAATCTTCTCCGAACCCTCTCCAACGTCAGCTCATCCTTCCTTAAATAAGGTGCCCTAATCTGTACACAGTGCTCCAAGTGAGGGCTCACCAGTGTCCTCTCGCGTCTCAACATTACATCCCTGCTCTTGTATGGTATTCTTCCAGAAATGAATGCCGGCATTGCATCCGCCGTCTTCACCACTGACTCAACTTGGAGGTTTCTCAAGAAAATTCCTTTGTGATCGCTTTTCCTCTATCCTCTATCCCTCCCCATTCTTTTCCCACCTCCACCACCTTCTGCAGAAGGAATATAAATGCAAAAGCTCACAGTGGTTCATCTGACATAAGCTGTCTCAAGGTCAAAACCAAACAGTGAGGCCAAATGCTGTGCTGGAAAAAAAGAGTTAATCTGGCGCTAGAAACAGGACCACTAGGACCTGGGAAAAATCCCACCTCCAAATCATCCATCCTGAGCTGCCCTCTTGTTAATCAGTAAAGAGGCCTGAAGATTTGCACCTGGCAACAGTCCCAGCTCGCTCAGTATGATTGGATTTCTCTTCAATCACCGTGATAAGGTTCAATCAGATGGATACATTGGGCTTTGATTGATTAGAAAGCAAGATTTCCACTGAAAGTACTGAACAGGCAGACACACACAATCAATCAGATGGCTAACCTGAATTGCGGAAGGACTACAGTGACCTGGAGATCATTAAGAACATTACTGATGTGCATAACTAGATCTTTTCCTGACAATATAACAAAAGTCTCGACCAGCGCCAAGTAATTTGAAGGTGGAGTGCTCACATTTGCTGGACTCCTTGGAGTCAAGTTGGAAAAGAGTTATAGTGCAAGGCGGCTCGGTTAGTGTAACGGTTAGCGCAACACTGTTACAGCACCAGTAACCAAGGTTCAACTCCGCCACTGTCTGCAAGGAGTTTGTACTTTCTCACTGTGACTGCGTGGGTTTCCTCCCACCATTCAAAACGTACCAGGGGGTTGCAGGTCAATAAGGTGTAATGGGGCGGCCGAAAGGGCCTGTTACCGTGCTGTATGTCTACATTTAAAATTTTTTTAAATAGTTTTTTAAAAATTAATGACATTCTCAGAGAAACACAGAAGTTGCGCATGCTGGCAACTTGAGCTGGTGGAGCTAAGCAGGTCAGACAGCATCCAAATGATGGGTCAACATTTCTGGTCTCAACTCTTTATTAAGGCCAGTGGGAAATGGGATGATGAGCAGGAAGAACGAGGACAGGGTCCTTCTGGTCCTCACTTTCCACCCCACCAGCTTCCACCTCCGACACATTGCCCTCCGACACTTCAGCATGAGTCCACTGCCAGACATGTTTTCTCCTCCCCAACTTTCACAGGGATAAGTCTCTCTGGGACTTCTAAGTCTGCACTTCCCTCCCCACCCATCCTTCCACCCCCCCCACCCCCCTTTTGGCACTTCAGACTGTAATTGCAAATCTTCAGAGCAGATCAGGTCAGATACTATTTATGCTCATGTAATGAAACAGAAATGTAATATTACATGGAATTGCCTTCAGTCTGCCATAAGGCAGACAAAGATTCACCATTCGCATTGCCTGGCACCCCTTTCAATCAGAGAAAGAGAAGCAAAAGAGAGTGTCCCCCACCCCCAAGTCACCGAGGGTCCATGGATTTGCCTCCAGCGCTGCCACAGCATCTGCAGCCCACGCAGACTCCAGTTAAATTCAAATCATTGGGCATCCCCCGACCCTTCCGACACCCGGTTCTTAGGAGCCAGTCTCCAGCAACTTGCAGCCTGGTGCGATTCCTGTGACCTCCTTGTCAGCATCCTCATAGCCTGTGTGGGTTCCACGCCTGCAAGTCGCCAACAGCTCCCCGCCTGTGTGTGTCCTTCAGCCGTAGAGCATCTCACTGGTCTGCCAACATACTCACTGTACTTAGGTCATCTCATTTGCTTCTCCTTCCAACAGGGAGGGTGGGATGTGATCCCCCGTTACTGGTGCCCTGAGCCAGTCTGCTGCTCTCCTGGAGTCTGCTAGCGCTTGCAGCCACAGTCTTATGCCCAGACCCCACAGTCGCAGGATTTTGAATAAAACACCGTCATTTCACTGGACGTTTAAAGCCTGTAGGGTGCTAATGGCAGTAGGACCCCACGAGGGAGGTCTGTACCTCCTCTCCCTGCTCTCCCTGGATCCGCATCGTTACAGCATCTCCGGCAGCACCTCCACTTTTTGTTGTCCCAAAACCTCCCCTCTCACCTCCATCCAGGGCCACCAACAGACCTTCCAGGTAAGACAGAGCTGAATATGTACATGATCTATGACGTTCACTGGACTCAGTGTGGCCTTCTCTACATTACTGAGACTAAACGCAGACTGAGTGACCACTTCACCAAACACCTACGTTTGGGGTCCTAAACCTGAGCTTCCTTCAGCCAACCATTTCAACTCCTACTCTGATATATCTCAGCCTCATCTATTGTCTGGGTGAGACCAAATGTAAATTTGAGAAATAATATAGCAATATTCCTCCTGGACCACCTTAACTCTAACAGCATGAACATTGATTTCTCTAACTTTAGCTAATCCCCACCCCCATCCAATTCCACAATTTCCATTTCTGCACTTATTTTTCCCTCCCTTTCTAACTTTCCTTTCCCCCTCTCTTTCTAGTGATCTCTCCCTCTAGCTGTCTGTCCACCTCTCACGCCTTCTCTCCCTTCACCTCTGGGCCCGACCCCCATTTCCTTTCCCCCTTTATGTACGCAATATCACATCCTTCCTGCTAGTGTTCAAAAGGGTCCTGATCTGAAACATTTGACTATTTATCACAAGATCACAAGTAGGTTCAATGGCTCATTGAATCTGCTTCTCCATTCTAACCATGAGCTGATCCATCCAGTTTTCTCCCTATAGCCATTGATGCCTTGACGAAACTCTTGTCAATCTCTGCCTTAAATCCAACAACCTTGCTTCCAAAGCCGCTTGTTGCAAAAAGTTCCATAGACTCATGACCCTCCAACTAAATACATTTATCCACATCTTTCCTTTAAATTGATGCCCTTTTCCTGAAGGTATGCCCTCCTGTCCTAGAATCCTCTACCATGGGAAACATCCTTGCCATATCTACTCTGTCCACGCCTTTCAGCTTTTGAAATGCCTTGCTGAAGTCCCCCGGCCCTCATCTTTCTGTACTCCAACAAGTACAGTCCGAAGGCTGACAATTGTTATTTATATGCTATGATTATGCTGTCTGTCTTGGTCTGTTTGCCCAGCAAGTCTTTATCCAGGCATGATATTCCCAATTTAATAAACCATAGATGCAGTGTTTTATTTCCTGCACCTGTTTTGATTTACTGAGGCAGATAAAACACCTTAGAATTTCTGCCTGGATGGCCTGGGTTTATATCTCGCAGAGAAAAGCAAGAGAGCTGTCCAACCCTTGACCTTTGCCTGTTTACCTGCTTCGTCTGTGGTGATCGTTAGTTCGTTGCTGGCCTCGCTCTTCCCAATGCGATTTTTGGCATACATGCGGATGTTGTAGGTGGAAGACGGATGCAGATCAATGATGGTGGCCTGGTTTAACTGAGGTGAGACATCTTTTGTCCTTTGCACTGCATCCCAGGGGTCTGCAGGACACAGAAAACACAAGTCATTGGCCCCCATTGGGTACTTTTATGACAAGGTGTTTTAATTGTGGATTTTCGCATTATGAAAATTATTATTTAATAGGGCTAACAAATGAAATAAGCTCTCAATATTTTTTGCGCTCAATGGAGTCAATAAATTCCTGAGTTCAAACTAAGCCAGTCAATGGGAAACTGATAGCTGGATTATGGGTTTATTCCACAACTCTGTCTAATTTTAAAGACAATGTGAATCTGGTTTAGACAAAGCCTGTTGCAATCCCAGCAGTTCAGTCTGAAAACAGGCTCAAGGTTTTCAAGGCCCAGAGTACTACAATGCAGGCAGAAGAATCCCTCATGCCTTTGCATATCAGTGACATATCACAGCATCTGGATTTCCACCAAAGGGGCATGTGTACAGGTCAGAGTTGCTGTCACAGCTACCCTACTGTCAGAGTGTTGCTAACCTCGCCATTATTATGGGAAGCAAGTCTGCGCGCACATTCAAGGAAATGAAATAAAAATGCTAAGAAGTTGCTTGCTGTTGAGTGCTCCAATTAACCAGCATGTAGCACACTTTTCCAGATGCCACAGTAAGGATGTAATTTTCTAATGACTGTGTGATACCTAAATTGCTAAACATTGCTTTTGAAGCAAGCTAACACACGACTTCTGTTATATTTGCCCTTGGGTTTTATAATATTCATAAGGTTAATATAACTGACACTGAGTATTTACAGCCTCAGGGCACAGACAGCCTCAGACAAAACCCCCACTGAATAATCAATGATGACATCATGTAGGTTCCATGAGAAAATTAAACAAATACAGGCAATAAAGTGACAGATTTAAAACAATGAAAGGATGAGTATTGCTCGAGGTTTGTCTCCCGGAAATGACATAAAAATAATTGGTCCTGATGTAGTGCCAGCAAATGGGAAGGTGTTCAATTTGCATTAGCACAGAACGGTGTAAAGCCTATTCGTCCCTGACTGGAAGGCAAACAGGGAACTGAGCGTCTGTCTCTGCCTCCTCTATAGAGAAATACGGAGACAGCAGATGCTGAAATCTTAAGCCAACTGTGATCTGCTCGAGGAACTCAGCAGGTCAGACAACAGTCAAGGGTGAAAATGGTCAGTGGATGTTTGCAGTCAGGCTCCTTGATGAAAGTAAAAGGGAGGTGAAAGAAGTGGGGGAGGCAGCAAGGCAATAGCATAAAGGACAGTAGGTGTGGGGGGGGAGACAAGTGGAAGAAGAGATTACTAGGAAGGCTGGAAGGAGAAAAGTTGTAGTAGGTAAAGAAGGGAGGCAGTGGAAGAAAACATAGTGGGGGGTTACCTAAAATTGGAAAAATTCAATGTTCGCGCCAGTAAGATTAAGGCTGTCCCGGAGGAATATGAGTGTGGCTTCTCAAGTTTACGCGCGGCCTCTCCTTGACAATGGATGAGTCCTGACAGTGGATGCTGTATTGCACCCACCCCCCCAGCAGTTCATTGTTTGCTCTGTCTCTTCCAAGTTTAATCCCACCGACTCTGATGGGATGATTTCTTGGAGGTGATCACATGGCATCTTGCAGTCTATTGTTCACTTCCACCACTGGACTCTGGTCGTACAGCTCCACCATTTCTCCTGTGCCAACTGGACAGTCAATAAATTAATCGTAATTATCGAAACTGGACGGATTTGCATGGATGGTTGAGTTTGTGATGTGACAATTGCGAACTTAATGAGATTTTTCTGGCTCATAATAAGAAGAGCTTAAATCGTTCATGGCTGCAACATATTGTTGCTGGTGGTGTTTCAAAATTCACTAGCAACCAATTTTAAATTATTTTCTTGATCTTTCTTCCTCTATTTTATCTCTCTTTTAATGTTGCAGTGGATTTGACTTTTATACATCACATTTCCATATTTCTCAGTCCTTTAATCTCCCTGGTTCAGACCCACTATCAGTCCTGTCTTTCTCCAAAGACCATTGACTTTACAATTTGGTTATCGGTCCCGCATTTCCAACAAACTACGGCACAGAAATACTTTGACAGCAAGGATCCAGCACAAAATATGACCCTGGTTAAAAACTTGATAAAGCTGCTCCCACGAGATCAAGCGCATGATGTCAGCAGCTATGCCTGCCAACGATCCACAAAGCTGTCAATGGCCTCATGCACTACCAAACTGAGGCCAACCACAAAATGGAGGAACACCTTATATTCGGTCGGGTCACACTTCAACCAGACAGCATTAACATCGCCTGCTCTAATTTCCATTATCCCACTCTCTTTCCCTCATGGCTCTCTCCCTTCCTTCACCCCCTCTCCCTTCCTTCACCCCCTCCCTTTTCTTCACCCCCTCCCTTCCTTCACCACCTTCCCTTCCTTCACCCCCTTCCCTTCAGCCCCTCCCTTCCTTCATCCCCTCCCTTCCTTCATCCCCTCCCTTCCTTCACCCCCTTTTCCTTCACCCCCTCTCTTCCTTCACCCCCTTGCCTTTTCTTCAGCCTCTCCCTTCCTTCAGCCTCCTCCCTTCCTTCACCCCCTTCCTTTTCCTTCACCCTTTCTCTTCCTTCACCCCCTTCCTTTCTCTTCACCCCTTCCCTTCCTTCACCCCCTTCCCTTCCTTCAGCTTAAGGAGAGCTACCTTTTCTCCCATTACTTCTCAGTTTTTGTCTTCTACCCCCCACCCCCCCCCACCTGTATCCACTCATGACCTGTTAGTTTGTGCTCCTTGGCCTGCCCCTTCCTCACTCCTCTCCTCTTCTCCTCCCCCCCCACACATTTTTATTTAGGTGTCTGTCTGTTTTTTGCTCGTACCTGACCAAGGGCCCAAGCCCAAAATGCTCAGTCCCTTCAGAGGCACTGAGTATCCATGAATTCATCTCTAACGCTCCCTCAGCCGCACAGACTCCTGTCCAAACAATTGGCAGTCTGATCGCCAGTTCCGATACGATCAGGAAGCCTTCAGCATCCCGTGGATGCTGCGTGACCTGCTGAGTTTCTCCAGCACAATTGCAAGCTAAAAAAACTGTCTCTTTCCTTTACTGACAACATAATTACTAAAAGAAAAACTAGGCTTCGGTCATCTCCACAGAATTGGGTGCAGGAATGCACCTAATCCAAGCCCTGTACTTCTTGAACTTTGCTGCCGATTCACTCCTCAATCTCATTTCCACCCATTCTATCCTAACCACTGTACTGTCTACCCGAACAATAGAATAAATCCTGAACGAGGGCACTAGCGTCACTATGGGGCCGCGGACCACACTGAGTGACACCATCGGGGGGGGGGGGGGGGGGAATACTAAAATGGCTGTCTATAATATTCCTGTAGTTAGTCATAACAACAAAAGACCTTTTTCATAAGCCTAGCTGACATGTATCAATATACCTCAAAGGCTAAAACTCAATGCTAATTTACTCTTAGAACTTTCTAATGTGAGCCATTCCCCACCCCCGTTCAGTGACACCACCACCCCCTCCCTGCTCAGCACTGCCGTCACCACCACCACAAACCATCCCCCCCCCCCCCCCCCCCCCCACCACTCAGTGCTGCCACCTTGGACATACAAAGGAATACACACCTGTTTCTTCTATACTCAATACATTCGGTCCATGGTCGGGGGAGGGGATGGGTTGACACAACCCTAGTAACACCACTAAACGGGGGGGGATTTCTAGCTCGCACTGGTCACACAGGGTTTCGCTCCCAGGTTGGAAATAGGAAATTGAAAGGGGTCATTTCAGAAAAGATGTACCAACTCAAACCTCTTGGGATCCTCAGGGAAGGTTTGCAGTCCGCCACCCCATTGACTCACCCAGTAAGGTAATAAAAGGCCTTGGGTTTTGGGAACTCACCTGATTTATTTTTGCATTCAATGTCGAAGCCAGTGATGGGACTATTCCCATCAAAACCCATGCTCCACCTCAAAGCAATGCTCCGAGCTCTCACTTCCCGTATCTCAATCTCTGGAGGGTCAGGAGGTTCTGCAACATGTCAGGATGAAATATTTCAGGAAGAATGGTTCACTGACCTCAACTGATTCACATCCAATTTCTCATTCCTTGTGCAGTATTCAGACAGTGGTGAAAACTCTAATTCAATTCATTGCTGGAAATGAATGACCTGAGAATTTACAACTCTTCATCAATAATAATTGTAATAAGGACACTTTCACTGTCCTGCACATTGTACCATACACACATGCCCAAAATTCTTACTTGCTGCGACCAAATAGGTACTTTATAATTAAATTGAAAGACACAAAAAAAGTACATAAAGGTAGATAATAAATATTCACAGTAATCCTATGCAAATAAAAAGGTGACTTTTAATAGTCCCGGTTGTCCTTTTGTGCTGTTGGAGCGGTCCGTGATTAGTGTAGTAGGAGAGGTTAAAGAGCTTTATAGCTGTTGGAAAGAAAATGTTCTTGAACTTAGAGGTGCTGGTCTTCAGGCTTCTGTACCTTCTGCCCAAAGGTAGCAGTAGAGAACAGGTTGTGACCTGGGGTCCTTTAAGATGTTGGCTCCCTTCTTGAGGCAGGGCCTCACCTGCATGTTTGCAATGCTCGATAACACTGGATAGCCATGACCGGGTAAATCACTGTGGAATATGGCATCCTTGCCCAACAAAGAGGGAGGATATTAGATTAGAGTTCAGTAATGGGATGGATGAGCATGTTTGAGAGGCTACCTGCTTCAGGGCAGAAAGTCAACTCCTCCCCCCAAATAATACCTTCCTGGAGAGTCAGGTGATACTGAAGGAAAGTTTCAGTAGCATTCAGGAAGTAGCAGGCAGAGGACACAGAAGCAATCTCACACATCCCTCAGGAGATGATGGTGCCAGCAAACAACACGGAGCAGGTCCTCCACAGGCTTGAGAATGACGTGATCTTCATGTGGCGCCAAGTGAACCTCTTGCATCCTGCACTACCAACGCTTTTAGCTGTGTGGGCCAGAAAACCAGAAGATCCTTCCTCAACCCTCTTACTCCTTCATTACAACACTCCTTAACCCTGGGGGTCTCCTTTCAGCAAAACACCACAGATGCTGGAAATCAGAAATAAAAACAGGGATCAGCTGATCAGGAGACAACTGCGGATTGAACAGGAAGTTTTTCTACCTGCAGCAGCTCCCTGACCTGGTGAGCACTTTTCTCCAGAGTTTCAGGCAGATGAAAGGTGATGAGCTTGAAACATTAACTTTGTTTCTCTTTTTTTTCCTAACTGACCAATTTTCCCAGGCATTTTCATTCCTAACATTTTCTTTGGTTTGATGTAAATTTTTGTCTGAGAGGTACTTTATTAAAGGTATCAAGGAAAGATCTACAGATAGACGACCGTCCTGAACCGTTGTATATGCAACAATATCCAGTTCCCATTGATCTCCAAAGTCAGCATTGCAAGAGGTATGGGTATAAGGCAGGGGACCAGCGAGGGGTTGAGGAAGGATCTTCTGGTTTTCTGGCCCACACAGCAGTTGAAGGACTCACACAGGCTGGAAACTTGTGGTTGAAAGATCCACGCAGGCTGCGGGCCACTGGAGACTGGCTCATGGGAATCAAATATTGGAACCAGGATTCGAGAGGACAAGAAAGGGCTCCCAAAGAGCCTTGGGTGCTGAAGGCTTCCTGATCATATCGGAACTGGCGATCAGACTGCCAATTGTTTGGACAGGAGTCTGTGCGGCTGAGGGAGCGTTAGAGATGAATTCACGGATACTCAGTGCCTCTGAAGGGACTTCCTTTTGCTTTCCTTTCTCTTATTGTAAGGGGTGTTGGGTGATCAGCCATGATCTCGTTGAATGGCGGAGCAGGCTCGAAGGGTCGAATCACCCTCTCCTGCTCCTATCTTCTATGATGCTTATGGTGACTCTATGTTCGCCTTACGACAGACAAAAGTTGGTGTATATCATGTATATTATATCGTTATGTATTATTACATGACAATAAAGGTAACCTTGAGGCAGGAGTTAATAATGTTTAACAAAGCAGTCCACCATACCTTGCACAGTGAGCTGAATCAACCCTCGATCCTCTCCATATGAATTTATAGCATGGCAGGAGAAGAACCCTGAATCTCCTCTCACTGTTGGGGTAATCTGAAGATTTAAAAAAAAGAGAAGGGATAAATAGGGAAGATTAACATACACGTCCTGAAAATATGAAGTTACACTTGAAGATAGGAAGTGAAATGGGGCACAGCAGATTAGTCTACATCTGAACTGTGAAAATCTAACAAATACTTGCAGAGATTAAAATAGGAAAGTTTAAAAGTTAACTGTGTCTTTCCCCCATGAATGCTCCCTGAGCCCTTCCAGCTTTTTCCATGGTTATCATTTTGCTCGAAGTGGTGTTCGTTAACTGAAGTTTGACCCTTGTAGTTGGTCAGAAGTCAAAATGGACAATGCCAGTTAATTGTGTCTTTAAGAAAGAATTTTAACACAATTCACCCTCCTCTCTTAAGTTCTGTTTTCTTCTTCCCTGAGAATCACAGCTTTTCCTTAAAACGCGGTTGAACAACTTTGATCAAACTTTCCTCTTTCCAGAGATCTTTCGAAGTAATTTCTTCTGGTCTCTCTTCCTACTCTAAGTAGACATGTTAAATGTCGATCGGCCCCGTATAGGATTAAACACTCTATAAAATGGCCCATGCAGTGTTTATTTTTAACATCAGTGAAGCCACGGAGCCCTGTCACCAAGCCCAAGCAATAAGATATTCACTAGTTTGAATATTTTGGCAACATTTTGTCTTGTTATTTTGCAACTGTGAGTGGGCTTGTCATCAATTCATTTCTGGAAAGATTTGACATAAAATGAATGAATGAATGGTAAAGTAAATGAAGAGTTTATTGCCATCCATAAGTACAATATACATGTAATAAAAGCCTTATTTGCAAGAAAGGACACAGAAAAAAAAAATCACTTAATTCACAGTCTGAATGAATTCCCAGCCACATGAATCTAAATGCACTCTGGGATCCCTCACTTACTAAATAAAGGGGGTGAATACTCATTTAACCAGACTTCATCTTTCAAGTGGATCATGGAAGACATTATTTACCCCATCCACAGTATCTTTCGGCTGCTCCCGTCAAGAAAGAGATCCAGGAGGCTGAGGAACAGCTTCTTCCCACAGGCAGTGAGAATGCAGAACGACCAAAGGATTGGCTCACACTAACCATCTGAGACTCTCATATTTACAAGAGGATATTTATTTATTTATTTGTATATTTGAATACTAGTCCACATTATATATTGTCTGCCCATATGTGTGTTATGTCTGGTTGTGTGTCTGTGTGTGTTGCACCGAGGACCAGACAACGTTGTTTCGTTATGTTGTACTTGTGCCATCAGATGACAATAAACTTGACTTGACTTGAATATTCTTGATTTTCTACACCAGGGAAAACAGCTTCCCAGTATCTACCCAACAGAGTTCTTTGAACAGATTCAATAGATCATTTAATATCCCTCCAATTTTTCAGTACACCTCAACAAAACCTTACTTAAAGGTTGAGAAATGCTGCTCTATATTCTGTGGAGAGACTATTGGCTCATAAAGTATCCACCACAAATAAGAGATCAAGTTTTAATTTTGTGAATTTTAGAGATACAGCACAGTCCCTTCTGAGCCATCCAAATAAACCCAAGTGACCACTAAACCTACTAACCCCATACATCTTTGAAACCTGAGAGGAAACCAGAGCACCCAGAGGAAATACATGGCAGTCACGATGAGAACATACAAACTCCTTATATACACCGCTGGATTCAAATCCTTTTAGCTGGCATTTCAATAGTGCTGTGCTAGCCATTATGATAACTAACTGTGCAGCCTTCAGTTTTCCCAATATGTGCCACAGTTGTCTGGATGTGTGGGACTCAAGTGGACCAAACTTCCTGAGATGTCTTCACAAATGTGCTCTCCATCATTGGATTACTCAGTGTCTAGCAGTTATGCACCAACTTCCAAATCAGAATTTATTGTCATGAGATGTCCCAAAGCTTGTTGTTTTGCAACAGTGCAAATATTGCTATAAAATTACATTTACAAATAAATAAATTAGTGGAAAAATAAGAGAAAGTGAGGCAGTGTTTGTGGTCCATTCTCCATTCAGAAACCTGATGGTAGAGGGGAAGAAGCTGTCCTTGTGTCGCAGGGCGTGCGTCTTCAAGCTCCTGTCCCTCCTTCCTGATGGCAGCAGAATGAAGAGGGCATGGCCTGGGTGGTGAAGGCCCTTGAAGACAGAGGCTGCTCTCTTGAGATGTGGCTTCCTGTAGATGTCCTCGATGGAGTGGGCACCAATAGCCGTGATGGCGCTGTAGCTTTTACTTATCCTATGCACTGGCACCTCCATACCAGGTAGTGATGCAACCAGTCAGAATCCTCTCACCTGTAGAAATTCTCAAGAGTTTTTGGTGACATACTAAATCTCCTCAAATTCCCAATAAAGTATAGCCGCTGGTGAGCCTGCTTCATGATTACATCAACCTCATGGCCCCAGGACAGATCCTCAGAGATGTTGACATCCAGGAACTTGAAGTTCCTAGGCCTTTCCACTGCTGACCCCTCGATGACGACTGATTCATATTCTCCTGATTTCCCCTTCCTGATGTTCACAATCGGCTCCTTGGTTTTGCTGACGTTGAGTGGAAGTTTATTGCTGCGGCACCACTCATCGAGCTGATCTATCTCACTCCTGTACACTTCTGTGCCTCTGCTGACGACCATGGTCTCATCAGCAAATTTGCGGAAGATATTCCTGTCATTTATCAGCACCTACACTTGGAATTGTTATACCCCAGTATAATGAGTAACACACAGTGTGTGCAGAGTATGACATGGGAGGTGCAATGAGTAAACAACAGGAGCATCTGATTTACTGGAGATTCTTCAGAAACTGTACATGTACTGAGCAACGCATGGATGATACAGTGATACACCAGAAAAACCGTTACTGTTGAATAGACTGATGTTATACCTTACCTTAATACATCTTCTTCTTTCTTTGGCTTGGCTTCGCGGACGAAGATTTATGGAGGGGTAATGTCCACGTCAGCTGCAGGCTCGTTTGTGGCTGACAAGTCCGAGGTGGGACAGGCAGGCCCGGTTGCAGGGGAAAATTGGTGGGTTGGGTTTTTCCTCCTTTGTCCTTTGTCAGTGAGGTGGGCTCTGCGGTCTTCTTCAAAGGAGGTTGCTGGCCGCCGAACTGTGAGGCGCCAAGATGCACGGTTGGAGGCGAGATCAGCCCACTGGTGGTGGACAATGTGGCAGGCACCAAGAGATTTCTTTAGGCAGTCCTTGTACCTCTTCTTTGGTGCACCTCTGTCTCGGTGGCCACTGAACAGCTCGTCATATAACACGATCTTGGGAAGGCGATGGTCCTCCATTCTGGAGACGTGACCTATCCAGCGCAGTTGGATTTTCAGCAGCGTGGATTCGATGCTGAAGCAAGTTTAACAAGTTTCACAAATCTACAAGTTCCACAGGTTCAGTGTTTTGAATTTTCTGTGGTCTTTCTACGTTCAAACATAAGGATCAGGATCATTCCTTGACCGCTCAAAGCAACTTGGCCTCCCAATAAGATCATGGCTGATCTCATAACTGCAATATTTTTCTACTTAACTGAAGAAACTTTTCCCACCTTTCCTTACAAATATCTGTCCACTTCAGCTCGGATGTTGGGCTGAAGATTTTATGCAGGAAATCTTTCTTTCTCTCTAATTCTGTGATTTGGTATCAGTCTTTGAAATACTCCGTCTCTTCTGGTCTTTAAAGAAGAAAATCCAAAATTTCATGTCCCTCTGGGAGAAAAAGAAGGCTTATCTCTCTCTTAAATGGGTGATTGCTTATTTTTAAACAGTGATCCAGAATATATTCTGCCACAAGAGGCAATATCCATTGTTACTCCTGTTGATCTTTCACACTTAATGGATAGATTCCATTCCAAGAAATGTTCTGTCACATCCTGACTATCTTCTGTCAACTTTTCATCAACTATAGACTCCAAAGATATGTTCAAATTCACAATCCTCCACACAATTGTGTTGACTTGTTCCCCAATTTAAAGATGCTATTTCCCAATTCCTGGTGACCAAAAGAAAGCCTTCCCACTAGCACTGATTGCATGGACCCCTTGCCTCGATAGCTGCCTTCCAATACCAGATCCTCCTGTTTCCTCTCCCCCTGGCTTTCCTACCCTGACCACATGACTTGAGCCCAACGTAACCGAATTTCCCTCCGCAAATCCTACGCGGGCATAGAATGTGCCTGAATCTGATAGATGACTGCTTGATAAGGTGCCGCACAAGAGACTTATCAGTAAGTTACAGGAAAGTGGAGTCCGGGGAAGTCTATTGGCCTGGATTGAAAATTAGTTGTCTGACAGGAGGCAGAGAGTCAGGATAAATGGGAGTTCTTCAGGTTGGCAGAGAGTGGAAAGTGGGGTCGCAGGAGTTGGTGCTAGGCCCACAACTGTTCATCATTTACATTGATGACTTGGAGGAGGGGACAAAATGTGGTGTAGCCAAGTTTGCGGATGACACCAAATTGAGTGGAAGAGCAAATTGTAATGAGGATGTGGAGAGTCTGCAGAGGGATATAGTTAAGCTGGATGAGTGGGCAAAGGTCTGGCAGATGGAGTACAATGTTAGTAAGTGTGAGGTTATCCACTTTGGCAAGAAAAATAAAAGAACTGAATATTATTTAAAGGGTGAAAAACTACAGCATGCTGTTGTGCAGAGGGACTTGGGAGTGTTTGTGCATGAATCGCAAAAAGTTAGGTTGCAGGTGCAGCAGGTTATTAAGAAGGCAAATGGAATGTTGGCCTTCATCGCTAGAGGAATTGAATTCAGGAGTAGGGAGGTAATGTTGCAACTGTATAAGGTACTGGTGAGACCGCACCTGGAGTACTGTGTCCAGTTCTGGTCTCCATATTTGAGGAAGGATATACTGGCTTTGGAGACGGTCCAGAGGAGGTTTACTAGGTTGATCCCTGGGATGAAGGGGTTGACTTATGATGAAAGATTAAATCGTTTAGGATTGTATTCGCTCGAATTCAGAAAAATGAGAGGAGATCTTATAGAAACATATAGGATTATGAAGGGTATGGATAGGATAGATGTTGGTTTTTTGAGCTGGCCGGGGAAACTAAAACGAGAGGACACAGTCTCAAGATTCGGGGGAGTAGATTTAGGACAGAGATGAGGGAAAATAGTTTTTCCCAGAGAGTAGTGAATGTTTGGAATTCTCTAACCAGGGAAGTGGTTGAGGCTGCCTCATTAAACATATTGAAAATTCAGTTAGATAAATTTTTACATGATAGAGGAATTGGGGGATATGGGGAGAAGGCAGGTAGGTGGAGTTAGGTCCTAAATTAGATCAGCCACGATCGTATTGAATGGCGGAGCAGGCTCGATGGGCCATTTTTAGCCTACTCCTGTTCCTACTTCCTATGTTCCTATGTTCAGCATTCTGAACTACTGATCTTTGTCGGTCCAATGAATTTTTAACTTGTGGTTTTGGAGAATTAAACACCCATTTGCCTCAGCTAACTATCCTTGGATGAGTTTCTAACCCAAAATTCTTTTATTCTTGTGTGAAAGCCCCTCAAAAAAAATCCTTGCAAATCAAATCACACATATTGTTCAAATAGGTTTTAAACCCATGGCAAATCCATGAAGAGTAACTCTTCTAAGCGTAACTTATTTAGACCAAGATATTTAATTGGATCCACAGCGAAATTGATTTTCTTTCTCAATCTCGTCGACGTAATAGAGAGAATATTATCAGAGGCTTCAATATTAAGGTCTGAGGCATTTTCTGATACAGCAGCAATAGGGGTCAGGATGGGATGTTGTTATAGTAACCATGTAAAAAAAACCCACTCGCTCGACTGGGTGATTGAGGTGGGAAGGAGAGATTAAGAAGATACTGACAGTGCTCTGAAACATTTCAAGATCTAAGCTCAGAGAAAAGAGAACATAAAAAAAACAAGGATCAAAGAAGTGGAGTAATTATTATTCAATAGGTGAACATTAAAGCAGATTCGATGTGCTTCTATTGATTTTTTTGCTCCTTTCATTTCTGTAACCCAGGGCCTCACTGGGACGGTGCTTTTCGGACTAGTCTTAGGATCGCTTTAAAATTGACTCCTTGATGTATTCCTAATGCAAGTAGGTGCAACACTATGATTCCATGTCAGTTGGAGTTCCTAACAGAAGTCCTTTTTTACTGATGTTGGTGTGGACAGTGCTAGAAATATGTCATCGCCCTATGGGACATGCCTGCAAGGTGACTACCTGGCCAAAGTACTCGGATTTGGGAGTATTGTAGGAGAGACAGCTCCTGTACTCATGTGTCATCTACACCTAACCTTGCTTCTCTGATCCAATCACATTCATGGTGAAGGATCGTGATTCGTTTGGAAAGTGCAAACCGGGGTGGGGGGGGGGGGCGGGGGTGGAGAGGGCTAGTCCCATGAGCAGATTATTCAAGGAGTGGGGAAAACAAATTTAAAACATTGGTCAGTACGTGGAAGGGATAGTTTAAGAAAAAAAATACAGACAGACTCTATCATAAAGCTTCATAGGAAATTGGAGAGGTATATGGTGGGGAAACAATGGGGAAAAAATAGACAATGGGGCCAATGAGATTGCTTTGCCAAGCATTGATTAACGGGCTGAATGGTCTCTTTCTCAACCAAAATAAATCTATCATTCTAATTGGTAGCCAGATCAATTAGAATGTACATGTTGGCCAGAGGACAATTTCACTTCCCAAAATAGTGGACTTCAGCAAACAGAAATGGTGCCACAGTGGATGGCTTGTGTGGTTCAGTGAAAGCCTGGCAGATTGTCAAAGAACCCAATTTCTGTTAAAAATTATGTTCCACCACACCAGTTCTATGATGTATAGGAGCTAAATAAATATCCCTTTTAGTTAATGCTCTAAAATGCTTTTGAATTACAATATCCCTTTAAAATATAACTATTCTTGTCAGACTCTGCAATGGCTCTTTATAAACAATTCAATTGCAAAACTATTGCATTCAATATGTTCTGATGGGCAAGAGAAAGGTCAGTCCACCTGGAGCTGCTAAATGCCCAAGTATATGAAATGAAACAGCACGGCTGTAATCTTTCAGGCACATCAATTTACCGTCCGTAAGTGCCTCGCGATTTGTCTAATTTTCCTTTCTCTGTCACTATAACCATGTACAGCACCGCTTCTTACAACACTGAATATTTACAACAAAGAGTACATCAGATGAGAGAGACAGCGCTAATTGGACAATGAGAGCTTTAGCTGACAAGAAAATGTTGCCAAGGTACTAGAGGAATGTTTACTGATGGAGGATGTCAGGTACCAACAGCCTCAGATGTGAGCGCAAGTGATTTGATCAATGCAGTAAAAAAAATAGAAAACCCAGTTTTCCTCCCCCCCCTACTTTTAACACAGCATGTTCTCAGCTTTCATCATCCACAACTTTGGCTTGCATTCCGACAGTACTTTTATCGTAGGTGATGTTCCTCGAGGAGTATTATCAGACAAAACTTAACAGGGATTTATATAAGCTTAAGAACATTTGAAAAAGAAGCAGACCATACTGCCATTTAAGCCTGCTCCACCTGATCCTGACCTCAACTCAAATTTTTCTGGCATTTGCTCACTAATGTGTTCCTAATTTGACTCCTTGAACTGTGATCGTAGGCAATAATCTAAATTCAGTACCCTATTTCAGTTCTCCCTCCATCTCTCTTGACTCCCCTGCAGCACTAAGAACAATACTAAGTTACACAGCTCTCTGGGGTAGATATAACATCCTTCAATAAAAAAAAAACAAAAATCCTTTCTCAAGGATATATTATCTCAGAAGATCCTGTGCTTGGTGAAGAAAGGAAATATTGGGGAGTGACCTAAAGGAGGCGCACATTTAGGGAGGAAATACCGCGGCTCCAAGCTCCAGCCACTGAAGATGTTGGAAGTGAACAAAATTCCATATAATGATATGTGAAGGAATTGGAGGATACAGAAAACCTGGATTTTTAATGAAACTAAAAGCTTAAACCATGGTTGTGGCCATAAGCTCCATCACCCTCTGTCTGTAGTATATTTTCCTTCCCCCAAACTTTCAAGCTTCGGTTCAGTGAAGTTTAAATTAAATTTAAATGTATATTTTTAATTTAGATATCCAGCACGGTAACAGACCCTTTCGGCCCACGAACCCTAATTTCAGCCAATTAACCCTCAATCCCCGGTGCGTTTTGAACAGTGTTGTGGAGTTGCTGCTTTATCTTTCAGATGGAAATCAATGGTATTCTGTTTGCACGAGCATACTACCAGCAGGCAGTACAGTAGTCGCAGCAATGAGGGCTTAGGCTCTGTTGTTCCAACACATCACCTGAAGCCTTCAAATGCGTCAGGGTACTGCAGTGTAACTCATCAAGTGTAATTCATTTTAATGTGCAGAATGTGATCTGTTCCCCTGCAATTGTTTGCCATTGAAACCTCGCGATTCTCAGTGAGGCCACGGTCAGTCATTTTTGCCCTTAATGCCAGGCGTCATATGCTTTATTTAATGATTTAGAACTTTCCCTTGGCCCTACTCATCAATTCCAGAATACCATCTGATTGGAAGGAGTGGAGGCAGAGAGCTGAGGTAGGAGGACGTAATAAAATGCACTTGGAATGTGAGAAAGAAAACAATGAAAGCCCATTTAACAACCAAGGATGCAAGGTGGCTAAGTGGCAATGAGGTGGGGTTAAGTCTGGGCCCCTGGAGAGATGGGTGGCAGTGAGGAGGATGCCAAAAGATACAGACATGACACTGTAAAGTAATAAAAGATAATTATATTGTGTATAGGGGTTTGGATGTCATGTTGAAGTTGTTTAAGACATTGCAGAGGCCAAATTTGGAATATTGTGTGCAGTTCCGAGGGATTAACTACAGGAAGGATATCAATAAGATTGAAAGAGTGCAGGATGTTACTGGGTCTTCAAGAGTTGAGTTACAGGGAAAGATTAAGCAGGTTAGGACTTCATTCCTTGGAGTGAAGAAGAATGAGGGGAGATTTGATAGAAGTTTACAAGATTATGAGAGGTATAGGCAGAGTGGATGTGAGTAGGCTTTTTCCACTTAGATTGGAGGAGATCGATAAGAGAGGTCATAGTTTTAAGCTGAAAGGGGAAAGGTTTAGGTGGAATATTAGGGGAAAGTTCTTCGCTCAGAGAGTGGTGGGAGCATGGAATGGGCTGCCATCTGATGTGGTGAATGCGGGCTTGATCTTGCGTTTTAAGAATAAACTAGATAGATGCATGGATGGGAGAGGTCTGGAGAATTATGGAATGGGAGCAGGTCAATGGGACTAGCAGAATAATGGCTGGCACAAACTAGAAGGGCTAAATGGTCTGTTTTCTGTGCTGTAAGGTGAAGTTGGCACATGGGAGATGTAGGGAACATGATTAACACACAGAGCAGGAGCATAAGGATAGTGAATGCGGTTGTGAAACTGGTTCAGGTCCAGCCTGATAATAACTAAATTTCTCTCCATGATGGTGGGACATCCTGTCTATATGACCCAGGCCTCTCTTTTTCCTGGGGACACACAAGAGACCATACGACCTTAAGAGTTAAGAGCAGAATTAGGCCAATCAGCCCATCGAGTCTACCCTGCCATACAAATCATGACTGATGTTTTTTTTTCTCATTCTCTTGCCTTCTCCCTATAACCTTTGACACCCTTAATAATCAAGACCCTATCAACCCGCACTTTATACGTACCCAATGAGTTATGGCAGATGGTAATAGAGAGGGAAGGATGAAACTGAGAGGGGCAGCGTTGCTAGTCAGGGAAAATGTCATGACGGTGCTCAGATAGGACAGACTAAAGGGAATGTCTTCTGAGACAACATTTGTGGAACTAAGGAATGAGAAAGGGATGAGCACATTAATAGGGTTATATTGTCAACCTCCCAGTTGTTAGTGGGCATTGAAGGGGAAAATTTTAAAAATTATATATTTTAAAATTTTATTTACAACACAGTGAAAATTGATTCTGGCCTTTCTGAAACCCATGCTGCCTATTTACACCCAATTAACCTACAGCCTTGTACCTATTGGAGGGGAGGAGGAAACTGAGGCAACTGGGAAAAACCCACGCAGACATGGGGAGAACGTACAAACTCCTTACAGACAGTGCCAAATTCAAACTTAGTTCACAAACTAAACTGCCCATTTGTAGGGAGATATCATATAGTTGCAAGAAACGTGACGTTGTAAGAGTAGGTGACTTTAACTTTTGTGACAGTATATAAATATGTTTTTGGGAGATAATTTGAGGCAGGTTTGTTAGTGTAGATCACATACAAACACTTTAAAACAGATCATATTTAAAATATTGGAGCTCTGCTCACACTAGACATGTCAGGGTCTCAGAGCCTTTGCAAAATCTTTGGAGAGTGCCCAAGAGACTTCACTAATAGATTGCTGTTTTAAAAAAGCCAACAGATGAAAGAGCTCATCGGAGCCACAGGCAATTTGGAGGGGAACTTGCTGTTCTAAGAGGATCATGTGGTTTTGCAAGCAGAGTCAAATAGGTTTTTTTTCTCTATAATGTCACACTTTCCACATTTTGACTGGGACTCCCATAGTGTAAGAGGGCTATGTTCCTGGAATTAAAGGCAAGAATACAGGTACAGGGAACCATGTTTTGAATGAAGAACATGCATAGCAGGAAGAGGCAGCAAGGAACAAATAAGACACTTGGGGAGCATGCAAATAAACTCAAAAAGGAAGCGAGGGCTAAAAGGTTGCTTAGCAGACAAAGCGAAGGCAAGTTCCAAGAGCTTCTATAGGTATATTAAGGGCAAAATTAGTGTTGTTGAAGATTAGAGCAATCATCTGTGAATGGAGCCAAAAAGAGGAGAATCTTAAATATTTTACATCTCTATTTTCTCAAGAGATGAATACAGAATCTTTTGAAGTGAGGCAAAGCAGCAGTGAGGTTATGGACCAAACACAGATGACAGAGGAGGAGGTGGTTGCTGCCTTGAGCCATATAAAGAAGGACAAATCCCCAGGCCCAACAAGACATTTCCTCAGACCTCGAGGGAGGCTGGTACAGAAATTGCAGGGACCTTAACAAGGGTAAGGTGTTGGAGGATTGGAGGGAATCTAATGTTGTTCACTTGTTTAAGAAATGCTCTGCACCCTTCTCAATTATTGGGAAGGCGTATTTCAAATACCGTCTTTAGTTCTTAATATTAATTTGGTCCTATCTCCTTTTGTTGCCTGGTTTGAAATATGTGGGCCCAATGATCCGAGATTGAATTCTTCACAGTCCCATGTAGGAGCTTTTGCTTCCCTGATTGCCAGAAGTACTAATGAAATGGAAAGATGCCGACCCTCCCACTCACTCTAAATGGCTGTCTGATATGATGGCTTGTTTGTCTTTAGAAAAAATTAGATGCTCCACTACTGTAATGAATGTAAACATTATTTTTTTTACGGGATTCGTTTCTTAATTATTTCCCAAATTTTAAGCTTATCTAATTTTTGATTCTTGACCTCATTGTTTATTCTTCTTTTCATTATTAGAGAGTGGACTATGTATTTTGCTCACAGCCTCTGCAGACAGGGGCTTGTAGAATAGAATAGCAGTTTCTTTTTTTTTTCATTTTGCATGTGTTTTTTTTAATATAACATAGATTTCGTCATTACTGTTATTAGTATCATATACATTTGATTATTCTATTCATGTTTATTTACCTATGAAACATTTGCTAAATTAAATTAATAAAAATATTAACAAGAAAAAAGAAATTCTCTACAAATAGTCGGGGTAATTACATGCCAGTGAGCCTATAATTCATCAGTGGTGCGTAAGTTCTTCAAAGAATCTCAAGAGACTGGATAACTAAGTACTTGAATAAACAGGGGAATGATAAGGGATAGTCAGCATGGCTTTGTGCATAATTCACCTCGTCTAATCCATCTTATAGAGTTTCATTGAAGATTTTATTGAACCTGGAGGTGATGTCTATACCTTTTACCTGAAGGTTGCAGGAAAGTTGATGAAGAAAGGGCAGTGGATATTGTTTACATTGAATTTAGCAATGCCAATGGCAGGGCTCTCCATGTTGGTCAAGAAGGTTCAGTTGCTCGGAATTCAGGAGGAAGAAGTGAATTGGATTAGATAGGGGCTTTACGCTAGAAGTCAGAGAGTGGTACTAAATAATTGTCTATTTAAGTCAGTGTTTCTCAACCTTTTTCTTTCCACTCACATCCCGCTTAAGTATTCCTTATGCTATAGGGGCTCTGTGACTAGTAAGGGATTGCTTAAGATGGTATGTAGGTGGAAAGAAAAAGTTTGAAAACCACTCTTTTAATCGTACCTAATTGACTCGTTATGTGCACGGTTTCATAACTCCAAAGGAAATGGGCCAATGACAGTTTTTCTCAAGCAAAATAGTTCAGTAACAATTGGGTCGAGAGCAGTGATTCTCAACCTTCCATTTCCACCCACATCCCACCTTAAGCAATCCCTTACTAATGACAGAGCACCGATGGCATAAGGATTACTTAAAGTGGTACGTGAGAAGAAAGAAAAATGTTGAGACCCACTGATCTAAGTGGAGGCCCACGAGTGGTGTCGTGCCTCAGGGATCAGTGCTGTTTGTCATCTATCTATATCAATAATGTGGATGATAATGTGGTAAATTCGATCAGCAAATCTGCAGATGTCACCAGGGTTGGGTGTGTAGAGGATAGCAAGGAAGGCTTTCAAAGCTTACAGGGAGATCTGGATCAGCTGGAAAATGGACTGCAAAAATGGCGGATGGAATTTAGTGTGGATAAGTGTCATATGTTATACGTTGGGAGGATAAAACAAGGTAGGAAAATGCAGTAAACGTTAGGGCACTGCAGAGTGTGGCAGAACAGAGGGATCTTTAAATCCCTGAAGGTGATATCACAGGTAGACAGGGTCTTAAAGAGAGAAATTAAAGTATTGAGTACAGGAGTAGGGATGTTATGTTGCAGTTGTATAAGATATAGGTGAGGCCAAATATGAAGTATTGTATGCAATTTTGGTCACCTATCTGCGAGAAAGATATCAATAAGAATGAAGAGTGGAGAAAAATTTTACAAGAATGTTGTGGAAACCTGAGGAGCTGAATAGGTTAAGACTTTAGTCCCTGGAACATCAGAGAATGAGGTTGGATTTGACAGAGCTGTACAAAATTATGAGAATTACCGATGAAGTAAATTCAAGCAGCTTTTTCCCACTGAGGATGGGAGCAACAAGAAGGAAAGTTCATGGGTTAAGGGCGAAAGATGAGATGCTTAAAGGGAACCTCTTCACTGAGAGGGCGGGGACAGTGTGGAACGATCTATTGTCAGAAGTGGTGAATGTGGGGTCGATTATAACATTGAAGGGTAATTTGGATCGGAACATGGAAGGGAAGGGTGTAGAGGGCTAAGATCTGGGTGCAGGTGGATGGGACAAAGCGGAAAAGTAGTTTGACAGACGAGTTGGGCCAAAGGGCTATTTCTTGGCTATTTCCAGTTGTAAGCAGAGAAGGGATGAGAATATCTGCAGGGTGAAATGTGATTTCAATGTATGATTGGAGCTAATATTCTTGCAAGCGGTTGACTGTGTGCCAAAATGTGCATTTTAAGGTGTATGGCAGTTAACACCTTTATCTGGCCATTAATGTTTAAGGCTTGTACCATTCTGGTGGCCACACTATGATATTTTCCAGAGCATCCCAGGTCAAGTGCACCAAGGGGCTAGTGGGGAGAAACTGCAGAGTGCATTCATTTATCTGCTCAACCATAGAAAGGTTGCTTGCTAATAATACAGCCTTTCTCAGTGAATGTTGCAATTAGTACCTGTAATGTGGAAACCACCTCATCTCCAATCTCCTTGGTGGACACAATGTAACGGAACATCCGCTCAGGATCGATAATGGTGTCTTCTTTCTCCCAGCGGACAATGATGGGTTTTTCACCGTGGGCGGTGCAGCTGACCTCCTTCTTTTGACCCTGGGTTGCCAGGGTGGTGTTTGGGTATGACGTGATCATGGCGGGGACTGGAAAGACAGAAGCAGGTACGTTAGTCAGTCCGCGCTCAGGCAGAATGTTGAGCAAGATGTGCTTCTTCCTTGAATAATGTAGCAATCACTGCCTGAAGGATTTTTTTAAAAATCCAATCATCACATAATCTGCATATGCATGACACTTTTTATTTGAAAACATATCCCGACGAGCTTCCAAATGATTAGAAAATATACTTGACAGACCCAGCTCTGTTCCTATTTGAATCCATAGATGTGGAAATGAATTATCAGCATCTCAAATTTCAATTCATACACAATAATGACTTCATAAAACATTCAGTAAAAATTGAATTAAACAGGAAAGTCTAAATTAAAAATAGTTCTCTTTCACCTTTTTACTCAGTGGTGGGACGGTGGTGAAGAGGGTTCATACCTTCAAATTCCTGAGAATCCATATTTCATCAGACCTTTCCTGGAATCACCACTTCGAGGCAACCTTAAGGAAGTCACACCAGCGCCTCGACATTCTAAGGTGCCTGAGATTTGGTATGTTGTTGAATACTCAATCAGACTTCTACAGATGTAACTGTTGAAAGTCTACTGACTGATTGCATCACAGCCTGGTTTGGTCATTTGAATGACCAGGAAGGCACAAAGGCTGCAGAAGGTAGCCAACATAGCCAGATCCATCACAGGCTCTGACTTACCACTCACTTAAGACAACTCTAGAAGCCAACTAACATCATAAAGGACTCCATTCACTCTGGTCACAACCTATTCTCATGGCGGCCTTCAGGCAGAAGGTATAGATGGCTAAAAACCAGCACCTTCATGTTCAAGAAAGCCTTCTTTCCAAAGGATGTCACACTCTTGAAGCTCCCCTTGCTACACAAATCATGGACTGCTCCGACACCACTAGTTTCTCTATTATTACACTAGTTTCTTTTTCTTGCACATTGGTAACTATGAATATTGGATTTTTTTCTTTTCCATTTATTAAATCTTTTTAATTTAATATATGCAATTGCAGCCTGTCCTTCTGCAACAATAAAGAATTTCATTGCATAGGTAGATTGTATATGACAATAAATTCTTAATCACTATTACTTCATTAAATACCCTAATTTTTGTGCCAACCAAGATTCAAGATTTAATTTATTGTCATTTTAATAAAACTGTGACATATTACATGAAATTGCTTTTGCCTGCGGTAAGGCAGACAGATTCGCCATCAGTAGAAATGGCCTGAAGTGCCTCTTCCAGTCAGAGAGAGAGAGAAGCAAATGAGAGTCCCCCCAGCGTCACCGAGTGCCCGGACATTCGCCTTCAGCACTTCCGCAGCCACATAGAGTCCAGTTCGAACCACTGGCGACCTGAACTCCAAACCTGAACCTCCAACTTCAGCCCTTTCGCATCCCGGTTCCGACATCTGGTATACCTTCAGCCAGTTTCGAGCCAGTCTCCAGCAGTCCGCAGCCCGGCATGAGTCTCCCACGCGTTCGGGTTAGGGTGTCAATGTGCAGGCAGCGGGATAATCATCCCTCTTGTGCTACCTCTCCCTTCTCGCAAACTACAGTAAACTCTGATGTTCCAAAATCGGAGTATCAAAAATCCTCAGTTATCGGAAACTGTTTTGGACCTGGAAGTGACGTCTGTTCGGCTCCAATTTTTTCTTGGAATAATTGTGAAGATTTCAGAAAAATCAAAAATCCTCATTGATCCAATTTTTTTTTCAAAACCAAACTGACATCACAGGTTTGAAATTTTTGGGGGAATACATCTGAGAAGAATTTCGAGTTTTTGGTGTTGGATTTAACTTACTTTGTGCATGTTTTTTTTTGGTGACAATTAAGCATTTCATACTTTAGAAAAAAACCTTCCCTTGTTGTTTATTGTTCTTTAAATACTTTACAAGTGATTTTGTTGTTGCTAATTTTAAAAACTGTCCAGTTATCAGAAAATATTGTTTATCTGAAATAGGCTCAGTCCTGACCATGTTGGATAATCAGAGTTGAACTGTTCCACTTTTTGTTGGTCCATGCTTTCATTACACACTGGATCTGTTCCTGGCTCAGAATCAAATCAGTGCTTTCCTCCTCTCTTTGAGGTTGTTACGTGTCCAGAACTCATCCTGGAGCAGGTTTCTACCCTCTGTTAAGTGGGTGTCTTTATTTCTGTTCTTTAATTAGTCCCTCAGTGGTTGGGATTGTGTGCCCCCACCTGGGGGTAGGGTTTAATGGGGGAAAGTGTGGACCCAGTCCAAATACTAATCACCCTAACCCTGACCCTACCCCAAACACTCATCATTCCACTCTAAACCTGACACTGCCCCAAACATTGCACACTCCAGTCTAACATGGCCCACACCCCAAATTTCTTCTTTGGCTTGGCTTCGCGGACGAAGATTTATGGAGGGGTAATGTCCACGTCAGCTGCAGGCTCGTTGGTGACTGACAAGTCCGATGCGGGACAGGCAGACACGGTTGCAGCGGTTGCAAGGGAAAATTGGTGGGTTGGGGTTGTGTGTTGGGTTTTTCCTCCTTTGTCTTTTGTCAGTGAAGTGGGCTCTGAGGTCTTCTTCAAAGGAGATTGCTGCCCGCCAAACTATGAGGCACCAAGATGCACGGTTGGAGGCGAGATCAGCTCACTGGTGGTAGTCAATGGGGCAGGCACCAAGAGATTTCTTTAAGCAGTCCTTGTACCTCTTCTTTGGTGCACCTCTGTCTCGGTGGCCAGTGGAGAGCTCGCCATATAACACGATCTTTGGAAGGCGATGGTCCTCCATTCTGGAGACGTGACCCACCCAGCGCAGTTGGGTCTTCGGCAGCGTGGATTCAGCAGCATGTCTGCTCCTGGAAGAAAGGTAGTCGGGTAGCTTTGTTCTGTACAAGGACAAACTGATCCCAAGGATCACCTGCCCTCATCAGTGTTGAGCAAGGATGCAATACTGTCTGAGATATTCAGTGACCCACCCCAATCCTAACCCTAACTTGAACCCCAAATCTAACCCTAACCTGAACCCCACACCTAACCCAAAACAACCCCACACATAACCCTAAACCCAAACCCATACCTAACCCTAAACCCAACCCACACCTAATCGAAATCCAAACCCACACCTAACCCTAAACTCAACCCCACACCTAATACTAACCCTCGCCCCAGCCCTCGCCTTAACCATAATCCTAACCCCAACCCCTAGCCCCAACTGTAAACCCTAACCCCAGCCCTACCCTAACCACACCCCCAACCTTAACCTCAACTCCTGAAATGGGGAGAATCACCCACAAGAAACCTAGAACATAGAGTTACCACCGGACACACATTTCTTCCCCATTAATCCCCACCTATCGGAGGGGACACACGTGATGATTATCCTGCTGTCCGCATATTGACAATCTAACCTTAGCCCATCCAGGTGATTCAATCCATGGCGAAGACCCTGACCTCATTGTGTCAGAGCTCTTTTGACTAATCCATTGCTTGCACAGCCTCTCTGAAACTTAAAACAATCTTGTTATCTCCCTTTCCTAGCTCTGTTGAAAGGTCAGCAACCTGAAACATTAACCCTCTCTTTCTATTTCCGCAGATGCTGCCTGAACCTGCTGAGCGATTTCATCTTTTTCAGTTTTTGTTTCAGATTTCTAGCATCTACATTTTTTTATAGTTACTCGAAACTGCAATTGCTCTCTGTGGCAGACATGATGCATGCAGCAAGAGGCTTCAAGGAATCTGAACTAATTAGCCTTTCTTTTGGTTGTGTGGTATTGGTTTGGAAAACATTATTAGTCATAAGACTTTGCTGCATCTTTTCAACATAAATTTCAAATGTAAATCTTATAAAGCACAATAACGGGCTTTTTTAACTCATGAGCCCGTGCCGCCCAATTACACCCAATTAAACTACAACCCCAGTACGTTTTGAGGAAACCGGAGCACCCAGAAGTAACCCACACAGGCACAGGGAGAACATATAAACTCCTCACAGTGACGGATTTTAACCCTGGTCACTGGTGCTGTAACAGCATTGCGCTAACCACTTACATTAACCGTGCTTCCTCTTATACCATGGTATTCAACATACACACTCAATGCCTGTTTCATCAGTCCACACATACAAAGAAGTAATGCTGCCAAGATGCTGGACTGAAGAGCCCATGCTTCCCATGGGTCGCATGCTCTCAAGTAATCAGGAGTGTTCCTCAGCATTAGCCAGGATATCCTAAAGAATAACAGGGAGAAGTAAAAGTCTCTGATGGCTACAGTTGTTCTGTCATTGAGTTTGTCGTTGTGGGAGCTTTGAACAAAATTGTAGCTCCAGTCTAGAAGCACGCAGTTATGGGCTTGACGGCTTGTTAGTTTACTCTGGTGGTCAAGATCGAAGGAAGATGTTTTTATTTTATTAATCTCAGCTCTGCAAAAAATATATTGCTGTTTTGGTTGTCTGTTAACTGAAATCCGTGCAACTCACATGTGACGGCTTCGTAAAACTCTTTTCAATTTGCCATTGCTTCACCGTCAATCTCCTCTTTTCTCCTGGACTTTTCAGCTTTGCAAGGTGTCTGGCAACAGATATAGTGCATTTTGTCCGTGGTCAAACTGGTTGTCAGGGAAAGCTACCAAATCGCACTGGATGGTGCACTCACAGTAGAGAAGATTGGTTGTGCAAGGTTAACACCATCAACCTGACCCGAAGGCCCTTCTCCTTCCCAGGTCTAGGTCATTTTGGCCTCCACAATTTTGGCATGCATAATTTGGTGCCGGATATCATGCCACCCACAGTTTGGCTCTGGCCATTTTGGTGCTAACAGTTTGGTGGATTTCACCGCGGGGGGAGGGGCGTGTGGAGATGTTATTCCATTATATTTAATTAAAATTATAAGAAATTAATAATTTTATTTTCAATACTTTTAATTAAAAATATAATAAATTAAACGCATGTCCGTCGCCTAATGTGAGCGTCAAAATATCCGGCGCACAACAGCGGACGCCAAAATGTCCGATTCCACTCCTTCCTTCCCCGCCACCACTTCCCATTTGAGCAGCACTGGTGTGGGCACAGCTATCACCTCTTCTGCTTTACTCTTAGTGGGGGAGAATGTCTTGCCAGCTCACGTCATACTTTGGATAAAAGAAGAAAGTCATGGTTATTAAAGAGAGTTCCTCAAGTCAGTTTACTAGGTCTAACCATCTACGATTACTTCTCAATCCCATTCCTTGCCTTACAAGTCCAAATTAGGGACTTCTACTCATGAAGAATATCATGTTGAATGTTCCATCTTAATTTTTTCTTTTTGCAACTCCTCAGAGAGGGGCACAAAGATTGCCTGCTCGCAATAAGATCTGTAAAGCATTCAGGCATGGACAATGAAATTCGCAACATCTGTATCCAATGTGCTTACAATCGGCAAAGCCATTTTTATCAATTTCCAGGGGCTACTATTGATCAGAAATTGAATACTGATTTCCCACTTCATTTCCAACTACTACAAAGCACAAGTCAAAAATGGAAGGAAAATTGTCTGTCTGCCTATGGCATCAACAATGCTGAAGGGTTCTTCAGCGGGACTTTCCAAACTCAAACTCCTATCAGTTGGAAGTATAATTTGAACAGACAATGGGATCACCACCACGTTCGAGTGTCTGTCCAAATCTTGCTTAATCCTGACTCACAAATGCATTTCTACTTCTTGATCATCTTGGAGTTGGAATTGTGGAATCTCCATACAACTCTATGAGAAAGCATACAGGAGAGAGATAGATCAGGTCATTGAGTGGTGTCACACCCTTGAACTCAATGTCAGCAAAACCAATGAGATGATTGTGGACTTCAGGAGGAAGTCATGAGAGCACGAATGAGTCCTCTTTCAGAGCTCAGTCGTGGAGAGGGTTAAGAATTTCAAATTCCTGTAAAGGATGCCTTGGCAGCAACACGAAAATCTATAGCAGTAACATGTAAATTGGATACCCATATAGGTATGGAGCCATGGAATACAGAAATGCATAGCTACATTCCTTTTGAGAAGATTAATTATAATCTGAGAAATAAATATGATGTATTTTTGAAAATTTGGCTCCCGTATTTACAAATTGAGGGAATTAATTTATAGGTGTTTCCCTAAGCTTTGAACCTCATTAACCTCCTTGGAAGTATTAAAAGATACAAATGGTCAGAGCCGAGTGGTGGGGGGGGGTGTTCTTCTTACTTTTCTTTATCTTTCTTTTTCTATACTTGTTCTTACTTCTACTTACTTTCTTTTTTGTGGAGTTTTGTTTAGAAAAGGGGGTTGGGGTTTTATACCATTAGGTATAATGGATTTGATAGTAATATTTTGCATTTGGCTATGATTACATGTATGGAAAAAAAGAATTTCAAATTCCTGGATCTCTGATCCTAGAGCCTCCATGTCAATGCAATCATGAAGAAGACTTGCCAGCATCTACACTTTGTGAGATGTTTGAGATTTGACTCGCCAGCATCTACACTTTGTGAGATGTTTGAGATTTGGTACGTCATCGAAGACTCTTGAAAACTTCTAGACATAGACCAGGGAAGGCATTCTGGCTGGTGGCATCATTGCTTGGTACATAGGTGACAATGTTCAGGACAGGAGGGTTGTTAACTCGGCCTGTGACATCACAGGCACCAGTCTTCACTCCATCGAGGACACCTATCAAGAGACGGTGCCTTAAGAAAGCAGCCTCTATCTTCCAGGATCCCCACCCCCCCAGGCCATGCCCTCTTCACTCTGCTACCTTCAGGAAAAAGGTGCAGGAGCCTGAGGTCGAGCACTCAGCGGCACAAGGTCAGCTTCTTTCCCCACTGCCATCAGTTACCTGAATGATCAATGAACCACAGATACTGCCTCACTTTGACTTTTCTCTTTCTTTTTCTCTTTATGTAAAATTAACACGTATCTAATTAATTTTTTAAACATTGTGATATATGAAAACTGTATTTTTACATGCGTTTATTATAAATAAAATATTCAAAACTAGACTTTCTGTGCACTGTTATTTATTTATTTTTGTAAGGTGGTTTATATGAAGGTTTGCACTGTAATGCAGCCACAAACCAACAAATTTCATGACTTGTTCATCGCAATAAATTTTGATTCTGCTTCGAATAGCATTGGAGAATACGATCATGAGAAAGGCACTAGCAGTTCACAAAGGTAGATCTTCTCCAGAACATTTAGAGGTGGGCAATGGCTGACACACAATGATTCATAATATGTCAGTCAGCTCCATTACTGGAATCTGTGGCTTCTGGCCAGATCCCACTTATTCTCTTGCAACATGTTTCAACATAGAAACATGGAAGGAGATAATTTGGCTCTTCAAAGATCCCCTCAGTCCTACACCTACTCTTGCTTATTTCTCAGACGAAAGAATGTCCATCACCCTTTTAAAATCAAAGTAACTGGCATTACTAGAATATTTGTCCTTGTAAGAGAATCCAAAACTTGGAGCTATTGTTTAAAAATAAAGGTTGTACTGCCAAGTGGCAAATTATATTCACATCATCTGTGTCCAAGCCAATAATCAAGTCCAAAACGATCAATCTAATCTTTACTCCTTAATGTTCAATGCAATTACAATCAGCAAATTCTTTGTCATCAATATGAAGGAGCCGCTATTAATCCCTTCAGAATCAAAGGAATCCCCAGGAAGTTCTTTGGAGACAACAAAGTACATTTAGAATATAATTATTGCAATAATGTTGGATAATGATACGATAACAAGAGAACACACAGGAGAGCCTTTTATAGACACAGACTGTGAAATGATCAAGGGTGATTCTTCAGAGAATTAAGTAATTGTGGTGGTACACCACTGGCCTCCTGCAGGGGGCAACCTCTGTACCTGCAGAAGAGCATGGGGACAAGACAACACCTGTCCGGCTGTCAATCAGCTGACCTGAATTGACCAAGCCCCACCCGGTCGGGTGTCAATCACCCTCCGGGATATAAGCCTGAGCCGGCCCTTCGAAGACACTCTCAGAGTTTACAGCAGCTCAATCTCACAGCTGGCTCTGTGGAAGTTTCCGTCGAATAAAGGCTATTGTACAGTCTTTTGGTTTTTTGCGTTTGCTTCTCACCAGCAGCGCACCACAGTAATATAGTAAAGCCCCTGGAATCTGGCACCAATGGGGATTGGTAGATGCTGGAAAAGCAAGGAGAATGCAGTATCTGCCTTAATGACTATTGACCAGTGGCACTTACATCATCAGTGATGAAGTGTTTTGAAAGGCTGATGTTGAATCATATCAACTCCTGTCTGAGTGGCAAACATGGACAGTTTGCCTATCGTAGCAACAGGTCTACAGTGGATGCCTTCTCACTGGCTCTGCACAAAGCCCTGAAACACCTGGGCAGTAAAGATGCATTCATCAAGATGCTCTTTATCGACTAGTTTGGCATTGAACACCATCATCTCCTCAAACCTGATCAGCAAACTCCAAGTCATGAGACTCAGCACCCCACTGTGTAATTGGATCATGGACTTCCTCACCTTCAGATCACAATCAGTGAGGATTGTTAATAACCTCTCCTCCACAATCTCCATCAGTACCGGAGCACCACAGGGCTGTGTTCTTAGCCCCCTGCTCCATTCACTTTACACCTACACCTGTGTGGCTTGGTACAACAATAACACCATCGACAAATCTGCTGACAATACCACGGTAGTGGGTTACATAAAGAAGGTGGTGAATCAGCATACAGAAGGGAGATTGAAAACTTGCTGAATGGCGCAAATTTAAGTTCTTGGGAGTCACTATTTCAGAGGATCTTTCCTGGACCTAACACACTAATGGCATCATGAAGAAAGCCTGTCAGCACCTCTACTTCCTCAGGAGTTGTGGTGGTTTGGTATGACACCAGAAACTCTGGCAAATTTCCACAGATGTGTGGTGGAATGTATGCTGACCGGCTGCATCACAGTCTGGTATAGGGTCACCAATACCCCTGAGTGAAAAGCCCTCCAAAAGGTAGTGGGCACAGCCCAGGACATCACAGGCAAAACCCTCCCCATTATCAAGAACATTTACAGGGACCGTAGCCATCAGAGGGCAGCAGCAATCATCAAGGTTCCACACCACCCAGCACATGCTCTGTTCTCGCTGGTGCCATCAGGAAGGAGGTATAGGTGCCACATAAATGACACCACCAGGTTCAGGAACAGCTGCTACCCCTCTACCATCAAACTCCTCAATTTCAAATTCAATCATTTACTTATGCACTTTATTGATTTAAAAAAAAATTATCTCAGTAGTTTGTTTAATTTTGTTATCTGCCTACAGTTCTTTATTTGTTTACGTGCATAGTTTTCTTTTTACACAACCAATGTGGTAATTCTGTCTCATCTACAGAATCTCAGGGTTGTATGTGATGTATGTACTCTGACAATAAATCTGAAATCTTCTTGAGATTCACTCTTACTAACTACTGCATCAGAATTAAGAATAAACAGTTTAAAAGACACAGTGCAAAATGTAAAGTAAATTGGAAAGAAAATCAGTATTATAGTCCTTAATTTTGTAAAATTCACTTTAATCAGGTATTTCCTGTAACTTTCAAAATTTTAATTTAAATTCGAATCCCAGTTATTGGCAGTCTAACAGCGTTGCACTAACTGCCATCAGAATTAACCCCACCCCCCCCAAATTTACAGTAAAGCCTTTCTAATATACTTAATAATATACTAATAAAGATAAACACTTTTACTAAGCAGGGATAAGGAGATACTTTGAGAGAGTCACACAGAGGCCAGCGGCATCATCCAACTCTTCAGCTTAGGCGAAGCTACTTTATTCAAACAGATGCTAAGATCAAGGCTTGACCAAGGCCCTCCGCTGACTGAATATTTGCTCCCACGTTCACCAAACGTTTACGTGATACTTCAGAGGATGTTTACTTTGACAATTTGAAACTTTTATTTACATTTCTATTTATTTAAAAAAAATTTCTTTGTTTATTTACTCTGAACTTTTTGCTGGTTGCTCAAGGTTGCTGGTTGCTTGATGACAGAGGTGTTTACTGTGCAAAGAACACCTGGCATACAGCACATAGATTCATTTGGATCGGAAAGTCAGTGCCTTCAAGACTGCAGTGCAGTCATTCTCTAGAAGAAGCACCTTGGATGGATTTTGAATTCCCATTTCTGCAGTGTGATTTGAACTCACAACCTTTAACTCAAAACTAAACATGCCCCCAGTGAAGCAATTAGCTCCATTTACTGAGGATGTTACTGGATATCTGAGTGATATAATCTTATTACACTGTTTCACAACTCACAGGTGAATCAGCCTTAAGAATGTTTACTTACAAACCTATTACTTTAATGGATGACACATTAGACCTACCTTTAGATATCCTTCCCACATTAACATTATGACGTACCAAATTTACTGAAAAAGCAAAGTTGACTCTTTGCTCTAGTGCATTATACCCAAAATTTATGTCTCTCGGTTTGTTCCAGGTATGGTGTGTACACAACATGAACAGGGTCACAGATGAATCTTTAGCAGTTTTGAGCATTAAACTGAATGATGTTTCAACTGCAATGCATTGAGTTGTGTTGAGAGCAGTGGTTCTCAATCTTTTTATTTCCACTCACATAATCCCTATGCCATCGGTGCTCTGTGATTAGTAAGGGATTGCTTAAGGTGGTATGTGGGTGGAGAGAAAAAGTTTGAAAACCACTCTTTTAATCCTACCTAATTGACATCACTCCAAAGGAGAGAGGCCGATGACAATTTTTCTCAAGCAAAATATCTCAATAACAATTGGGTCTTAGAGCAGTGACTCTTCACCTTCCCTTCCCACTCACATCCCACCTTAAGCAATCCCTTACTAATCACAGAGCACGAATGGCATAGGGAATACTTAAAGTGATATGTAAGTGGAAAGAAAAAAGTTGAGAACCACTGGTTTAGAGCTTTCATGAAACAAATGGATGTGTGCCCAAGCCCAACCATATTTACATGATCAGAATTTTATCCTTGAAGGGAATTGAACACTAAAATAGGCAGGTTATGCTTCCATTATATCAGACTTTGTTGAGAACACATCTGGAGGACCCTGTAGAGTCAGATATAGGACATGAAAACAGGCCCTTCAGTCCATTGACTCTGTGCCAATCATCAACCCCTGTACTATACTTTATGTTCTATGCTCACACAATTACACTACTCTGACATTACCCCCATGATTTATTTCCCCCACATTCTCTTCAACTTTGGTACTTCAGATTCTACCACTTTACCTACACCCTAGGGGCAATTTACAAAGACTGGGTAACCTATGAACCTGTGCATTTTTTGGATATGAAGGGGAACTAGAGGAACACCAGACAGATACTGGGAGAACATACAAACTGCGCACCGCACCTAAGATTGGGTTTGAACCCCAGTGCCCGGAGATGTACCCAATATATTCTTACATGTAAATGCATTGAAAAAATTCAGAGGTTTCCTAGATGCCGGGGGAGATGGTGGAAGCTAATAAGATGGTAATGTTAAAGGGGCATTTAGACAGATACATGGATATACAGGGAATGGAGAGAGATAGACTGGGTGCAGACAAATAGGATTAGTTAGATTGGCATCATGGTTGGTGGTATGAAGGGACTATTCCTTTTGTGTACTGTTATATTTCCATGTAACACCTATTGTGGGCACAAAAAGTTGGATGGACTAACTTTGTATCCACTGGACATTAGACAAGGGAGAAGAGGGTAAGATTGAAACATTTAAAATCTTGGCAAGATGAATGTAGAGTGGATGTTTCTTCTTGTGGGAGAATCTTAAATTTTGGGTCATTTTTTAATGTAATTGTATGTACTAATTGGCTGATAAAGGCTCGGGCTGGCCCACCCCCTGATGACACTCTCACCTGGACTCCTTCCCTGGGACCCAGGCCATAAAGGTCAGGCTACCTCTCCCTTCCCTGCAATTCCCTAGCTTGGATCCGGGCCATCTCAAGCCTATCGATCTTTGTCCTTTGTGATTATTGGGGCAACTGGTAGTGCCCAACAAAAGGTTTATCTATTTTGGACAGGAATTAGGCAATTGATTTTTCTCTTAAATGGTTGTAAATCTGTTCCGCAAAGGATATTGGAAATGAAGTCTTTGAATATACTTAAAGCTGGGATAGATAAATTCTTGATCAGCAAGAAGGATGAAAGGTTATCTCATGTAGATGCCAACATAGATTTTAAAATTTTATATTTAGATACACATCACGGAAAGAGGCCATTTGGCCCACGGGCCGTGCCGCACAACTTCACCCAATTAACCTACGCTTTTTAGGGTGGGAGGAAACCGGAGCTCCTGGGGAAATCTCAGACAGACACCGGGAGAACGTGCAAACTCCTCACAGACAGTGCAGGATTCAAACCCCTGTCCCGACCGCTGGCGCTGTGCTAACCACTATGCCCACCGGACCACCCTAATCAACAGCTGCAGTCAGCCGTGACCTTATTAATTGGTGGAGTATGTTTGAGGGCTGATTCCTAATTTGTATGGTCATATATCCCTTCCAAAGGAGACGTAGCAAGTCGTAAATGTCATGACGATGGTTTACACGAAACAAAGATTTTCTGCAGTACTCAGAGGAGGAAGAGCAGAATCCTGGCAAATCCTTATCCTTGGGGCTACACAGCAAGGATAAAAAATGAGTAGAATTAGATCTTTGTAATAACTGAAAAGTGCCAATAATCATTAAACAACTCCTCTGCCCAACCCCAAGATTCCTTTCGGTCACATTTGTCCAATTAGTACTATTTTGCATTCCCCTCAACTCTCTTGAATATCGTCCAAATCACTCGGAATACAAAACAAAATGAAACACAGGTGTTTGTCCACCTTGTGGTAGTAATACTAATGGAGGTGCTCCTTCTATTCTTGCATCTGAACACATACAGTCACAGCACAGAACTCCCCAGCCTTATTTAAACGATCAGTGCTTTGCTGCGAATCGCATCAGAGATTACCTTTCTTTAGCATGTGTAATGAAATCATAAATCTGTTCTTTATAAACAACACAAAGGAATTCTGAAGTATCCCAGCACTAATTCCTACAACATCCCATGTGGCTCTTTGGCCAATGGAAATCACTCTATTGTTGATGCAAAATGGAAAAAACCCAAATGACCGAGTAACACTGACCACAATTAAATAACCTCACACACTAAATTATCACCAGTTTTTCCTGGAGCAGACAATGGACCCAAATTTGCTGTCAACCTAACTGTGAGCCAATCCAGGCAAGGGGAATTGTGCAATTAAACATTTCAAATGCTGAAAGGCCTGGACAGAGTAGATGTGGCAAGGATGTTTTGGTCTTTGGTGCTGTGAGGCAGGAGTGCTGTAAGCTGTGCCACTTTGGTACCCACAGTGTACGATTCCAATGCGATTATTTGTCAATGCCTTACAGAGAAATGAAAAGCAAAAGTAGCTCAATTCCAATATGCAAAGCTGAAACCACTATATTTTATTTTTAAAATTTTTTAAAAATTTTTACATCTAACAGGTTTTTTCGGCCCATGAGTCAGTGCCACCCAATTCCACCCAATTGACTTAAACCCCCATATGTTTTGGAGGATGGGAGGAAACCAGAGCACCCGGAGGAAACCCAGAGAACGTACAAACTCCTTACACGTAGGATGTAACTGCATTGCGCTAACTGCTACACTGACTGTGCCACCACAGTTGTACGCCGGTTTTCTTTCGATGCATTTAGTTCCGGAACACAATGCATATGAGAGACCTGTACCCTGCCAGAGTATCCATCAGATACTTGCAGGTCCTTCCAGAAACATTTAGCCTCCAAAACGCGGCTTGCGGGCTCCCCCTTTTCTGGTCTGCTATAGAATGATGGAACATAACAGCACAGAAACAGGGCTCTTCAGCCCTTCACCACCTCAGCCTGCATTCACCACCTCAGCTGGCAGCTCGTTCCATGCCCCCATAATTCTCTGTGTAAAGACGTTCCCCTCATGTCCACCCTAAACTTTTCCCCTTTCACTCTTAACCCACGTCCTCTGCTTTGTATCTCACCTCCCCTCAGTAGGAAAAGCCTCTCTATCTTTACTCTGTCTGTCCCCCTCATAATTTGAAATACCCAGCCAGCTGAAGGGGAGAAGAGAATGGGACTGACACTATCGGAAGTCAGCAAGGATCAGATGGGTTGAATGGCCTCCTTTGATGCTCTGATACATCAGAAAGTTCCAAATTTAAAAATAATTAAATCTCAGTTTTGAAGCCAATAACATAGAGCTAATTGCTCTTATGGTTTTGGAATAACCGAAGCCTCGAATTACTCAGTGCTCTATTATTCTCTGTATAATATTTATACTATATATAATTTTCTTCTCTTCACAAAACTGATTCTTTTGTTTTCCAGCTAGAAACCAGTGCCTTTATTGGAATGTGAAATGTGCAACAATGTCATTGTGCCATGTTCACCAGCTGATGTAAATTCTGTTCTACTTCTATTTACAGCTGGCCAGTTTTGTACCCCCTAGGAGTTAAACACATCTATAATCGAACAACAATGCAACATTGCAAATTTCATGGCAGACAATGAAAGCTGGCCCTGCTGTGGAATTTCTTGTTCACACCCTCATTGTCCTCTGCTTTGTTAGGAACGAATCAGCTCATTTGCTTTTCTAAACTCTTTTGGATGCCAAATTCAGACAGAACAAAATCAACTACTGCACAAAAGAGCGGCAAACACTTGAGGTTGGCTCCTTTTGCAGATATTCCCCCTCCTTCACTCAGATGTCCAGTAGCTCCCCTCCGCAACCCACTGTCCTGAAAACTGCTGCTACGTGCACCCAAGCCATGGAACATAGGTGCAGCAAAAGAACAGTCCCTCTGGTCCATGATGTCTGTGCCAACATGATGTTAAACTTCTGCCTACTATACAGAGCCGTTGTCATACCCACACTCCTGTTCGGCTCCGAATCATGGGTCCTCTACCGGCACCACCTACGGCTCCTAGAACGCTTCCACCAGCGTTGTCTCCGCTCCATCCTCAACATCCATTGGAGCGCTTACATCCCTAACGTCGAAGTACTCGAGATGGCAGAGGTCGACAGCATCGAGTCCACGCTGCTGAAGATCCAGCTGCGCTGGATGGGTTACGTCTCCAGAATGGAGGACCATCGCCTTCCTAAGATCGTGTAATATGGCGAGCTCTCCACTGGCCACCGTGACAGAGGTGCACCAAAGAAGAGGTACAAGGACTGCCTAAAGAAATCTCTTGGTCCCTGCCACATTGACCACCGCCAGTGGGCTGATATCGCCTCAAACCGTGCATCTTGGCGCCTCACAGTTTGGCGGGCAGCAACCTCCTTTGAAGAAGACCGCAGAGCCCACCTCACTGACAAAAGGCAAAGGAGGAAAAACCCAACACCCAACCCCAACCAACCAATTTTCCCCTGCAGCCGCTGCAACCGTGTCTGCCTGTCCTGCATCGGACTTGTCAGCCACAAACGAGCCTGCAGCTGACGTGGACTTTTACCCCCTCCATAAATCTTCGTCCGCGAAGCCAAGCCAAAGAAGAAAACATATGATACACTTCTGAATATTCAAAAACACACAAACAGTGCCTTCATGTAGCAAACGTTTCAGACATCTCCCATGTTCCTCACACCTTGATGAAGGGCTTAAGCCCGAAATGTTGGTGATGTATCTTTACCTTTGCTATATGAAGGCATTGTTTGACCCGCTGAGTATCTCCAGCTTTTTTTTTCACTTAACCTTAGTGTCAACAGAATCCTGTGTTTTACCTCTGAATATTCAAAGATGCCTTCTGGACATTCATGAGAAGTGGGTGCACAGGGCTCATTTACAATGCTCAGTGAAAATTGTCTCTTAACTGAGCTCTGACTGCAGAAGTCTGTAAACATGAGAGTGAATTTAACATTTTTTTTATTACAAGATTTGGCGAGCTTTTTAAACCAACACTGGAGCATTTTTCAAAATCTTCAGGGTTGAGATTGAAATGCCCATTGAAGCTACCTCTAGCTTTCCGATTACTGTCTAATTTACATCCAAAGGATGGATTGTTTTGATAGTTAACAGTGGAATCCTGGGTTTTAACTGTTGAGCAAACCTCGGGTGCTAAACAAGACGTACACAGGAAGTTTCTCTGCAGATTATGCTCACTAATCAGTAATTAAGATCAAACTTGCTTGCCAAAGGGAAAACAAGTGTGTCTCATTACCATAACATGCATATTTGACAGTTTTCGGCCTTTCTCCAGTGTGACGCACAGTGCCCTCGTGCAAAAACCCAATTATTATTGTGGAGAAATATGATATCAGGTGTTCAGGTGAGGTTTATAAACAATTGAGAGAGTTGGCTAGTAAATTTTCATGGCACATTGGTGCGGATCAACGTCTCTGGTGAATGCTGAACAAGTGATCGAATATCGGGCTCCAAATGTTCTCCTCCTTTCACTTCTTGCACACCCATTCTGCTGCAAGAGAGAGGGTTGTCAACTTGCTAGAATCAGTGACCAATATTCTCATCGAGCTTAAGGGTGTTGACCAATAAAAACATTTCTTCGTCTTGGCTCGTTAGGGTGAGATTGCAAGGATGTGCCTTGCCACTTTAGCTGAGCAATTGTTCCATATACATGATCCAAGCTGGAGAAAAAGTAAGGAGTAGGAACCCTGGACCAGTCAGTGCAACCGTGGGAACTGAAATCAATCACTGGTTAAGTAGGGAACCCTCCACATACATGGATGTCAGCTCCAAAATAAGCAGTCAACCTTCTGACTAAGGGAAGCAGAATGCACATTTCAATCTGTTATAAAGTAGAATCCCCATTTCAATCTGTTATAAAGTAGAATCCCCATTATCCGGAATTCAATCAACCAGAAACCCAAACAACTGGCAAAAAAAAATTTGAGGAAATAAATTTTAAAATAACATTTAAAAATGGTACATATAAATGTTCTCCGAAGCAACACGTAGGTTAATTGGGTGAAGATGGGAGCAAACATTCAGCCAGTGGGGTGCACCTGGTCAGTCCCACCCACGGCAGCTGTTTGAATAAAGTTGTGTTTGAGTAAAATGGCGGTGCCCAGGATGAAGAGGTGGCCACTGCCGCTTGCCCTGGGGTGACCTGCCCAAAGTGTCTCCCTGTCCTTGCCTAGTAAGAATCTTTATCCTTATTTGTATTAATAAGGCTTTATCTGTAAACTTGGGGGAGGGTGGGTTAATTATGAAGTCAGCACGGTTAGAGTAGTGATTAGTCCAACGCTGTTACAGCGCCAGCGACCAGGGTTCAAATTTAAATTGTGTCAATTCATGGAATTACCTGATTAAAGTGAACTTTAAATAATTAAATCCTACAATACTGATTGTTTTTCAAATTACTTTATATTTTTCACTATCTTTGTCTTTTAAACTGTGCATTCTTAATGCAGATGCATTAGTTAACATTGCGTCTCAGTTAACCGGAAACTTCACATACGCAGTATCCGTGATCCCTGTAGGTGGGGATTCTACTGTATTTCATATAGGATTCAGGAACAAAGAGCTTAATCTATTAGACTAGCAACCAGAAGCTTGGTTCCTTATTCCTGAGACATGAAGCAGTTAAAGAATTAAAGTCAGAAAATAAATCTGGATTTCTTTTTAAACAATGTATGAAGCTAAAGGTGAGTTTTGAACAACTAGATTGTCATAATTAAGTCATTCTTATCTTTTCTAATGACTTGTGACTCCAGATCTAGTGGTATGTTGATTCCTAACACTTTCCTCAGTTTAGTGAGATTTAATTTGGAATATCAGTATTCCCAATGACATCCGGATTTTGTAAAGGAAGAAATGGAAAAAACGTGAGCCACATGGAATGTGGGCTACAGGCTGCTATTGATTGGTTGGGAAGAGGAGCAGCGTAATTGCAGATGGAATTTCGTTCATGATTTGTGTGGAAGTAAGGGATGAGCAATAAAGGTAGGATATACACAAGGAACAGTAGGGTCATAGGGAGTAAAGAGGTCAGAGGGTATAGGTCCAAGTATCCATGATGCTGGTGGCACAAAGCATATGCAATACATTAGGTTTGCCCCACATTGTGGCTTTACAAAATATTGATTAGGCCACAGCGGGAGCACGAGGTGGATTTCTGATTGTCACACTGCAGGAGGAACGTGATTACACTGGGGTGGATGCAGAGGAGAGTCGGCAGGGTGAAGCAGTTCAAACGCAAGGGGAGACAGAAAGCATTGGCCACATTTGTTCTCCTTGAAGAAGCTGGGGGGGGGGGGGGGGGAGGGGGGTGGGTGAACACAAAATTGAGGGGCATAGAAAGGTCCGGTAGTGGGAAACGTTTTCCCATAGCAGAGATCTAAAACTAGAGCACATAGTTTTAGGGCAGGGATGAGAGGTGCTGAGGGAATCTGAGGAAGAACATTTGTTCCTGAGAGTGGCTGGAATCTAAAACACACTGCATTTGTGTATAATGAAGGCGGAAACACTCACACCATTTAAAACACATGAGCACTTGAACTAATACAGATGGTACCTGATAGTCAATATGCATACATGCAGACACACAACCAGACACAACACACATACAGACAAGCAATACATATGCAAGACAAATATACATATATAAAATCAATAAATATTGTTCAGTGAAGAGTCAAGTTTCATTTTATTGTCATAGTAATAAAACAGTGTCCTATGAAATGAAATTTCCTTTTGCCTGCTGCAAGACAGACCAATCCACCACTGGCAGAAATTGCCTAGACGCCTCTTATATTTCTTACAGTCAGAGAAATAAAAGTGAGCCCCCTCCAGAGTCACTGAGTGTCTGTAGATTCACCTCCAGCACTTTTGCAGCCCCCCCAGAGTCCAGACCAAACCACTGGCCACCTGAGCTCCTGATCCAAACCTCTGACACGGTCAGCGACCCTTCAGCATCCTCAGCACCTCTTTGCACCTCGGTTCTGATATCAGGTACTCCACTGGACAATTCGAGCCAGTCTCCACCAGTCCACAGCGAGTCTCCCGACAGCAGTCTCCAGCAGCCTGCAGCTTCCGTGGATTCCTCGCCTCAAGTCGCCAGCGCCCCGCTGCAGAGCCCTCTCACTGTTCCACCTCGACTCTTCTGCTTCTCCTTCTCAGATGGGGGGGGAGAGTGGTGAGGAGGTGGTCTTCCCATTTTCTGGTGCACAGCTCCTGTCCTCCACTTCCCTGGAGTCTGCAGCCCTTCATGGCTGCTGCCGATTAGTGGGTGCCACCATCTTGGCTGTAGACCCTGAGGTCACGGGATCTCAAAGCCCATGCAGAACTGACAGCAGTCGACTGGGCGGTTGGTCCCCGCGGGAGCATTGCATCTCCACTCACTCGCTCTCTTTGGTCAGTCTGCATTCTCACTGCCCATGGGAAGAAGCTGTTTCTCAGCCTGGAGATGCTGGTTCTGATACTCCTGTATCTCCTTCCTGACAGGAGCAGTTGTAAGATGCTGAGTGTGGGGTGGTAGGGATCCTCAATGATTTTGCGCGCCTTCTTTAGAACAATGTTTTCAGTAGATCACATTGACTCCAGTGATCCTCTCTCCCACCCTTATGGCCCTGTGGACTGACCTCCGAACCAATATTCTACAGCAACCGTACAGCTGGCCAGAACGCTCTCAGTAGAACTGTAAAACTGACATAATGGTGGGTGGTAGCCTTGCCTGCTTCAGTCTTCTCAGGAAGTGCAGTCACTACTGTGTCTTCTTGACAAGTGAGGAGATGTTGTGTGTCCACGATAGGTCACCAGGTAAGTAGACTCCAAGAAACTTGGTGCTCTCCTCTCTCTAGAGATTGATGTGTAATGGAGGGCAGTCGTTCCTGGTTCTCCTAAAGTCCACGATCATCTTCTTCATCTTGTACAGGTTAAGACTCAGGTTGTTACTCTTGCATGAGATTTTCCACCTCGTTTTCAATATAGAATTTTTGTCAAAGAACAATTGACATCATCCCGATTTTAATTGGTTGGGTTGTGTATGGAGATATAGGTAACAAATGGATTAGATATTTCCAAGTGTCGCGAATAAAATATATTCCTAGGAAAAATATTGTTACTATAGAACCACCTACCATTTGGAAGAAAGGATAAAATAAAATAAAGTTACCCCCAAAAAAAGTACAGGTTTCAGTTTGACATTCCTATTCTTAAACCCAGCTAACAATGGAAGTAAAGAGAAGGAAGGGTCCTCGATGCCATATAAACCATTCTCTTATGAATTAGAGACAGACAAGACACACAGGAAAAGCCCATTGCTATTTCAGATTCCCCATCCAATCAATTCCCCCCCCCCTTACCCTTTGACGTCCACAGTCATTTTTCAGCATTGATAAAATGATTAAGCTTACAAGTCATTATTCACGATCCACTGTTATTAAAATAAGATGGTCGGTAAATGTACATTAAAAAAAAATTAAGTAAATATGTTTATTAATTAATTAACTAATTTAAAACCTATTAAACTCTATCCTGACAAAGCACTTGCTGGATTCATTAAAATTCAGATGAGAAGGAAGATATTCCATCTTCACTGAAAGATAAATGACTACATTTAATATCACCCTGCAATAGCAAGGCTAAAATAAATTTTAAAAAACCTGAGTAAGAAAATATAAATATAAATTGGTATAAAGCCCTGGATTTATATTTCTCTTCAGTATTTCGATGCAGTACTTCACATTTTATCGTTATTTATTTCTTCACAGGGCATTTTGGATTTCAGGTTTATTGTCAGAGTTAATTACATGACATCATAGACAAGCCTGAGATTTTTTATCCTGCAGGTGAGGCAAAATTACCACTCATTTGTAGTTCAAATAAACTAAGCTCCATATACACATGTAAACAAATGAAGAAGTGGAAGCAAACTGACTGTGCAATACAGAGAGAAAAAAAAATCAATAAAGTGCAAAAGTAAAGGTTCTTAAATGAGTCCCTGATTAAGTTTGATGTAGAAGAGTAGCAGCTGTTCCTGAACCTGGTGGTAAGGGTTTTGTGCCTCCTATACCTCTTTCATGATGGTAGAAGCGAGCACAGAGAGTATGCTGGGTGGTATGGATCCTTTATCTAACCCAGGGATTCTCAACCTTTCTTTTTCCACTCACATCCCACTTTAAGTACTCCCTATGCCATCGGTGCTCTGTGAGTAGTAAAGGATTGCTTAAGGTAGCATAAGAGTGGGAAGAAAAGGTTGAGAATCATTGCTCTGGAACCAATTGTTACTGAAATATTTTGCTTGAGAAAAATTGTCATTGGCCCACTTCCTTTGGAGTTATGAAACCATGCACATAACGAGTCAATTAGGTACGATTAAAACAATGGTATTCAAACTTTTCCTTTCCACCCACATGTCACCTTAAGCAATCTCTGACTAATTACAGAGCACCTATGGCATGGGGAATACTTAAAGTAGTAAGTGAGTGGAAGGAAAAAGGTTGAGAACCACTGATCTAGCCTGCATGTCACTTCCCAAAGAATTTCAATAGGCTTTTCAAGCAAGATTTTCCCTTAAGGAAACCATGCTGGCTTTGGCCTATCTTGTCATGTGCCCCCAGGTGTTCCGTAACCTCATCCTTGATAATCGACTCCAGGATCTTCCCAACCACTAACCGGTCTATAATTTCCTTTCTGATGCCTCCCTCCCTTCTTGAATAGTGAGGTGACATTTGTGATTTTCCAGTCCTCTGAGACCATACCAGAATCTATCAATTCCTGAAAGATCATTATCAATGCCTCCACAATCTCTCCTGTTACTTCTTCCAGAATTCGAGGGTGTAATCACTCAGGTCTGGGAAACATCTGCCCTTAGACCATACAGCTGTCTGAGCACTTCCTCCCTTGTAATAGTAGCTGCACTCACTTCCCTTCCCTGTGTTACCTGTCTGTCATCTTCCACAGTTCCCAGGGATTGGAAGGAATGTTACTTTGGTATAGAGTTCCTTATGTACAGAGAAATATTTTCCTGTACATATGGAACTCAGATGAGCAGCTATTTTCTCTCCCTCATTCTGCCTTTCCTCATGCTCTCTCTGGATCTCCACATCTACTCATGTTTCATCCGTTTGAATCTTTTTGCCGGTTGGTCTAATTGTATTCAATTATTCTGGCCTAGTCTTGGTGGGCTGAAGGGCCTGTTTCTATGCTGCATGATTATTTGCCACTAATATTGATAGAGCTCCCAAGCTTCAATTTTCTCTCCTTACCATTCTGCCTGCCTATCGGTACATTTTCCAACCATTTGCACCCTATTGCTATTTAAAGCAAAGAATTACTGTAATTGCAGCATTTACAATTTTAGGATGCCTCAAAGTGTGTTGGAGTTAATCCAATTCTTCCAAAGAGTGATCATCTTTGAAATGTAGCCTGTGGTGATGCGTAATTACACCACTAGGTCACCAGGGGTCACCCCGGTGACCTTGTCTATAAAGCAGTCCAGAGCTACAGTCTAGCCTTCCAGGTTCGTCTTGCAGAGAGACAAGACCTCTTGTAATTACACCACTAGGTCACCAGGGGTCATCCCGGTGACCTTGTCTATAAAGCAGTCCAGAGCTACAGTCTCGCCTTCCAGGTTCATCTTGCAGAGAGACAAGACCTCTTAGTGTACATATTAGTTTATTAAAGCGGTCTTATACTCGCACTGCTGGTGTGGTTATTGTCAGTACAGCATGTGCAGCATTAAATCTTCTGCATCAAGCTGAAAAACATTGAGAATATGAAATAAACTCTTCTGGTGATGTTGATTGAGGGATAAATATTGATCCAGATAGTAATAAGAACTCATTTTGCTCCCCTTCAAAATTGTTCACAGGATCGGAGATGGCAGGAAGAGTTGAAGTTAAAGATTTGACTGTCGGACCAAATTCCCCAACAATGTACTCCCAAGTAGTCTGAACTGTGGTCAAGGGGAGTCTGAATCTTTTGACTCTAAAATGTGAAGACCTGAGATCCATCCCAACGTCAATATAACCATCCAAGAACAGGTAGACTGCGTTGACATGGAGTTGAAAGGATCGCAGTCATTCTCAATGTCCCAGGGTCAGAATCACTGCTGCTAACCCTTGCCACAGTTTGCTCCTTGGTGCTGCAATGGGAAGGTCACACGGACTCCCAAATCAGGGGAGGAAGCTTCATTTATTCTTCAACCAACGTGAGCAGGATGGGCAGGAACAAAGATTTATTTCCAGTGCAGACTTACTTCCATCACCCTGCTACCATCAAGCAGAAAGTACCGAAGCAGGAAATCTGGTTCTTCCAGGTTCAAGGAGGAAGTATTTTTCCAACAGCTATCAGAATCAGAGTTCATGAACATGTCAAGAAATGTGTTGTTTTGCGGCAGCATTTCACTGCAAATATTTCCATAAACGACATTTCAAAATAAATATAATAGTGCGCAAAGTAGAGTCTGCGATTCATCGATCATTCAGGAATCTGATGGCTATGGGGAAGAAGCTGTCCTTGTGCCGCTGAATGCTCGTCTTCAGGCTCCTGTACCTTTTTCCCCCAATGATAGCAGAGTGAAGAGGGCATGGCCTGGGTGGTGGGGGCCCTTGAGGACAGAGGCTTCTTTCTTCAGACACCGCCTCATGTAGATGTCCTTAATGCAGTGAAGTCTGGAGCCCGCGATATTGCAGCGTGAGTTAACAACCCTCTGCAGTATTTTTCTAGTCCTGAGCGTAGCCATCTCCATGCCAGTGATGCAACCAGCGAGAATGCTCTGCCTCAGATCATTGAACTCCCTGTACGACCTAACCATTACATTATTCTCGGATCACCAAAGATCTGTTCTCATAAATGAAACAGCACTTTTTTTTGTACTATTGCAACTATAAATATTTATCCTATCCTTCTATATTTAATATCTTTTTTAACTCTCATGACAGATTGTGTTAATTTAATTTAAACTTATTACTTGTTTGTGTGTTTTTCATACCTGTGTATCTACAGCAAGGAGTTAACTGCATCTGTAGATTGAACTTAGAGGACTCACAGGTACAGGCCCTTTGCCCCACGTGTCTACTGAACTCTGCTGCTTGCACTTGATAATTATCCATCCATTCCCTTCATATTCATGTCTCTAACTGGACGCCTCTCAAAGATGACTATCTGCTCCTGGCACCTGTTCCAGCCCCTGCCCCTCTCAGTGTAAAAGATTCACTCCGCACATCTCCTTTCATCTTCTCCTCTCACTTCAAAGCATGCTCTCCAGTTTGTGACACTTTTACCCTGGAGAAAAGATTCTGAATATCCACCCGACCACGACCTGCCACGATTTTATAAACTTCTATTCAATCACTCCTCAGCCTCCTCAACTGCAGAGAAAACAACTGAAGTTTGTCCAACCTCTCCCCATAACTCACACCCTCTTAACCAGGCAACATCTTGGTAACCTTTTCTGTGCCCTTCCACATCCTTCCTGTAAGGATGTAACCAGAAATGCAATCGCATTCCAGGTGTAGCCCAACAAAAGTTTTATTTGGCTACAACATGACTTCCTTATTTTTGTCCTTCATGCCCTGCCCAATGAAGGCAAACAAACCATAGATCTTCTTTACCACCCAATCTACTTGTATCGCCATAATAATAAATTCTCTCAATGTGCGAGAACTCATGTCCTTGTGGAGTCAACTGCCAATTATGGTATACTATGTATATCCTTGGAAGGCCTCCATGACTACCTTGAACATAGATTATGCCTACTGCCCACATTATTCTTTACCAGCCTGTCCAGATCCCTCTGACCTCCATAGAGCATCTCCACACCCTCTTTCCTTGCCTGCAGTAACCATTTATCCTGACTGAAAGGCTTTGCATGAATTGGTTTCAGAGATTGTGTCTGCTGCATAGTGGCACAGTTGCAAGATCTTACTACAGCAGAGAACATCATACCAGATTTCAGATTTATTGTCAGAGTACATACATGACATCTTATAGAACCCTGAGATTCTTTTTCCTGTGGGTGAGGCAGAATTACCACTTATTGGCAGGGCAAATAAAAACTGACTCAACATGCACATGTATGCGAATAACAAAAAGTAAACAAATGAGAGAAAATGGAAATACCGCCAGTCAATGCCTTTTTAAAATCAACGCTGTTAGCGAGGGGCAGCACGGATGGTGTAGGAGCGATAAAGTTAAGCGTGGCGGTTAGCGAAATATTATTACAGTGCCAGTGATTGGGCCCGGGATTTGCATCCTTTGCCATCTGTAAGGAGTTTGTACATCTTCTCTGAGCATGGGTTTTCCCCAGAGTGGTGGGGGGGGGGGGGGGGGGTGGTGGTGGCTCCAGTTTCCTCCCACCTTTTTGAAACATACCACTTGTAGGTCAACTGGGTGAAATTGGGCGGCAGAGTTCATGGGATGAAATGGTCTGTTATCATGCTGTACGTCTAAATAAATTAGACATAGAAATGTTACAAGGTTGGGTCCGGGGAGCTTTCAATTCAAATTCATGATCTTTATATGACTTTCACTGACGCTGCAGGTTTAACACGAGAAAAGGTAGCAATGCAATTCCTGATTTCGTCACAAAACAAAAACTGTTTCTTCAAGATCTGGCCTTGACAGCAAAGATAAAGCTGCCAGGATTGAAGTTGGGTGACAGGATAATTTCATTTCTTTTAAAAACTGTTTTGATTGTATTAACTATCTTCACCAGGTAGATATAAAATTGAACTTGCAAATGCATTACTGAAACAGACATTATTGTCATAATGCAGCCTCCTTTTTATTAAGGGCAAGGAAATAAAAAGGAAAAAAAAAAGAAAAAAAGAGTTAAACTTGATTAGGGAGGAGGCACAGAAAGCAAATAAAAACTGCTAATTAGTTTCTGCGCTAATGGGATGAGCCATAATTACTTGAGCCTGCTCCACGTTTCGCTAATTATGCACAGAGCTGCGGAAAAAAATATCATACTCCCATTAACTAATTATAGGTCTTCGGCTGACACTAACTTCATTATGAGCTCCAGTGCTGTGCAGAGGAGTGCTGCACTGTTAGAGGTGGTGTTTGTGTGATGAGATATTATATAAGGGCCCACTCTCTGCACTCAAAAGATCACCTGGCACTGTTTCAATGAAGAGCAGAAATAATTTACCCTGGAATCCCAGAAAACATTTATTCCCAAATCATAATCATTAAAAAAATGATCAATTCATCATCTTCACTTGACTTTATGGCAGCTTTTGCACAATTTGAAGGATGTTCTACATGCACTACAACTATAATTAAGCTTCAAAAGTACTTGATTTGTTGAATAGCATTTTGGAATATCCTGAAGGCCTGGAAGGTACTGCTGAGATAAAATTCTAGCTCAGTGGTTCTTTTTCTTTCCACTCACAGACCACTTCAAGTAATCCCTAGGCCATAGGTGCTCTGTGATTAGCAAGGGGTTGTTTAAGGTGGAAAGATAAAGGTTGAAAACCACGGTTCTCATTGACTTGTTACGTGCACGGTTTCCTGACTCCAAAGGAAATGGGCCAATGACAATTTTTCTCAAGCAAAATATTTCAGTAATAATTGGGTCTAGAACAGTGGTTCTCAACCTTTTTTTTTCTCACTCACCTTAAGCAAACCCTTACTAATCACAGAGCAAGGATGGCATAGGGAATGCTTAGAGTGGGGTGAGAGTGGAAAACAAAAGTTTGAAAACCACTGGCAAAGGGGACCCATCAGGAATGGCATCTGTATCGGCATGCACAAGTTGGGCTGTAGGGCCTGTACTGTGCTATATGACGCTAAAGCTTCAGACAATGCTAGCTCAAAGATATCGAATATGAATGATTTGGATGATGGGAATTCCATTCAAGTGAAATGGAGGGCAAGGGATTTCGGCTGTTTGATTTCTATGTTATGGGAGCCAATGGGAAGAGGTATTTTTCCCCAGACAAATATACTTAAAGGACAGATTCAGTCCATTCAGTCACCGACTCTATCCCAGAGTTTTTCATTTCAGCTACCTCATTTAACTTTTCTTGCTCCCCCGACCTGTAATGCGAGCTTTATTGAGCAAATTCAAATTGCTCTTTTCACAGAAAAGTTCTCTTGAAGTTCTGATCCCCCTTGAGCGGGGGTTAAAGGCAAGCCCACTTTCTGGGTAGAGGCCTTTGGGTGAGGCTGGGCTATCTGGGAGGAGAGAGCAGTCCAAATGGGGGAGACACGCCAGAGGCCGGAACCTGAAGCGAAATGCAAACTGCTGGAGAAGCTCAGAGAGGGTCGAGGAACATCGGCGAGAGGAAAACAGTTGACGTTTCGAGCCGAAGCCCTTTATCTAAGATGAGGGACCACTACCTGGTCCCCACAGTGTAACTGTGGAAATATGCTGAGGAATTTAAATGTGGCTGCCTTTAGAAGGGTTCATAAAGCACAATGATTACAGACACTTGTGTGAAACCTTAACATGCTTAATGAGTATTGGGGGTGCCCCTCCTGGCTCTCATTTTCTCACACCCCTGAGTTCATGGTATGACTGGAGATATTTTTAAACATAAATCTCCATACAATGGTACACCCATCAGTGCTGTTATCACACAGAGAACTGATTTGTTATCGCATTCTAGGTCTAACGGTCCATATTATTATGGTAAGCCTTTGCTCGTGTTGCATGCTGCTGTGCCAGGCAGTGTGCGTGGCCTTTGCAGAGGACAAACAGCACCTGCTCCATGTGTGAACAGACCATGCAGTTGGACACTGGAGGTTCAAGAATAGAGTACCCAGAAGACCACAAAGGATATAGAGTAAAAGCCCTGGTATCTGGAATTCAAACAACCAGCAAAAAATAGAGGAAAATAAATTTTTAAAATTAAAATAAATAAGAATAAAATAACAAGTAAACAATACATAAGTTTAAAATTATACTACTTTGAAGTAACACATAAACCTTTGGTGAAGATGGGAGCAAATATTTAGCCAGTGGAGCGTCTTGGTCATGCTTTGCACATTGCAGGTTTTTGAATAAAGTTGTGTTTGAATAAAATGGCGTCACCCAGGGTGAAGATGGTTGACGCCACTCACCCCTGGGGTGGTGACTCTCTTGAAGTATCTCCTTATCCTACCTTAGTAAGAGTCAACCTGGTCACAGGCTTTATCTGTAAACTTGTGGGTGGGGAGGGAGAGATTAATTGTCTATAATGTTATTGTTCATCTTTCGGATGGCTCCGTAGAGGGGGAGGAACCTGCAGATGCAGCGACGGTTAAATGTTTTCAAAGAATGCGACTGAAAATAAGGTAAAATGCTTTAAGGTTTATATATTCAAGCAAGTAGAGTTTGTTCAGTGCAAGTAACATAACATAACATAACATAACAATTACAGCACGGAAACAGGCCATTAGGCCCTTCTAGTCCGCACCGAACCAAACACCCCTTTCTAGTCCCACCTCCCTGCACAATGCCCATAACCCTCCATCTTCTTCTCATCCATAGACCTGTCCAACCTTTTCTTAAATAATACAATTGACTCCGCCGCCACTATTTATCCCGGAAGATCATTCCACACGGCTACCACTCTCTGAGTAAAGAAGTTCCCCCTCATGTTACCTCTAAACCTCTGCCCCTTAATTCTTAACTCATGTCTTCTTGTTTTAATCTTTCCTCCTCTTAACGGAAATAGTCTATCCACATCCACTCTGTCTATCCCTTTCATAATCTTAAATACTTCTATCAAATCCCCTCTCAACCTTCTACGCTCCAAAGAATAAAGACCTAATCTGTCCAATCTCTCCCTATACTCTAGATGCTTAAACCCAGGTAACATTCTGGTCAACCTTCTCTGCACTCTCTCCACTCTGTTTATATCCTTCCTATAATTAGGCGACCAGAACTGCACACAGAACTCCAAATTAGGCCGCACCAACGTCTTATACAATCTCAACATCACCTCCCAACTCCTATATTCCATGCAATGATTGATAAAGGCCAACATACTAAAAGCCTTCTTCACCACCCTATTCACGTGAGTTTCTACCTTCAGGGAACGATGTACCGTTACTCCTAAATCTTTCTGCTCTTCTGTATTCATCAATGCTCTCCCATTTACCACGTATGTCCTATTCTGATTCTTCTTACCAAAATGAAGCACCTCACACTTATCAGCATTAAGTTCCATCTGCCATTTTTCAGCCCACTTTTCTAAGCAGCCCAAATCCCTCTGCAATCCTTGAAAACCTTCTTCATTATCCACTATTCCACCTATCTTAGTATCGTCTGCATATTTACTAATCCAATTCACCACCCCATCATCTAGATCATTAATGTATATAACGAACAACAATGGGCCCAATACAGATCCTTGAGGCACACCACTGGTCACCGGCCTCCAACCTGACAGACAATTATCCACTACCACTCTCTGGCTTCTCCCTTTCAGCCAATGTTCAATCCATTTGACTATCTTAAAATTTATACCTAAAGACTGCACCTTCCTAACTAACCTTCCATGTGGTACCTTATCGAAGGCCTTACTGAAGTCCATATAGACAACATCCACTGCGCTACCCTCATCCACATTCCTAGTCACCTCTTCAAAAAATTCAATCAGATTGGTCAAACATGACCTTCCTCCCACAAATCCATGTTGAGTGCTCCTGATCAGACCCTGTCTATCCAGATGTTTATAAGTACTATCTCTAAGAATTTTCTCCATTAATTTACCTACCACAGACGTCAAACTTACAGGCCGATAGTTGCCAGGCTTCCTCCTTGAACCCTTTTTAAATAATGGAACCACATGCGCAATGCGCCAATCCTCCGGCACTATCTCCATATCTAATGACATTTGGAAAATTACCGCCAGAGCCTCTGCTATTTCCTCCTTCACTTCTCTCAATGTCCTGGGGAAGATCCCGTCTGGTCCCGGAGACTTATCCACCTTTATATTCTTCAAAAGCCTTAAAACTACACCTTTTGTAATCTCTATATTCCCCATATTTACCCAATTTGCTTTTTTTATCTCACATCCCCCAATATCCTTCTCCTTAGTGAATACCGAAGAAAAGAAACTGTTCAATATCTCCCCCATTTCTCTAGGCTCCACACACAGTTTTCCGCTCTGATTTTCTAAGGGACCAATTACAGTTTAGTATTTTTGTCTTTTAAACTTTTTATTCTTAATGCAGGTCTATTAGTTCGTCATTGTAAGAGGAAGTCTCAAGCAACTGGAAAATATACTTATCTGGCATCTACCAATCTTTATGGGTGCCGGATACCAGGGGTTTTACTATATAACTTAATGTATCTTTAACTATAATTGAAATGTGTGAGATACCCCTCTTTCACTCTCATCCTAAATCAATGCCCTCCCAGTTTCAGACCTCCTGCCGCTCATGATCTTACATCCCATGATAAGGTCCAAGGAGAAACCTTCCCAGACAATCCAGTCTCTTCTTACAACTCAAGCCCTCCAAAAAAAGCGAATCTTTTTTGCTCCCTAAACTTTCCTCATTCTCATCAACTCCTCCGGCATCGTGGACGATTAACCAACAGGAGCCAGTGTGGTCATCGTGCTGTTGCAGCACTGACAGAGGTCAGCCGAGGTCAGGTTGGAAACAACCAACATGCTGGAGAAACTCAGGAGGTCAAACGGTGTAACTTCATATTGCAAATGTTTCAGGCTTGAGCCCTTCATCAAGGAATGAGGAAAATGTTGGCAGGTGCCTGAACAAAATGGTGAGGGGGGGGTGAGCAGGGAGAGGAGCTTAGGGAGGAGTTAATATGCGGGTAAGAGAGGGAGGGGGCTCACTGGCATTCAAGCTCTGTGAATGGAGCGGGAAGGGGATTGAGAGCTGGATGAAAGGAGAGGGAATGGAAAGCGAGGGCAAAAGGGGGGGTGAGGTAGCAGAAACCAGAGAAGTCGATGTCAATGCCCAGACGGAAAATCAGGTGTTGCTCCTTCAATTTACAAGGGCTCTCGGTCTGTATGTGAGGTCACGAACAAGCATGCCGGCGCGGGAGTGGGGTGCGGAATTGAAGTGGCTGGCTGCTGGGAGGTCCCTGCCGCTGATGCAGACAGAGCGAAGGCGTTCAGCAAAGCGAGCTCCCAGTCTGCGTCCAGCGTTGTGTGATTGCTTCAGTCGTGGTGTCTGCAGACTTTGGTGTTTTACTGAGGTCAGGATTAACCCCAAGATCGGTGCTGCGAGGCTGTGGCTATACTACCCGTGCTGGTGTGCTGACATTTCTCGCTCCCCACTCCTCTTCAGCTCATCCTCACAACACTCCAAATATCTTTCCTCCCTCTGTGAAGAATAAAACACCGGCTATTTCAGTATCACGAGTCTGCAACTAGGACTGCAGCCTTCCCTTTTACTCCCATTGTGTGTCTCCTACTACAAGCTGCAGACAAGTGTGAATGCTGTTGGATGTCTCTTCAAACAATCAGTCTCCTTTGATTTAAACGCCTGCACTTTAATCACCCATCATGTGCCATTACTCCGACAAGCAGCAGCAGTCACGAAGACACTGCTACAAATAAATTGTTGGAAGTCGTCCTTGTTTTTTTTCCACTTCGAGTCACTCAGTCACAGTTTCGGCAGACACCGCCACCAACCTTGTGGTTGCCTAGGTAGAGAAGGAGACAGAAAGCACAAGCGCTCTCCAGAGTGCACTGTAGACGGTAAACTGTGCGGGAGAAGGGAGGCAACGAATGAAAGGCCTTTCATCAGGTGGAAAGCTGGTTGGTGACAGGCCCTGCTGAGATGTATTACATCATTACATGAGGCTGTGCATAAACATAATAATACTGGCAGCTGGCTGATTTGATATGGCATAGTTGTCTCCAGGTAGTCATTGCCAAGATCAAAGCTCTTTCATGAACATTGAATCAATCATGTCTTCCATTTTACCCAAACCTCAACTCCCCAGCTATTGTTTCTGAGTCTACAGTTATATACTTGTGCAATCATCGATCCTGTGTCATAGTTGGCCCCTCTCTTTCCTTGGGCCAAAAATTGTTTTTTTTTTGTATGACCCATGTAAAAGTAGACCCCTCATCCCACTTATGGGCCTGACAGCCCACCATGCGAGTGCCCCAATAGCAGATCCTTGCCCCAGCTGCCTGCCCACTGGAGCTCCCAATGCCCACCAGAGCGCCTGACGGCCCAACAGCAGACCCTCGTCCTGGCTGATCACAGCCCCATCCTCACTCCCCGGAGCTCCCAATGCCCTGGCACCCCCCCCCCCCCACCCATCTGAGCTCCTGACCATGAATCCTCTCTCTGGCCATTCGCCCATCCAAAGCCCCAGCCCGACCACCCATCCGAGTGCCTGATGCCCTAACCATGGGCTCACTACCCGGTCCCAGCCACCAGAGCTCCTGACACCTTGAATGACGCAGGTACTTAATGAGGTCAAAAGTTTGACCCCCCTCCCCCCCACCAGCTTAAAAACTTTGCAAATGTATGTTATTTTTGGAGTTAAATGAGAAAGTCTGCAGATGCTGAGTGTGGTAATACATCACTGTACACTGTTACTTGGTTACTGGCACCGCGGATATGTTTGGATCATATGTATGGCTGCCGCCTTCCCTCGGTGACTCCATCCCCTAATAAAGACAGTAAGCCAAGTCCCTCCCTCAGTACAAGCCTGGGATCGGGCCAGAACAGGAACATGTTCCAAGTCTTATGGTATTAAAACCATAACTTTGTCATGAACTGCAGCGATAACAAATTTTGTGGTTGCTCATGCAGAACTGCAATGCTTGATGTCCCCAACCCCATTCCTCTACCTAGTTCAGTAAATCTTGGTTCCACAGCAAACATTGATTTAGCATTTTTGATCTAAGCCACAGGGACCCAGCATGAAGGAGCATCTCTCACGGGGAAGGCAAAGTGAGATATAACTACTCTGAGCCTGCAGGGTCTTGCATTAGTTTCAAATAGAAGCCTACTCACTGGGGAGGCTCCTGCTCTGCTTTGATAAGGGATGCTTCTCTTCATTATATTGTATGCAGGCAAAGCCTCTTTTAATAGCAGCAGTGCATTGGTAGTAAAACACTCCTTCAACCATTAACCAAATGCCATGGAATTAATTTGTCAGCTGTGCAGATTTCCATTTTAATATTATTGCACGTTTCGTATTTAGGTATGTTCCTTTACTGGGAAGATATCACCGGGTAAACTTCCATAGATCCATTCTAAAATCTCTTTGCTCTTTAAACAGAAATGCAAACTATTGCTTTTAGTATTAATGCCAAAACGGCTTTCACCCGAAAACTCACAGAACAGTATGAGCGTGCTTTAAATTCAAAAAGAAGTTTTAAAATGCAACCGGGTCAGATTTTGATGGGATTTCACTCTGTTTAGAATAGCTGCTATCATCAGGCTTGAAAGATGTACTCCCCAGAAGTGAAGAAGCAGGGCACGTGGAATCCCCACAGCTGAAATGAATTCTCCTGGCCCCTTAGCCCCTAAGGTTGTGACACCATTATCACTATTGGGCGCAGTGGGCTGCCCACGGTGACCAGGCCACATGCTGGGGAACGTAAGAAGCAGCCCATGGACCACCCAATGTGAGAAGAATCACTCATGTGCACACTAGGATGGAGCAGGCTGAAGGGGAAGGGGGAGGCATTATGGAGATATACAAAATCATGAGGGGCTTAGATAAAGTGAATGGTCACATTCTACCGCAGGGTAGGCAAATCCAAAACCAGAGGGGACCGACTTAAAGTGAGAGGGTACAGATTTAGGTGAAGGATAACTCTTGCACAGAGAAGGTCGTGGGGATATGGAATGAACTGCCAGAAGAAGCTATAGAGACATTACAATTATGTTTAAAAGATATTTAAACAGGTGGTCGATTTGGAAAGGTTTTGAAGAATAGTTTGGATGGACAACCTGATTGGCATGGACAGTATGCCCACTTAGAACAGAAATGTGTAGGAATTTCTGCAGCCAGAAGGTGGAAATCTGTGCAGTTTGTTGCCACATGTAGCAGTGTGTGCTGGGTCATTGGGTGTATTTAAGACAGAGATTGATAGGTTCTTGATTAGCCAAGGCATCAAAGGTTGGGGGGGGAGGGGTTGGTGGGTAAGGTCGGGCAGTGGGCTGAGTGGGAAAGTGGATCAGCTCATGCCTTATGCCTTATGGTCAAGTTCAGCAGAAGTGCCTGCTTCCTTGAGCAAAACTCAACAAAAAAAGCCTTCGTCATGTGCTGGCCTCAATTCAAATCATCACAGAATCTTTATGGGTTCCATAACCTGAGAATAAAATGGATTTTTTTTTTCTCACATGTCTTCATCATAATTTTGCTGGGGTACACAGGCCAAGCGATCGGATGAGGCTTCTTCCTGATAAACGTGAGGAGTGCATTTCATGGCCTGGTGGCAATGGGGAACTCACCATTTCCCAAATTCGAGGCCATCACTGTGCGGCTCAGAGATGCAAATGCTGACCGCTCCCGCCCCTTTTCAATAATGATCAAACAATATTGAAGATGGAGCAAAGTCACTCACTGTGACACTGTTTCCGCCCCAACACCATTTCATAACAAGACTTTAATCATAATTGGCATAAAATCATTGCTTACTTTTGACAGTGAGATACATGGACTTGCTGACATCAGCTCCCACATCGTTGCTGACCTGGCAGAGGTAGTACCCGCTATCTTCTTCCAGCACATGTTTAATTAAAAGAGACCCATTCGCCTGTAACTGAATGCGTCCATTCAGTGTGATTGGCTGGAACTGTGGCACACCCGCACCTGCATTGAAAGAGGCATCGAGGCAGCCATGAATGACTTTGAGTTTGCATCTGTCCTCTCTGAGCCTTGACGAGGCAAAAGATTCCATTTATTAAATTATACATTTATTTACAACTCAGCAGAAGCCGAATCGGGGAATTGAAACCCTTGCTGCCCAATTACACACAATTAACCTACCAATTCTGCATTTTTTTGGAATATGGGAGCAAACTGGAGCTCCCAAAGGAACCCCATGCATGACATGGAGATAATGTACAAAATTCTTATAGACAGCACTGGATTTGAACTCAGTATGTTGAGCTAGTGTTGCGCTAACCATTACAGTAATTATGCCACCCAGGAGGGTAGAGGAAATTATTTAAAAAACTTCCTAAAATTTTAAATTTTCATTTAAAAAAATTATATTAAATTTAGATATAAAGCACAGTAACAGGGCCTTTCAACCCATGAGCCCATGCTGCCCATTTACACCCAAATGACCTACAACTCCTGGTATGTTTTGAACTGTGGCAGGAAACCAGAGCACCTGGAGGAAATCCATGCAAACACAGAGACAACAAATAGATAGCATGGGATTCGAACCCCAATCCCGATCGCCAGCACAGTAACAGCGCTGGGCTAATCACTACACTTACCGTGCTGCCCTTTCTTAATGTTTCCTGGAATAACTTCTTTACTAACTCATGGCCAAAATGGAGAGATAAACAGGACTGCACTGAGAACCTCAGGTCCCTTTGTCTCAGCATTCAGAAGAGTAGCAAAATGGACACAGCAGTCCGCCTCTGCGGAAGAGTCGGTGGGTCTCACGTTGGCTGCGACAGCCACAGCTTTAGAGCAGGAGCAAGTCGTCCTCAATACTGAGGGACTGCTTTGTACAACGAAGTGGATCCTTCCTCACCCACTAATGCCCACTGGTGGAGAGAGGGGGTGAAAGGGATGGCTAAAGGGAGAAGAAAACTAGGTGAGGGTTGCGAGAGGAGAACAGCAGAGTTGTGGGTTGTCAGAAACTGGGCTGCAAGAGAAATATGGGATGTTGTTCTTCCAATTTGCATTTGGTCTCTCCATATCAGCTGAGAAAGCTGAAGGCAGGCAGGTTGGTATGGGAATTAAAATGCAACAGGAAAGTCAAGATGGCCATTGCAGACAGAGTGGTGTGGTCTATCAAATAGTCACCTGATCATCACTTGGTTCCTCCAATGTTGAGGGAAGCCACATTGTGAGCCCTGAATGCAGTAGACAAGGTTGGAAGAGGTACAGGTGAACTGCTGCCACACATGGAAAGATTGTTTCGGATGGTGGTGAGGAGGGAGGTGAAAGGGAAGGTGTTACACCTCCTGCTGTTGCAGGGGTAAGTGCCAGGAAGGGAAGGGATATGAAGGGATCCCAAGAGAGTGGTTCCCATGGAAAGCAGAAAGGCAGAGAAGATGTGACTGGTGGTTAGCTGGTCCTGGAGCTGGTAGAAATGATGTATTAGATATGGGGAGGACTGAGGAAACTCCATTGCACCCCAAACCCAGATGTTACTGCTTCAATCAAGAATATAGAAAGAATGGCAAACAGGTTGTGTCATACTGAAGCTGAGATGAAAGTGTTACCTTTGGAGTACTTCCACACGATGGTTGGAACTGGATAGCCCTCTGCCGAACAGTTTAGTGTGACAGATCTCCCATAAATACCACCCTGATCACTGGGCTGCACCACAAATCGAGGTGGAACTGAAAGAAATAAACTTCAATTAAACTGAAGTCCAACAGAATATGGAAATTCCATACTTGGGAAACTTGCAGTCATAATATGAAGTTGTTTTTCATAAGAAAGTCGGCCATCCGGCCCATCGAGCCTGCTGCGCCATTCAATAACATCATGGCTGATCTGATAATTGACTCAACTCCAGCTACCTGCCTTTTCCCCATATCCCTTAATTCCTTTTAACTGAACCTTAAATATGTTTAATGAAGTAGCCTCAAATGCTGCCCTGGGTAGAGAATTCCACATATTCACTACTCTCTGGGTAAAATAGTTGTTCCTCATCTCCGTCTTAAATCTACTCCCCTAAATTTTCAGGCTGTGTCCCCTATTTCTGGTCTCACCTACCAGTGAAAACAATTTTTCTGCCTCTATCTTTTTTAAACCTTTCATAATTTTATGTTTATATAAGATCTCCTCTCATTCTTCTAAATTTGAATGAGTATAATCCCAGACGATTTAGTCTCTCCTCGTAGGTCAATGACCTCATCTCCGGGATCACCCTGGTGAACCTCCTCTAGATTGCCTCCAAGGCCAGTATATCCTTCCTCAAGTGTGGAGACCAGAACTGCACGCAGTACTCCAAGTGCGGCCTCACCTGTACCTTGTACAGTTGCAGCGTGACCTCCCTGTTCTTGAATCGATTCCTCTAGCAATGAAAGCCAACGTTCCATTTGCCTTCTTAATAACTTGCACCTGCAACCCAACTTTTTGCGATTCATGCTCAAGCACTCCTCGGTCCTTCTGCCCGACAGCATGCTGCAGTTTCTCACCATTTAAATCTGCTCTTCTATTTCTCCTGCCAAATTGGATGACCTCGCATTCAAGTAGGGAGATGTACAGTATGTCTGACATATTGATCTGAGATCTTTGGGATAGTAAGAGGGCAACATCTAGATGTAATCTGTTT